>NC_056005.1:11393770-11703095 GCF_018446385.1 Zingiber officinale
CCTCTTCTGGAACCGTCGGAAGAGGGGATCGAGTATAAAGAAAAAATCAGGACAGGTGTAACACGCTATACTTTCATTTATGTAGAAATTAAGTATAATATGAAATGTTCGTTACCCAACACCTTTGATGTTGATCCGATCAGACTCAATGTTGGACGGCTTCTCAGCAGTAGTCGAGTGTAGCAGCGTCATAGCAGAGTAGCAGCGAGAAGCTGGAGCAGTCGGAACGTCAAATAGACACGTAGAAGCTTATAGAAGAGTTGTTGTGAAAGCCTTGGTCGAATGCCTCTTTTATAGGGGATGGAAGACGCCTTCCGTAGCACCGAAGGTGCCTTCAAACCCCAAAACTTATCCCGCAACTTCAGCTTTTTATTGTCGCCAAAGTCTTTTTCATTATCCGACTGAAGACACCTTCCAAGATCCTGAAGATGCCTTCCATATCTTGACTCAAGGTGCCTTCCGTCGCATCGAAGGCGCCTTAGATACTGTTCACCCGAGACAACTTGTGCTTCTTTTGCCCTACAAGTTCATGTTAGACCAAAACATATAATAACCTGCAAAACAGAGTTAGTAAAATAAAAATAGTATTAATTAGTAATTAGATCCTGTCTCCCTGAGACTAGGATCTAGTTAGGGTCTCAATTTAAGTTTTTGAAATAGACCTAAATTTGACCGATGTCTACTGTCCCCTCAACCGAGACACATCCTCACTTAATCACTCCCTCCAGTGACTTACCTCCACTTACTAAGTGTCAAGTTACCTCCTTGACGTCCAATTTGATCCACCAGGTCTTCTTGTTGAAATCGCACATCTGGACTTCGCCAATCCGGAATCGAGCATCTTGACTTCATGTAGGAATCCCACATCTAGACTTCGTGCCTGGTGTATGGTCCTCTTGACCCGTCATACTAGTCAACCTTGCACACTGGGTAACAATGTTAGATCATAAACACATCTAATTTTAATCCATTTGTCATTCATTAAAACTCAGATTTGATTATTGGTATCAATTGCACCAATAATTTCCCCTTTTTGATGTAATAGCAACCTGAGTTAAAGTTTGAAAAAATATGCAAATCATATATAAAAAAATTGAAAAAGTTAAATTTTATTCTCTTGATTATTTTTAGGGTTATTCTTACTTAAACTCTAACACTTCCTCTTTGGCATTCATAAAAAAAACATACAAATAAGTATACAAAAGTAAGTAAGTAAGTTAAACAATAAATTTTTCAAAGTAAACATAAAAATTTGTAGATTTATTGTAGGGAGAACTTATGAAAAATTTCCATAGTATTTTGAAAGGAATTTTTTTAAATTTTAAAAGTTAAATTTGTAAAATTGAACCATTTTGTAAAACTAAATTTTACAAATTATTTTTCAAAACATATTGTAAAAACACTTTCAAAAAATAATTTATTGCAAAATAATTTTTTAAGTTTCAACTGTTGGAGGTAACTTTTGAAAAGTTTTACAAATTATCTTTTTAAAAATATTTTTAAAGTAAATTTTCAAATAGAATAACTTAAAATTGATTTTCAAAGTACTTGTCCAGACAATTTTCAAAAGATATTTTAAAAATATTTTTGCAACACATTTTTAACTTACATTAAATTAAATTAAAATTAAATTAAATTTAAACTTAAAATTTAACCTAATTTAAAACTTAAAAATCAAATTAAAATTAAAATTTAAGCTAAAATTAAAATCAAACAACTTAAACATAGACACTTAAGCTAAACTTTTTACTCCTACTCTTTATAGGAATCAAAATGAATATTGAATAGTGATTGCTCTTGACATATGATCGGGAATCAATCAATGTTCACAGAATTGATATTCAAAAGACTAGAAGCAGTTGCCTTTGAAAACAATGACAAACTTAAGGTAATTGAAAGAAGTAATATTGAAATAGAATCTAATTTCATTATTTATAAAGTACTACTTATTAAAAATTTCAAATTTAACTTACTTAGTGTTAGTCAATTATGTGATTCAGAGTATAAGGTTAGGTTTACATCCACTGAATGTTTAATTAAACATATGAAAGACCTCACAATAAAATTAAAAGGATTTAAGAATAATAATATTTACACAATTCACCTAGATAGCTCCTCACTCAAGTGTCATTTGACACAAAAGGAGAAAACTTGGCTATGACATAAGAGACTGTCTCACACTCATTTTAGAAAGCTCACCAAACTAAATGACTTAGTTGGAGGACTACCAAAGCTATCCAACTTAGACTCATCAATTTGTAATGCTTGTCAATAAGGAAAACATACCAAATCAACCCACAAACCGACTAATTAAATTCAAATCAATTCACCACTTGAATTATTACACTTAGATTTATTGGACTCACATGGAATTAAATTTATTAATAGAATTTTATACTATCTAGTAATAATTGATAATTTCTCACGATTCACTTAGGTAAAATTTTAAAAAAATAAAGATGAAACTTTTGAAATATTTAGTGACTTTTGTAAACAAATTGAAAACGAAAAAATTAAAAATCAAAAGAATTAGGAGTGATAACAGTGGAGAATTTAAAAAGCATAAGTTTACTAAATTCTGCTTAGAAAATAGGTATCATCAAGAATTCTCGTATCCTAATACACTTCAATAAAATGGAATAGTTGAAAGAAAAAATAGAATCCTCCAAGAAACCATTAGAATAATGTTTAATGAATATCAACTACCAAAATATTTTTGAGCAGAAGCTGCTATGTACAAAATAAAACAACAATAAATAAGAAACATAATAAAACCTCATTTGAAATCTACTATAATAAATTACCTAATATCAAATATTTTAAAGTATTTGGGTGTCCAGTCTGTTGGAGCAATCCCAATGGTCCGTGGGACTATGTGTTTTGGTGTTTGGGCAAAGAGTTTAAGTTAATTTCACCCTTGTTATTTGATATGTATATGTGAGTGTGCAGGTATGCAGGATACACATGTGACTCAGGTTGATGACTTCGAGTCCGATGAAGGATGGAGCATCTGAGGGACCGTTGACAAGTCAGCGAGGACAAGGGCCGAGGGAAGCGACTTCGAGGCATACGCGAAGGATGACATTGGGGACGAGCCGCGGGCTTGAATGCATCCGAGGGACGAGAGCCAAAGGAAGTAGGCTTGAAGGCAAGAGGTCAAGGCTGCAAAGAAGCGTCAAGTGAGTCATAAGGGTGAGAGTACGAGTGCATGAGAGATTGTACTCGGAGTAAAATCCTAGTTTTAGGGTTTTACTGTAGCGTTACTGTAACAGTATTGTAGAGTTACTATAGCTATACTGTAGTGTTACTGTAGCAGTCGACTACATGTTTTAGCAGTCGACTGGGAGCGAACAGAATGCTTTTGTTCGTTCGGTCAGTGTGGAGCAATCGACTTTTAGTTTTAGTAATCGACTGGTATCGAGCTGTTGGGATGTAACGATCGAATTTCCACAGAGGGCAGTCGACTGCATGTTTTGGCAGTCGACTGGTAGGCGGGGTTTTCAACCCGTGACCTATATAACCAAGGCTTGGAAGCTTAGTTATCCTTGACGAAATTAGTGGTGGTAAACCCTAATTAGTAGTCCACTAGTCTCAAGAGTCTTGGTTGGTGTTGTGGTGATGTTTCTCTACCCACAAGGAGCGACTTGAGATAACCGGAGTTTTCCGGGGGCTAATCCACCGACGGATCGAGATCGTCCACCTCAAGGACACGCCGTGGAGTAGGAGCCCTAATATCCGAACCACGTTAAACGGACGTGTTAGCGGTTTGCATTTCCTTAGTTTTAGTCTTTAGCTTGTTTGTTGTTTGTATTTCTGCTGCGCAAGCTAACAAGTGTAGGAAGCAAGGATTTGAGGGTGTCGTCTATCCAACCCCCCTTCAAGCCGACCATCGATCCCTTACACAGTCCACATATTAAATACAAGAGAACGTTTAGGAAAATTTACATCAAAAGTTAAAAATGAAATTTTTGTAGGATATTCACTAAATAGTAGAAGGTACAGAGTTTAGAATAAAAATACCCTAAGAATTGAAGAAACAATAAATGTAGAATTTGATGAATCTAACCCTAAGGAAACTAACTCAAATCAAACTCAACCTTAACCAATTGACTTTGTTAGAGCTAACATTGATCTAGGGGAGCAAGTGAAAGTCTAAATCAAATAGACAAATACGAAGATGAACAAAATTAATCATAAGAAAATGATTAAACACAAACTGAATCTAGAACAATAAGAGTCAGCTTTGGCCACTCAATTGAATAAATAATAGGTGATCTAGAACTGAGGATTCAAACTAGATCATCATTTAGAAACCTCAATCAAATATTTTTAATATCTAAAATTGAACTCAAAATAATAGAAGAATCTCTACTTGATCTAGACTGAATAATTGTCATGCAGGAAGAACTAGCCCAAGTTGAAAGAAACAAAATTTGAGATATAGTTCCTCTATCCAAAAATAAAAAATTCATTGAAACTAAATGGATATTTAGGAATACTTTAAATGAAAAGAGGAAAATTGTCAGAAATAAAGCTAGACTAGTAGCTAAAGGGTTTAATCAAGTAGAGGGATTTGACTATGATGAATCTTATGCCCCAGTAGCCAGACTTGAGCTTATTAGAATGTTACTAAATTATGAAGTCCATAAAGGATTTAAATTCTACTAAATGGACATCAAATCATCCTTCTTAAATGAAATAATAAATGAAGAAATATATGTAGGTCAACCACCTGGATTTGAAAATATAGAATGATCTGATTATGTATTCAAATTAAAAAAGACCCTATATGGTCTAAAACAAGCACCTAGGGCTTAGTATGAATGATTATCCACCATCTAATTTCAAAAGAATTCAAACCAGTTCGAATTGATCCAACCCTGTTTGTAAAGACCCTTAAATCCGAGATTTTTGTCGCCCAAGTTTATGTCGATGACATAATTTTTGGATCTACAAACTCAGATTTTCTATAAGAATTTATAAATCTAAAGGAACATGAATTTGGAATGAGTTTAGTAAGTAAGTTAACCTTCTTCTTAGGCTTACAAATTAAACAAACTAATGAAGGTAATTATTTCTATCAAGAAAAATATACAAAGAAATTACTTAGAAAATTTAGAATGGATAATTCTAAAGAAATAAAAACACTTAGGGTAATAAATGAAAATATAGATAGTGATCCAAATAGAACACTGGTAGACCTAAAGTTTTATAGAAGTGTCATAGGTAGTCTGTTATACCTAACTACAAGCAGACCTGATATAGTATTTGCAGTTAGTATGCGCTAGATATCAAACTTGTGCTAAAGAATCTCATTTGAAAAATGTTAAAAGAATTTTTAGATATATAAAAGATATACAAAATATAGGAATGTGGTACCCTAAAATAACTAATTTAACTTTTAGGATACTCTGACTTAGACTATGTAGGCGTAAATTAGATAGAAAAAATACAAATGGGGGATGCCAATTACTTGAATCATCACTTGTCGGCTGGTTTAGTAGGAAACAACATTGTGTTGCCTTATCTACAACTAATGCAGAATATATAGCTATGGGTGAGTGTGTAACACAATTATTATGGACGATGCACACATTACAAGGCTTTAACTTAGAATATAAAAATACAAAAATCTTTATTGATAATATAAGCTCAATCAATTTAACTAAAAATCTAGTACATCATTCAAGAATCAAACATATGGATGTTAAACACCATTTTGTAAGATATCATGTAGCCAAAGGTGACATTAAACTTAAGTATGTTGAGTTAAAATCAAATTTGGCTGACATATTTACTAAACCATTATCAAAACTCAAATTTAACAACTTAAGATAATTTAAACTCAAATTTAACAACTTAAGATGAAAATTAGGAGTGTGTACAATAAACTAGGACTATTATTTTTAAATAAATCTTCAAGTGATTTGCAAATTCTAGGAAAATCCATTACTTATGTTTTCTAAAAATTCTCATTTCTCTAGTGTTTCAAAATTTATTTTGGCCTTAGTCTAGATCGAGCCTATAGAAAGCATGATCCTAAAGATATAGATAACGAGCATCTCACAAACACACTAGGTCAACCTTGATTGTGTATTCAAAAAACTTAAAATGGAATGAGATGCGTAAGTCTCTTGTTTGAACTTCAGATGCTTATATCAGTGCATCAACATAAATCTGGGTAAAAAAATATAAAACAGTACATTTATCAAGTTAAGTAATCATTTTTCAGCAAGTTTCTAACTGAACATCTGTACTTAACTTAGCAAACTAAGTGAACATTAATATCTTCTAATAGTTAGTTAATAACTAACAGTTAGACATTTAAAGATAATTTTTGCATGAATATTATTTTTTTAATAATATCAAGTTTATGGGGAGGATATTTTAAAAAACTACTTTCAAGATGTCTTATTTCAAAATTTTTCCTCTCTTATTACATTGAAAAGTTTTTTTTTGAAAAATTTACTTTTAAAAGTTGCAATGAAAAAATAACTTTAAAAAAATACTTTACTTATTCTTGATGAAAATGTTTATAAACTTCCTTTTAAAACTTGCTTTGAAAAATATATTTATACTTTTTTAAATGTCTGTTTTGAAAACTGAAGTGTTTTAAAAAATACTTTAAAAACTTCTTTAAATTTAAGTTTAAGTATAAATTTAAGTTTAAATTTAAATTTAAATTTAAATTTAATTTAATTTAATTTTAATTTAAATTTAAATTAAAAATGTGTTGTAAAAATATTTTTGAAAAATTATCTTGACAATTACTTTGAAAATCACTTTTAAATTATTCTGTTTGAAAAATTACTTTAAAAATATTTTAGAAAGATAATTTATAAAACTTTTCAAAAGTTGCCTTGAACAGTTGAAACTTTAAAAATACTTTGCAAAAAATTTTTTTTTAAAAGTATTTTTGCAATCTATCTTGAAAAATAGTTTGTAAAATTCTTGCAAAATTTAGCTTTGCAAAATGGTTCGGTTTTACAAATTCAATTTTCAAAATTTTGAGAAATTCCTTTCAAAATACTATGGATAATTTTCATAACTCCTCCCTACAATAAATCCGTAAATTTTTATGCTTACTTTGAAAATTTTGATGTTAATTTGCTTACTTATGTATTTATATTTCGTACTTTGGTATACTTTTCTGCATATTTTTTTTGATAAATGTCAAAAAAGTTTAAGTAAGAAAACTAAAGAAAATCTGAAAAACTTAACCCTAAAAATGATTAAGAGAATAAAATTTAACTGTTTTATTTTTTCTATATATGTTTTGCATATTTTTTCTAACTTTAACCCAGGTTGTCATTACATCAAAAAGAGGGATATTGTTGGTGCAGTTGGTATCAATTGTCAAACCTGAGTTTTGATGAATGATAAATGAATTAAAGTTAGATGTGTTTGTGATATAACCTTGTTACCGAGTGTACATATTTGATTAACTTAACGGGTCAAGAGGATCATATAACAGGCATGAAGTACAGATGTTGGATTCTAGCAGGAGGTCGGTATGTTCAACTCTCGATGGGTTGAAGTCTGGATGTGCGATTCCGGTAGGAGGTAGGGACGTTCGATTCCTAATTGGTGAAGTTCGAATATGCGATTCGGCAGGAAGACCTGGTTGGTTAGATTGGATGTCAAGGAGGTAATTTGACACTTGGTAAGTGGAGGTAAGTCAATGGAGGAGAGTGACTCAATGAGAACGTATTCCGGTTGAGGTGACAGTAGGTGTCAGTCCAATTTAGATCAATTTCAGAAACATAAAATGAAACCTTGACTAGATATTGGTCTCAGGGAGACAAGATCTAATTACTAATTAATACTAATTTTATTGTGCTAACTCTATTTTACAAGTTATTATGTGTTTTGGTCTAACATGAACTTACAGGGCAAAATGAGCACAAGTTGCCTCAGGTGAACAGTACCCGATGCTCCTTCCATGCGACGGAAGGCGCCTTGAGTCAGGCTATGGAAGGCGCCTTTGGGAGCTTGGAATGCTCCTTCAACCGGATAACGCAGAAGATTTTGGTGACAATAAGAAGCTGACATTGTGGGATAAGTTTTGGGGGAAGGCGCCTTCGGTGTTATGGAAGGCACCTTCCATCCCCTATAAAAGAGGCATCCGACCAAGGCTTTCATAACAACTCTTCTACAAGCTTCTACGTGCTCGTTTGGTCGTCCGACTGCTTTGGCTTCCTGTTGCTGCTCTGCTGTGATGTTGCTACGGTCGACTACTACCGAGGATCCGTCCAACATTGAGCCTGATCTGATCATCGTCGAAGGTGTTATGTAATGAACATTTTATATTATACTTAATTTCTACATAAAAGAAAGCATAGCGTATTATACTTGTCTTGATTTTTCTTTGTACTCGATCTCCTCTGTTGGTGCTAGTTGCACTAACGGTATAACTTAGATTTTGATGAATGACAAAGTAAATTAAGTTAGGTTTAATGTGATCTAACGATTTAACTAAGTGTGCAGGAGAAGTCTAGATACGTCAACGAGCTGACCGGATATCTGACAAGAAATCCAGCTAGGCCGATGGGCTGACTAGATAGCTGGTACGAAGTCCAGATAGGTCGACGTGTTGATCGAATATTTGGCACGAAGTCCAGTTTGGTCAATGGGCCAATCGGATAGTTGGCATGAAGTCTAGACAAGTCGTCGGGTTGACCAAATGTCTAGCAAAGCGGTAAGTTAAGATAAGTCACTGGAGGAGAGTGACTTGGTGAGGACGCGTTCCCCGTTTGAGGAAACAGTATGCGTCGATCCAACTTAGATCCATTTGGAAAATCTAAGTTGAAATCTTGACTAGATTCTAGTCTCGAGGAGACATAATCATATTACTACTCTTGACTATAATTGTACTAACACTTGTTTTGCAGGGTAGTATAAGTTTTATTGTCTCAGACTAACTTTGTTTTGCAGGAAATAAAGGCTTCTAGAAAAGTTGGTCGGGGTGCCCAGAAGGGATCAGGGCGCCCGGAAGTAGTCCAGGCGCCCGGAATGCCCAAAATTAATCTTGTCACCTGGTTGGAGCGCGTTGATTGGATGGCTGAAGTCACTATCCAGACGCCCGGAAGGGATCTAGGCGCCCAGAATTGCTTATATAAGCATCCTTCCACTAGGAGCACAAGACAACAACTTCTCTCTGCAACTGCTTTCTTGCGTGCTGCTCCAAAGACGCTCCTGCGACGGTGTGAAGCTTCTCTGACAACCTGCGACTCAGTTTTTATTTTCCTTATTGTCGGTAACTTTATTTTATAGTTCCTGTACTTATTTTGTAACTCTTTTGCAAACTATTAGTGGATTGCCCAACGAAAGTACTCTCACGTGCGAACCTTGGAGTAGGAGTCGACGAAGACTTCGAACCAAGTAAAACTCGGTGTGTTAGTGTTGTTTTCGTTATTATTTTCCGCTACGTACTTTGACTCGATAATAATTTTTTAACGATCGTTATTCACCCCCCCCCTCCCTCCCCCCCTCTAGCGTTCTTTTCGATCCAACAAGTGATATCAGAGTAGTTAGCACTCTAATTTGGTGCAACCACCAATCAGGCAAAGGGGGTGAAAATTTTTGTTTTCT
The DNA here is from genome assembly GCF_018446385.1 of Zingiber officinale. NCBI lineage: Eukaryota > Viridiplantae > Streptophyta > Magnoliopsida > Zingiberales > Zingiberaceae > Zingiber > Zingiber officinale. The sequence continues at coordinate 11,403,362 of NC_056005.1, forward strand.
TATTTTCGGTTTTAAGTTTTTCGACATAATCCAAATTGATACAATTACCTCTTTGGAAACATTTTCTTGTCGCAAACCAATCTGAATTGGCGCAACACCAATTCAGTTATTTTTATCCCACACTACTAATCCAAGACCAAAAGTCTTGGGACCATCTCTATTTTTTTTATTGTGTGCAAGAGCAATGGCCCAAAACGAGGCATACAACACTGTCTGTCCTCCCCTTTTCAACGGTGACGACTTCCCGTATTGGAAGAAGCCAATGGAGGTCTATTTGAAGACCGACTTCGACCAGTGATTCAGCATCACCAGAGGCTACAAAGCTTTGGTCGATAACGTCGGAATTCAGATGGACCTGGAACAGTGGAATCTAGATATGAAGAAGAAAGCCCAAATATATTTCAAGGCTCTCAACACCCTCCAGTGCGGGCTAACGAAAGAAGAACTGAACTGCGTCGACCCATATATAAATGCGAAGGAACTGTGGGACAAGCTCATCGAATTGCACGAGGGAACTAGCGACGCGAAGGTAACCAAAAGAGACCTCTATCTAAATAAACTATTTAATATAAAAATGTAAGAAGGAGAAACTACGAGTCAACTCCACGCGGGGATAAAAGACATCCTCAAGAGGCTTCACAACATCGACCACCAGATGGAGAACCGCGACCTGATAAGGTATGCCCTTAACGCGCTTCCTCGAAATGCACTATGGGCATCCATCATGGATGCTTACAAGATTTCGAAGAATCTTTTCAAATTAAAGCTAGATGAACTATTTTGTGAACTCGAATTCCTTGAGCAGACTAACTCAAAATATGTCGAGAAAGGAATTGCCCTTTTTGCAGGTTCCTCCAAAGACAAGCCAAGAACCAAACTTGAACTTGAAGGTGAGTCTGACCAAGACCCATAAGACGAAGAATACCTGGTGAACTTGGTAAGAAAAATGTTCATCAGGAGAAAGAGAACTTCAGAAGAAATGAACTGTAGAAGATCAACTCCACCACTAATCCTAACAACAAAAACGTGACCTGTTTCGGATGCAACAAGAAGGGGCATTACAAGAACAAGTGCCCAAAGCTGAAGAACGACAAAACCAAGAAGAAAGCACTCAAGGTGACATGGGATGAATCATCTTCGGATGAATCAAACGCCGAAGAACAGAAGCATCGAAGTTACCTCGCGCTGATGGTCTGCGGATCAGAATCGGAAGGCGAATCAGAAGACGAGTCCGAACCCGAATCGAGCCACGAGTCCGTACTAGTTTCCAAAGGTTTCGATTGAGGTATACCTTAATTTAAGTAAAAAAAATTTCAAAATCATTGCATGTTTAAATAAAAAATTAATCAAAAATGGAAATCAAAATAAAATACTTTTTGAGGAAAATCAACACCTCAAGGAACAGATCGAAAATTCTAATCCAAGTCAAGTTGTAAAACTTGAGGAGGAAAACTCAACATTAAAAATTAAAATTAACAAACTTAAAGGACTGTTAAAAAATTTTACAATTAGATCTAAAAACTTAGATCTAATCCTTAAAAATCAAAAGCCTGTATACAACAAATCTGGGCTTGGATACAAGTCCCGTTCAACAAATAAAATCATTCATATCAATCATAATTCAAAATAAAACACAAATTAAAGCTTGGGTTTCAAAAGCGTGCCTAGCCACGCAAGTAGGAATTAACCAATACTATATACCCAAAAATAAAATATATTATATAAAATCAAATAACCCAAATCAAAGTCCAAAACATAAAACTAAATCAACTAAAATAAAGACAAATCATAGAAAGAACTCAAGAATCAACTCAAACCCAAACTATCATCAAGTCTATTATAATTACAAAAGTAACTGACATAAACCCAAAACCAAAACTTCAAAAATCTTGATCAATAATTCAGGGGGAGACTCCAAACTAGTTGACACCTCCAAAAATAACCTATCCGATAGGGTAATTAGGATTAGAGTAAAAAGGGACAAAAGTTTAACTTGACCAACAATACTGGTGAAGTTTTGGATGATAGTAAGTTAGGAAAACTCTGTTTATGTATGTCTAGGAAGATATGACTTTGATCTAGTGCACTTGGCTTAGTGGAACTAACTGAAGTTACCCTTACGGATCCTAACTAGTTAGACTAAGGTTTTGTACTAAAGTGGATGAGACTATTTGGAAAACCTCGAAGGCATGATTACTCTAATGATGTCTAGGTGACACACCATAGCCCAGAAGTTTATCCAAAGAATGTCTATTTGTTGAATCCAAAGCTAAACCTGAATCTAACACAAGGTTAAACCAAACCCTGAAATTGAACTTAACTCATCTCACAAAATTATAGCATTCTCTGATTGGAAATATAGATTGGGTGAGATGACTAAGAACTTAAAATTAAATTAAACTTAAAATAAAAAAGTAAACTTAACTTAAAATTAAAAATTAAATAAAACTTAAAATTAAAATTAAAATAAACTAAACTTAAAAATTAAATTAAACTTAAAAAAAAATTAAACATAACTTAAAATTAAATTAAACTTAAAATTTTAAATTAAATTAAACTTAAAATAAAAAATTAAACTTAACTTAAAATTAAAAATTAAATAAAATTAAAAATTAAATAAAATTTAAAATTAAATTAAACTTAAAATTTAAATTAAACTTAAAATTTAAATTAAAAAAACTTAAACTTAAAAATTAATTAAACTTAAAATAAAAAAAATAAAAATTAAAATAAAAATAAAAATTAAAAATTAAACTAAACTTAAACTTAAAAATTAAATTAAACTTACACTTAAAATTAACTTAAAAGTAAATTAAAAACTTAAGCTTAAAAATTAAATTAAAAAACTTAATCTTAAAAATTAAATTAAACTTAAAATTAAAAAAAATAAAATTAAACTTAAAATTAAAAATTAAATTAAACTTAAAATTAAAAAAATAAAATTAAACTTAAAATTAAAAATTAAATTAAACTTAGACTTAAATTAAACTTAAACTTAAAAATTAAATTAAACTTAAACTTAAAAATTAAATTAAACTTAGACTAAAATTAATTTAAATTAAATTGAAACTGAAAAATAAATTATACTTAAACTTAAAAATTGAATTAAACTAAAAATTAAATTAAACTTAAAAATAAATTAAATTAAACTTAAAATTACCTTAAATTAAACTTAACTTAAAAATAAATTAAACTTAAACTTAACTTAAAATTCAACTTAAATTAAACTTAACTTAAAATTTAAATCAATCCTAAATTAACTTAAATTAACTCAAAATTACTTTAGCTTAAAATTTAAATTAACCTAAATTAAATTTAAAATTAACTTAAACTTAACTAAAAATTAACTTAAACATTCAAATCAAATTAATTCAAAATTCATATTAACTTAAAATTTAACTTAAACTTAAATTTAGAAAAAAACCAAGGGCACCCCTGACATTCGAGTCTGGGCACTCGAAACATACTCTGGGCGCCTTGCCCTGCCGCCCCGCTCTAGTCACCCCGACCCTCTCTGATCGCCCGGACCACGCTATAAAAGGGGCGGCAAGGGCGCCCCCAATACCTTGTAGGTCTAGCTTTCTCTTTTGCAAAGGCCTTCACCAGGCTTTAACACAAAAGGAATAAAATTTTAAATTTTTTCCTCTTCCTCTGGTTACTACGCCGTTACGGAACAACCGAGATCGTCAATGCTAACGATGCCTCAGTAAATTTTCTTTCCTTTCCTAATTTTTTAAAGTTGTTTTATTTTAGTATTTTATGCTTAGTTTAGTTTTCTTTGATAAATTAGGAAACATTCTAATCTTGGTACTGGGCCCTCTACTGCTAGTATTGACCTTAGGTTTTCTACTGAGAAACTTAGGATTAGGTTTACCTACACTATCTATATGCCTATATGGACTAGGTGTCTAGATAGTTTTTTCATGCATTCATGTATTCCTGCTGTAAAAGTCATTGACTACTATAGTTTGCAGCGTCTAGTTTACTGTACCAATTCAGTTAACATAGGTTTATGTGCTGAACTATACAACAACCTAGTTAGAATAGATGACCTTACATATACTACTAGGGTAGCTGGTACTGATATCACACTATCCCCTACTGTCATCCGGACCTTTCTAGGATTACGTCCATCCGCATGCACTTTTCAGTGCTACCCCCTAGGGATCCACCATTTGGTGATCCGTACTCACACATTACACTTGATATGATCTATTTATATTTTTTTTGAAGGGAGAACGAGTACCCACAGTTACCTTATTTAGGTCAGTCTCCCTTTATAGAGTCTTAGTCTCTTACATTTTGCCGTTGACTACTTGCGACGTCGCGATGATGCGTCCCTTTCACTCATTTTTACTGTATGCCTTCTGTTATAGATTAGATATAGATATCAGTTTACATATTTTTCATGCCATTATTTATTTAGCTTGACTCATCACCAGCAGACGGGTTCACATGCCTTACTACAACATCTCGACCGCATACATCGCCTCTTTAGATATTGATGTCACCAGATGTAACGACCCGGCTCGGGCCGGCCCCACCCGAACCGAACCGGGAATGCCACCAAAATTGTCCATCGGGTTGACGACTAGCTCCACAGACCACCGGAGGTCCTTTCAGCGTGCTTTGTCCTTACTTGCACGCACCCTGGAAAACTTCCCAGGAGGTCACCCATCCTCAGATTTCTCCAAGCCAAGCACGCTTAACTTTGGAGTTCTTAAGTTTGGGCTTCCGAAAAAGAAGGTGCACCTTGATGATATGGATAGTACCATCTAACCTTTTAAGTCATACTTAACTAGAATCTCAGAACTGGGGTATTACAATCACCCCCACTTAAAGACACAACGTCCTTATTGTGTAACCACGAATCACACCACAAACAAATCCCAAAATCTCCCTCGCTAGGTGGTGCCCTAGGTGCTCCTGCCACAGGCGCACTCACGGTTGCAAGGTGGCTCTGATACCATCTATAACACCCCGACCCGGGCGGGCCCCACCCGAACTGAACTGGGAATGCCACCAAAATTGTCCATCGGGTTGACGACTAGCTCCACAAACCACCGGAGGTCCTTTCAGCGTGTTTTGCCCTTACTTGCACGCACCCTGGAAAACTTCCCAGGAGGTCACCCATCCTCAGATTTCTCCAAGCCAAGCATGCTTAACTTTGGAGTTCTTAAGTTTGGGCTTCCAAAAAGGAAGGTGCACCTTGGTGATATGGATAGTACCATCTAACCTTTTAAGTCATACTTAACCAAAATCTTAGAACCGAGGTATTACACCAGAGGTGATATCAGAGCCCTGACTAAGTTTGACATGGTAGGATCTAGGAACTATTTTTTATGTGGTATTCATACAGATGATGAGGGTGTCTTGTCCTAACGGAGGAGGGCCCAATACTAGCTTGACCTGGATGTCAAGCCATAGCTAGATGTCGAGGGGGAGGAGACAGGGGTGGATGAGTTCATGGTTGCACTTTTTGGCGATCCCCCTGTAGCATGTCCTACCCCTCGCACTCTAGCCGACCGAGTTACCGACCTTGAGTCAGTTGTGACTAGCCTTCGATAGGATGTTATCGTTCTTCGACGGGACGTGAGACAGAAGATTTCTAATCTTGGTCGGGACATGCGGCAGGATGTCTCCGATCTTTGATGACCTGTCTAGCTCTCGCGAGGATGACTGGACTCATCACATTGAGCTGATAGAGATGTTGCACTCTCTGGGTTCCAAACCACCCTCCTCATCATCATAGTAGATTAGGTTACTATTGTCTACTTGTATTTGCCATTATTATTGTTACTATGCATTGTACATTTTTGACTTACTACTTTATAGTCAGTTTTCTCAGTTTATTTGTTATAGTTAGGAATGTGCTTAATAGACTAGGATTCTTAATTTAAAAAAATGCTTCCAAAAATTATTTTTTTTTAAAAAAATTCTAAGGTAAAATTATTTATTTATTTTTCTCAAAACTTCCCTTATTTTTAAAATTTTCAAAATTACTTTCAGCCTTAGTCTAGATCAAACCCTTAGAAAGCATGCTCCTATAGATTTAGGAGTTGAGCATCTCACCAACACACTAGGACTACCTTGTTTGTGTATTGCTAAACTTAGAAAGGGGTGAGATGCATAGGCAGATTGCCTGAATTTAAGATGCTTATATCAACGCATCAATACAAGTCTGGGTATTAAATACTGAACTAACAGTAATCAGGTTAAGTTTTTCAGTTTAGTCAAATACTAACTAGATAAATTAACTTAACCTGACTAACTAAATGAAAACTGCTATCTTCTGATAGTTAGTAAGTAACTAATGGTTAGATAGTTAAGAATATTTTTTTAGTTGTCTATTTTAAAATAATGTCAGGTTCAGGGGGAGGATTAATAACTTAAAAATTGTTTCAATTTTTTACTATTAGCATTTTCAAAATTGTAAAGTTTGTAAACACTGCAACTTTATCACCCTTAGTGTTTTTAAATGAGAGCTTTGTAAATCAGTTTTACCACTATTTAAAATTTTTAAAATATTATTTTAAAAGATATTTTTGAAATTTTTTTTTCAAATGTTTTCAAAAGTTATCTTAAAAAACCTAGCTATTTTCAAAATATTTCTTGTTTTTATTTTGAAAAATAATTTTGAAAATTTTAACCTTAAAGTTATTTTTGCAAAAAATTTTCTTTTGAAAACCTTATGAAAAATTAGTAGATTTTGAAAACCATTTAAAATCTTTAAAGATTCTTTTTAAGTTAATTAACTTATTTTCTAAGTAGTTTTTAACTTCCCCAAGTAATCTTGAAAATTTTCTATTGTCAAAGTTTTTTTTGGTTACTTTACTTAGCAAATTTTTTCAATGTATTGTTTATTCCTATTTTTTGATGAATGTCAAAGGGGGAGGGTTAGGTGGATTAAGTTAGCAAAATACCAAGCATAACATCAAAACAAGACTAACTTAAAAAGAAAAAAAAAACCATGCCCTTTATTTTTTCATATTGTTTTTTCCTAACTTAACCTAGGTTGTCATTGCATCAAAAAGGGGGAGATTGTTGGTGCTGGTTGCACTAACGGTCTAACTCAGGTTTTGATGAATGATAAAGTAAGTTAAGTTAGGTTTAATGTGATTTGACGATTTAACTAAGTGTGTAGGAGACGTCTAGATAGGTTGACGAGCTATTCGGATATTTGCTAAGAAATTCAGTTAGGTCAACGGGCTGACTGGATAGTTGGTACGAAGTCTAGATAGGTCGACGAGTGGACCGAATATCTGGCATGAAGTCCATCTTGGTCAACGGACCGATCGGATAGTTGGCATGAAGTCTAGACAGGTCGATGGGATGACCGGATGTCTGATAAAGCGGTAAGTTAAGGTAAGTCACTGAAAGAGAGTGACTTGTTGAGGACGCGCTCCCTGTTCGAGGGAACAATAGTCGTCGATCCAACTTAGATCCATTTGAAAAATCTAAGTTGAGATCTTGATTAGATTCTGATCTCGAGTAGACAGAATCTAATTACTACTCTTGACTATAATTGTACTAACACTTGTTTTGTAGGGTAGTATAAGTTTTATTGTCTAGGACTAACTTCATTTTGCAAGAAATAAAGACGGTTGGAAAAGTTGGTCCGGGCGCCCGGAATGCCCAAAATCAATCTTGTCACCAGCTTAGAGCACATTGATTGGATGACTGACGTCACGGTCCAGGCACCCGAAAGGGATCTAGGCGCCCGGAATTGCCTATATAAGTAGCCTTCCACCTGGAGCACAAGACAACAACTTCGCTCTGCAACTTCTTTCTTGCGCGTTGCTCCAAAGACGCTCCTGCGGCGGTGTGAAGCTTCTCCAACAACATGCGACTCAGTTTTTATTTTCCTTGTTGCCGACAAGTTTATTTTATAGTTCTTGTACTTATTTTGTAACTCTTTTACGGACTATTAGTGGATTGCCCAATGAAAGCACTCTCACGTGCGGGCCTTAGAGTAGGAGTCGACGAAGGCTTCGAACCAAGTAAAACTCGGTGTGTTAGCGTTGTTTTCGTTATTATTTTTCGCTGTGTACTTTGACTCAGTAATGATTTTTCAACGATTGTTATTCACCCCCTCCCCCCTCTAGCGTTATTTTCGACCCAACATCCTCTTTCGGTGGTTTCGAAAGAGATATTTAGTGGATTACCTGCCAATAAGTCTGTGAGACTTGGGTCTCGGAGTAGGAGTTGTTGAAGGCTCTGAACTAAGTAAAAACCAAACGTGTATTTTTTTACTTGTTTTCTCGTTATTCCGCTGCACTCGTACTTAGTTTTAAAAATAAAAATAAATAGTTTTTAAAACCATGTGATTCAACCCCCCTCTCACGTGCATTTCAATCCAACAAAAATTCTAGTGAGTGAAGCTAGTCTCTGGTAAGTGAAGCAAGAAGGTGAAAGTCTTAGTTAGTGAAGGTAGATCCTAGTAAGTAAAGCTAGGAAGGTAGATCCTAGAACAATGACTGAGCTGGCGGTACTTGAGCTCTGCGCACACTCAGATAAGCACACAGAACGTTTGAGGCCAGAAACCAGGGAAAAAGTCCCCGGAGCAGACCCTCTGATGCTCAAGTCAGGTACTTTTTCCCCAGAAGAACAATGTACGAAGGAGAAAGAAAAGTAGAAGATAAGTGTGAATTACGAGAGAGCATACCTGCACAAGGGAGAGGACCTCCCTTTTTATATGACAGTGCATACATCTGGAGCCTGACTAATTGGTGGAACCTGATGCATCATGTTCTATCTTTCACTCATTGTCAATCAACATACCTTCGTCGGAAGTTAAAGCTACTATCCTTAAGTACTAATTAGAAAAGATCCCTGTGAAATCCTATTACGGTTAACCCCTGCCACTAGGGCGCCTTGGTAGATCACAAGAATACAAATCTAATCAGTATCATTGGGGATAGAGATAGGGGTTTGGTTTGATCTCTTACTTCCTTGTGGAGAAGTTGCCTCTCCTTTCAAGGGAATATCCTAGACATCCGTGAACGGATTACCCTGTCACTAGGGCTCCTCGAGTATACAATCTAAGATCCTCTCTTTATGAAATTAACAATTCTTACACAATCAATTAACATGACAAGGCAACAAGTCTCATGCATATCAAATAGAAACGAAGCAAGAGAAATCATCCAACGAGTAAAGGCACAAACATAAGTCTTACATCAAATCTTATCCAAAACTACTCCCTACATCCATAGAAAAGGAGATCTACTCCATTGAGAGGGAAGAACAACCCCAAAACATAAAGTAAAACATACTTACAACCCTTGATGTGAGAAGAAGGGGAAGAAAAGATGCTTGCCGAGGTCTTTGATGTCTTGGGGATGCCTCCTTGCTCTGGAGATCGACGGAACGCCAAGGGATGGCGGTGGATGAAGCTCTAGGGGTTCCCCCCAATGGGAGAACCCTTTCCCGATGAGAGGGACGAAGTCCCGAACCAAAGATGCCTCTTGAATAGGGTTCTTGACCCTTATATAAGCTAGGGCACGGGCGCCGCACGACCCGTGCCACGGCCGTGCGAGTTCCGCACGACTAATACTTTCCTCCCTTCGGGTTGAGTGGCACGACCGTGCCTTCTTTTGTATCTGGCCATGCTGCACGGCCGTGCCAATTGGCACTGATGTGTGGATCTCGGGTTCGGCTCCTGGGACACGGCCGTGCAAGATTGCACGACCGTGCGTTGCTTGGCTGTGGTCATGGGGGCACGGTCGTGCAGATTTGCACAACCATGCAGGGATCCTTCTTTGTTTGGCCGCACGACCGTGCAAGAATTGCACGACCGTGCCATGTTCCTCCTCTGTTTGGCCACATGGTCGTGCGAGGTTGCATGACCTGTTCCAGTGCGTCAACAATTGTTATTTTTGCTCTGAAAGTTGTTCCTATCAACACAAAATAAAACAAAGAGCAGATCTCTAAACAAAAGAGTATATATGATGAATACATGATAAAAGAGGCGATCATGCAAAGAATTTATGCATATAAAGCAATTGAATGTGCGTCAAGACATGTATAAATGATCATAAGATCTACGCACATCACTAATGTCAGGGAATGTTGGGTGTTAGGACCTGTCTGGTGATGGAGGACGTGTGACACCCTCTTGTGGACTGAAAGAAGGTTCCATTTGCAGATGACTGCAGACCATTAGAATATTCCCTAACAGACAGTTACGATTCCCTGACCTTGTTGTAGTGTAGCACCTTCTGTCCTACTCGGGCATGACTAGGGCAGCTTGGGATGATCTATCAAGTATAACACCTGGCCTAAGTCTTGAGGGGCAGGGAAAGCTGTGATGAGATCACTCTAGAGCTGACCGGGAATTGGTCTACTGAGAGAACCAGGCCCGGGTATGACCGAGCTGTGAAAACCTGACCAGTTGGAGCGGGTCAGGCATCACTTCGATTGCACATTCTGATTCAGATCTGGGATCCTGATCTGTAAGCACCCAACCGGGCATCCTGCGTCTGACGACACCAGGTGGTCCTACCTTTCTTTCCCTAGCTGCTGACTACCACGTCATCCTGACTGTTGATTGCCACATCCTCTTGACCGTTGACTGCCACACCCTCCTGACTGTTGACTGCTACATCCCCTTGACTTCTGACTGCCACGTCTCCTTGACTGTTGACTGTCACATCCCCTTAACTTCTGATTGCCACATCTCCTTAACTCCCAACGACTGGGCCCTACCATTATGCACCATATCACAAGCCTCCCCCCAAGTCTAGTCGAAAGAGGCTCAGGTCCGACTGATTAGACCCAGTCCCTAGTTTCATTTACTTCGCCTTCCTGGCGCTCTCCTTCTTTATACCGATCTCGAGGGGTGGTTAAGGAAGGCTCTGCTTATTGATAACTCGCTCGGGAGCGAGAGTGTAGAAAGCTGACCCATTAGCTATTAGCTATTAAGTATGAGAATATGTTTGCTTATAACTTGCGTTGAACCAAGAGTTTGGAATCCCAACCGAGAGATCGTTGGACGTGAGAGTATGCTCATTTATAACTCGCGCTGGAGCGAGAGTCTGGAGTCCTGACCGAGAGGTCGTTGGGCGCGAGAGCACGTTAACTTATAACTCACGCTGGGGTGAGAGTCTGGAATCCCGACTGAGCGGTCGTTGGGCGTGAAAGCATGCTCACTTATAACTCGCGCTGGGGCGAGAGTCTGGAATCCCGACCGAGAGGTCGTTGGACGTGAGAGCAGACTCACTTATAACTCGCGCTAGGGCGAGGGTCTGGAATCCCGACCAAGAGGTCATTGGGCATGAGAGCAGACTCACTCATAACTTGTATTGGGGTGAGTCTGGAATCCTGACTGAGAGGTCATTGGGCGTGAGAGCATGCTCACTTATAACTCGCGCTGGTGCGAGAGTCTGGAGGCGTGAGAGCATGCTCACTTATAACTCGAGTTGGGGCGAGAGTTTAGAATCCCGACCGAGAGGTCGTTGGGCGTGAGAGCATACTCACTTATAACTCGCGCTGGGGCGAGAGTCTGAAATCCCGACTAAGAGGTCATTGGGCGTGAGAGCAGGCTCACTTATAACTCGCGTTGGGGCTAGAGTCTAGAATCCCGACTGAGAGGTCGTTGGGTGTGAGAGCATGCTCACTTATAACTCGCGCTGGGGCGAGAGTCTGGAATTCTGACCGAGAGGTCGTTGGGCGTGAGAGCATGCTCACTTATAACTCACGCTAGGGCGAGAGTTTGGAATCTTGACCGAGAGGTCGTTGGGCGTGAGAGCATGCTCACTTATAACTCACTCTTGGGCGAAAGTCTGGAGGCGTGAGAGCATGCTCACTTATAACTTACGCTGGGGCGAGAGTCTGGAGGCGGGATAGCATGCTCACTTATAACTCGCGTTGGGGCGAGAGTCGGGAACCCTAACTGAGGGGTGGTCTAGAAGCATGACTGTGTACTGGTCTAGAAGCTTGACTGGGAGCTGGTCTGGAATCCTGAACTACACATGGTCTGAAGACCTGACCGGGAAGTGATCTGGAAGCCTGACCGAGAAGTGATCTGGAGGCCTGATCAGGAAGTGATCTGGAGACCTGACCAGGAAGTGATCTGGAGGTCTGATCGGGAAGTGATCTGGAGGCCTGAACAGGAAGTGATATTTTGTGGCTTGAAGGGATTGTGCTCAGGGACTTAGCTTAATGCTCCTACGACCACAAACTGCAGTACATAAAACTTTAGTCAAATTTAAATCTTACTCTGATTTCGAGGAGTAAAGGCGCCGAATTTTTATCAACGCTTCCCGCCGTCTTCTACTTCATTTCCCGAGGTTTCCATATAGCATTTTCAATCCTCAAGGCATGATCTTCATGAGGTAGGGCGCTCCTGTTTGCATATCCCCTCCATGATTTTCTTGTCACTTCCTTCATAAATGCCCATTCATCGAGAGACGACACATGCCCCGCCGTCTTCTACTTCATTTCCCGAGGTTTCCATATAGCTTTTTGCACGCGACCCCAAATCGCTTCCTCTTCTCGATTTGACGGCTAACATGTGCTGTGCCGTTTTAATTATCTAGCTCGCATCCCGATGTTCCCTAAGGGTTTTGATTTAAAAACCCTAAAGGCTCTCGCCATTGTTCCTTAGCGCTTCGTCTTCCCTCGACCTTTCTTTCTCTACTTGCTTTCGCTCGCTCGCCTTCCTCTTCGTGCATCTTTTCTGTAAGTACTCCTCCTTCTTCATCTTCCACTCCTTTCTTTTTCGACCCTACAATGGCCGGCGAGATGGAAGTACCTTGGTACACGTACTTCCATTTCAACTTGGATAGGAGCGCCTTAGGTCGATTTAGTCTAGCTTGCAACTTTTCGAAGCCTACAAGCTCCGGCCTCTGGGGCCCGATGACCATCCTTATTCTTCTCTTGCCGATTTTGTGATTTTTTTCAAGGATCAACTTCTCGGTGGTCTTTGCTTTCCTGTCCATCCGTTCTTTTCTTTTGCTAGCCGATACTTCGGCATTCCACTATCTCAATTCACCCCCAATGCCTTCCGCGCTATGTGTGGGATGGTATTTTTGCCGCTTGTATCAAATCCCCTTGACTTCGCAGCTTTTCAACCATTTCTATTCCCTCAAACGCTCGGAACTGGGTGTCTTCATAGTGCAATCCCAGACTGGGTACAAGTTTTTTGAGGGAATGCCTTCTTCCAACAAGGGCTGGAAGTCTCGATTCTTATATATCCAGTTGCCTGAGTCCGTATCTTGGCCTGTTGAGTGGCATTACACTCTTCCAACTCCCTCCGAGCTACATGACCACCGATGTCAACCAGACTGCCTCACAGCTTCTGAGAAGCTGGAGGGAGTGCAACTTCGGCTTTCCTTGCTGCTGCGAGAGAGTGTGCTATACACTTTCGGGCTTAGCCCTATCCAGACGCCTTTGGGCACTCCTTTTGGTAAGATCTAATGTCTCCCTTTCCAAGTCTTCACTAACTGACGTATCTTCTCTTTGTTCTATAGAAGCCATCATGTTTCACGCTTATGCCCTCGACTCTTCTACGTCGCCCATCGACGTCCTGCAGAAGCGGGGCCGAGAGATTTTGGTGGGCCAGGAAGTTTCCCAGGCCAGCGCTTCTGTAGAGGCTTCTTCTCACCAGTTTGGGGACCCTTAGGCCCCCGAAACCGGATCCCTCCTCCCTGAGGAAACTGCTGGTGAGAGGGTTCTTTCTCCAGCTCCTGAGAAGCATTTACGACTTTAGCGCAAGAGGAGGCGAGTTACTCCGTTAATCCAAGCTTCTTCGTCCAGGTCTCCCATTTCGTAGACCTCCTCCAAGGCAAAAACCCTCGCTCGGGCGAGCACTCCTCATATCATAGAGGTTGCAACCTCTTCTCCTATCCAAGTCTCTTCCTAAGAATAGACCCTTTCCCGAGTGGAAGACCAACCCAGGGACTCCGCGACCCCCTTTCTTTCGCCTTCGAGCCAACAATCCCTTGCGGTCCTGGCACCTCCTACCCACTCCAAGGAATGCTCCAAGGGACGGTATATCTTCTCCTCTTCTTTTTAACTGCCATCCTGTCAGGTGTTAGATCCAGTCCCCTCGTGCTCTTCCCCCATTCACGGTCAAGTGCAACTTCACGATGCTCTAGTCGACTCCTGGAAAGCCGCCGCCGACCAGATTTTAGAATGCCCTCAACTAGACCTGGCCAACCTATTCTCCCAATAGCTAGTGGCGGTAAGTCTTACCTGATTCTTCTTCATGCACTTCTGGCGCTGATAATCCCGTCCTCGTTCTTTACAGACTTCTATCATGGGGTTGAGCCTCACCCAATATGTGGCCGGTCTACATCAGGAAAATGAGGCGCTCAGAGCTCGACTTCAGGAGATGACGTTTCTTTCGACTGCAGGTCGGTACTTAACCCATTTACAGGAGGCGGAGGATAGAACTCGAACCACCTGAGACTTAACTTGAGTGGAGTCTGCAAGGGTGCAATCTTTGGAGGCCACCTTGAAGACCAGCTCTGCCAAATTGAAGTCTGAGCTGCTGAGGTGCATCTAAATCCTAGCAGACCTAGAGGTGAGGGAAACAGAGGTCGGCACCCTCTCTTCATGGCTGCAGGAGCTCCGAGAGGCATATAACTCTTTGGAGAGGGACCCGATGATCAAAAAGGCAGATCTGTCTGTTAGCGTTGATCGGGAAGCTGCCCTTCAGAAGCAGTGAGAGGTAGCCAAGGCTACCCTCAAGTCTCTTCATGCGGACCTCTCTAAGGTCTAGGACGAGGCAACCACGACACATCAAGAGCTAGCTATGGTCCGAGTTGATGCAGATAAGGCCAAGGGTGAGTTGAAAGACTATTAAGCCAGCGAGGCTGCTCGTCTAGAAGCTTACAAGGTCGCCTATATTGCTTCCAAAGAATTTGGAGCTAAGATAGGCAGTCTCATTGACTGGATGGTTTGCTATGGCGGTGTGGGGGCCTTGCTGCAGCTCTACGAGAAAATTTTTCTCTGGTCAACCCCTTCTGACGACTTCTTGGACCGAACTCGCCTTCTCCGAGAACTTCCGGATGAAGCTTTTCCCTCGTTTGACTGACCCAGGTCCACTTGTAATTGCCTTTTTTGCAACATAAGACTCTAAACTTCCTAGTAACTGTGTGTTGGTTAATCCTAGGAAAACGTACCGGTTCCACTGTACAAAAATTTTTTATACAAGTGTCAAACCTTTCCTTAAATAACCTATTGTGTTCTTTAGAAGTTAAATTAGGAATCACAGACGGAACTTAACATCATTGATTCCAAATTTAACTTATCTATTCTTAATGATTTAGATTTGAATCGCAAGCGGAACTTAACACTATTTATTCAAATCTACCTAGGTTATTAATTCCATAAATATTAATTTCCAAAATTGACTTCCAGTACTGCATGGCGAGGCACATGACCTTCTTGGATATGGGAGCAACTACCACCGCCTAGGCAAAGTCTTTTAAGGAAAGCTAATATTTATTTTCTTAAATAACTCTAGGTTAACCAAAAAGAACAATCGAATCACAAATTCAAAAAAGAAGAAAACACAAAATTGAAAAATAAATTCGATTAAAGTAGATCTAATTGCCTCTTGTATTTAGAATTCATACAAAGAAAAACAACTAGTATGATGCGGAAGAAAAATACTAGTTATACCTTCTCTTTGTAAGCTAATGACCTCAAGATCTTCTGCCGTATTCCTCGCCTCGCCTTGGACGTCGTGTGGGCGACGATCCTCCAAGATGAACACCACCCAAAAGAGTCCTTCCTCTTTCTCTAGAATTCGGCCACCACCACCACCAAGGAGAAGAGAGCAAAGGGAAAGGGAGAAAGGAGAGGGCCGACCACCAAGAGATCACCCAAGCAAAAGAATAAGAGTTATGTCTCATGAAGCCCCCTCACCCCTTCTTTTATATTACTTGCTCAAGGCAAATAAGGAAAACCTTTTACAAAAAATAAAATCATCCAAGAGTTTTTCCTTTTTCCTTTTTATTTTTCCTTTTCTTTCCTCTTGATTGAATCAATCACCAATCAATGGTTGAGATCAATCCTATTTGGTTTAGGATTAAGCTTGGCTGGCCCCTTGCTTGGGCACCAAGCAAGGTGGCCGGCCACCATATTTAGGAAAGGAATAATAATTTTTTTAAAATTTTACAAGAGAAAAAACTCTTATAAAATTTTACAAGCTCTCTTTCCTAAAGTAGGAGTTAAAAAAGGAAAGTTTCTAAAAATTAAAACCATGTTTTAAATTTAAAAACTCTCTTATAAAATTTCCTTTTTTAACATAATGATAGAAAATTTTAATTTTAAAAACTTATCTCCCTTTTTTCTTAAACCATGAGGATGGTTAAAAAAGGAAAGTTTTAAAACTTTTAAAACTCTCTATTAAAACATGTGGCCTAATTCAAATAAGGAAAGTTTTAAAAATTAAAATATCTCTTCTAAAACTTATAGTTTTCTACAAAGAGAAGATTTTAAAAATTCAAAACAACCCTCCCTTTTTGAATTATTGTGGTCGGCCCCTTCATGCTTGGTCACCAAGCAAAGGGTCGACCCCTATAGGAGAGGATGTGGCCGACCCTTGCTTGGTCACCAAGCATTGGACCGGCCCACTTCTTGGACACCAAGAAGAGCCTTACATTTGGATGGATTTTAGGCTATAATGAGGCTACGACAAGGACCTAGAGGAGAAATTGGTTTTGGCTTTCCGATGAGCTTGAGTATCCCGTGTTCGCCCCGAACACACAACTCAAGTTCATCGATAATAACTCATTCCACTAGAGAGTTATTATCGCACTACCGCACCAATCTCAAATTACATTATGGGCTCCTTCTTATTATGAGTGTGTTAGTCTCCCTGTGTTTAAGATTACGAATGTCCACTAATTAAGTAAGTTACTGACAACTCACTTAATTAATATCTAACTCCAAGAGTAGTACCACTCAACTTCATTGTCACGTCGGACTAGGTCCACCTGCAGGGTTTAATATGACAATCCTTATGAGCTTCTCTTGGGGACATTCTCAACCTAGATAACTAGGACACAGATTCATTCTATAATCAACAACACACACTATAAGTAATATCATTTCCTAACTTATCGGGCATATTGATTTATCGAGCTAAACCTCACCCTTTGATAAGTCAAAGAAATAAATATTAAATATATGTGCTTGTTATTATATTAGGATTAAGAGCACACACTTCCATAATAACTAAGGTTTAGTTCTTTTACTAAGTCAGTAAAAAAAGAATATACCTAAATGGTCCTACTCAATACACTTTAAGTGTATCAGTGTAATTTATTAGTCAAGATAAACTAATACTTAATTACACTACGACTATTCTGATGGTTTGTTCCTTTCCATCTTAGTCATGAGCAACTTGTTTATAATTTATAGAGAACCGACAACATGATCTTCTGAATGTGACACCACACTCCATGTTATCTACTATATAAATTAATTGAACAATTACATTTAACAAATAAATGCAGTTATTGACCAATGTGATTATTTTATTTCAACTAATAAATGTTTATAAAAGTTAGACTTTTAGTATATACTCTAACACTGTGAGTGTGATACATTGTGAAGTTTTGTGCAAATGAACTTGTTGTCCGTGTGTGGTGTGGTATTCAACTAACTACAAAGTCCAGTTAAACCCCTTGGGCCTCTTCTCTGGCTTTGTAAATTGGTTGAGTGTTGACATCTTGTGTGAAAAGATTGGATAGCTTATTACCCAAGCGGGCATTATCCAGGGTCACTGCCTTGATTGGGCACTACTTCCCTTTTCCCACTCTATCTCCCCGACCAGGTTAGCCTAACCAGGTTAACTAATAGAGCTACTCGATTGGTCCCGAATCATCGTGACAAGTAATGATTGCCAGGTCTTTTTATTTGCCCACGTTGGAACTATCAGAGCCTAGTCCATTTATGAGATCATAAAGGCGTCCACTCTAGTTTTTCCACGCGTCTTTTGCTGTGACCTTTTCTGACAAGACTTTTCTTGCACGATTTACGAGGGCAATCGGACGACCCACCTTATTCCTATATGCACGATTAACGTCAGCTTCCCAATTCATAGGACGTAAGATCGGTGTTGATGTCGAGGCCCTCTGCGTTCCCCTTAACAGCTATAAATATCCTCCTTCTACCTTTCCCCTGAACCTCTTGCCTCTAGCATCAGCCTTCCTCTTGTTTTTGCTGCCTTCCGCACTTTGCCTCCTTTGTTTTGTGCTCGCAACCTCTCATGGATTCCCCTGTGCCTGCATACGCTATCGGATTTCGACCTTCACCGGCGTGGATCTGGATGATCTCTTCTTCTCATATGAAATCTCCATGGCCATACATATCATCATACCCTCTGAGATTCACAGGGTCTCTTCCCCTCCGGCGGGGTATGTGACTTTTTTCAAAGAGCTGTTTGTCACCGACCTCCGTCTTCCCATCCACCCTTTCTTCTCTGAAGTGAGTCGTTACTTCCGAATTCCTCTTTGTCAACTCACTCCCAATTCCATGAGGATCTAATGTGGATTCATCCTACTCTGTGAAGTGTGTGACGTACCCTGGACTCCTCGCCTATTCCACTGCTTCTTTACCCCTCACCATCATAGTGAGGGCCTTTTCCGTCTCCAGACCCGCACTCGAATTACCTTCTTTGCTCCCCTCCCCTCCTCAGACTCAGAATGGAAGGAAAAAATATTTTTTTCCTACGTTTCCCCCTTGCTGTGGAGTGGCCTACCCAATGGCGATCAGCTCTTCCTTCGGCGCCATATCTAGGGAATTTTCAGACATACCCTAACTCTTTGGAGGCCTCCGTGCAACTGGCAGGTTGGTGCTTGGACTTGCTCTTGCTGCTGACAGAGGACGTGTTGTTTCTGTTCAGGTTGAGCCGCATTCCTTCAGAGCTACCACACTCTTTAGGTAAGGCTTACCCTGCCCTGACTTACCTTTGTCATCCTACTCTGATTCTGGTGCTCTTCTTGCAGCAAATACTCTGACTCGAGCATCCCTGACCAGGCCTCTTCCCCTGAGTGATTTGGAAATAAACCGCCAAGGTCGCATAATTTTGGATAGGCGAGGTCTTTTGCATCTTGCTCCACCTGCTATCGGGGCGGCAACCCCAACTGTTGCTCATCTTGCCGCTTGGCCTCTCTGTTATTAAGCCCGTGAGGTGCACTCCTCCAGTTCCTCCTGCTCGGCGGCCTCTGACTCCATCAGAGGAGTCATACTTAGATGAGCAGCCGCTTTCACGATAGCCTAGACGTAAACTTGTAGAGTCGCGCCCGGTAGCTGCGGGCCCTAGTTCGACTAAGGCGCCTAGGTTGGCTTCGTCTTCCACTTTGGCTCACCGAATCCCTGTCAGCTCCACCACTCCTTCAGAATGCCGACCCAGGGACCTTCGAAGGAAGACACCAATCGTTAAAGAAGGAATTGCTACAAAGCTGCCCTCTACGCCAGCGTCCCAGCTACATTGAATGCCCCGCCCCGACCTTCTTCCTCCACAGAGAGGCCTCATGTGCCAGTGTCTCAAGCTACCCCATCTACCCAGGCCGAACCTTCCTCCTCCCGACCATCTGCCTCTACACATCTAGACCCCAGCGAGACCGCTGCTGGGCATCGTAATCGCAACCCTCTAACTATCACCGTTACCGAGCCACTAAGCCCTCAGAATGGGGCTTGCGCCATCAATCAAATGCCAAGACTAGCCATCTCACATTGAGGGGAGAACTAGCGACTCATTGGGAAGAGAGTCTGCAGCAAATGCATACTCTCCCCCTGCCCGCTCAACTGGATCGATTCTCCGTAGGAGCTGCTGCGGTAGGCCCTCACTCCCCCTTATTGCTCCTCTTTTCTTTATTCTAACTACTTTCTTACTCGCACAGGTTTTTTATGAGTCCCTAGTATTGAGTCAGATGTTCTCCTTCTTGTATCTGCAGAATAAAATTTTAAAGGATAGCATGGCCGACCTAGAGTCCCAACTTTCTGACCCTTCTTCGATTGTCCTCCAACTAAAAAAAGAGGTAGAAACTTTAAGAAAAGCATACATATCCAAGGAACAGCTCCTTGGTGAAACCTTAATGGAGGCTAACTGGCTGCGAGATGATAAAAAGAGACTGGAGGCTCTACACCAGTCGGCTGAGGCTGAACGCTGAGAGGCGCTGTCCCTCAAGGAGAAGATACAATCAGAGCTGACTCAACAAACTACAGCTCTGGAGGACTTCAAGCTTATGCATAAACAAGAGATGGATCGCTTGACTCAAGAGCTACAATCCAGGGACATGCTTATTATGGACCAGAGACGAGATCTAGAGTCTCAATTAACAGAGCTGGGCTCCTTGCAGGCAAAACTATCTCAAGCCCAATTTGCCTTATCAAGCTCTGTTGTTGCCTTAGAGACCTATAAGGCTGGGGAGAGCGACCGTCTACAAGCGAGCCGGGAAGAATATTTACGCTCTGTAGAGTTTGGCTCGCAGGTGGGGGATCGCTTCGTCAGATATGTGGCTTATGGTGTGGTAGAGGCACTTCAACAACTTAAGGAGGGAGGGTATCTGCCCCCCGATCCTCCTGAGGACTTCCTGAATTATCGTCGAATCCTCAGAGAGATGCCCGATGATGTATTCTCAGAATTCAAATAACCCCTTCTTATTGTACATGAACATCTGCCCATTGTACTTTGTTAATTTTCACTATCCTTGCTACTACTTTCTTTTTAGATTTTATGTATTTTCCTTAGTCCTTACTCAGTGGAGCTCAAGCTGTTTAGCCCTAGCACGGGGGTCGGAGCGAGTCTTAAAGAAGATTTGTGAGTGTTCTAGACCAAGTTATCCTAATCGGGCATTTCATGCCCGACCTGTCATATTGTCCCGATCTCCAATCTTACAAAGGAGTGATTCACTTAAGTACGATAGGGTTGGAGGTAGTTAGCACTCCAAGGATGGTCCAACCTCCTACCTTGAGTGTCTTGCAGGTAGTAGGCGCCTGACGCTAATCTTTTAACAATTTTATATGACCCACCTATTGAGGTGCTAACTTGGTTACCTCTCCTATAGGCTTTGCCCTTTTCCACACTAAGTCTCCTTCTCTGAAGAATCGCAGAATCACCTTCCTATCGTAATTTTAATGCATCCGTTGCCTATAGGCAGTGAACCGAGCAGCTGCTCATTCTCGAGTTTCACTGATAAAATCCAATTTCGAAAATCGTCGTTCGGCATTCTCCTCGTCATACAACAACCTTCTGATGGATGGCACCCCGACTTCTATGGGAACAACTGCCTCACTACCATAGACCAAGTGAAAGGGGGGTGAGACGGTGCTCTCTCGTGGAGTCGTATGGTATGCCCAGAGGATGCTAGCCAGCTCTTCCACCCAATCGCCACCTATGTGATCCAACTTAACCTTCAACCCCTGAACTATCTCTCTGTTAGTGACCTTCGTCTGCCCATTACTTTGAGGATAAGCCACGAACGTGAAGGCTTGTGTTATTCCAAATCCTCGACACCACTCTTGTATCTTGCGCCTTTGGAACTGCCTTCCATTATCTGAGACCAGCTTGTGCAGTATTCCAAATTGGCATAAGATGTTTTTCCATAGAAATTGAATAACGGCTCCCTCAGTAATCCTGGCTAGGGCTTTTGCTTCCACCCATTTGGAAAAATAATCCACTGCTACGAGCAAGAATCATTTCTGACCTGGTGCCATTGGGAATGGTCCCATAATGTCCATGCCCCATTGATCAAAGGGGCATGAGACTATTAAAGTTTTCAACGTGTCGGTCAGCCGATGGGTCAGGTTCTAATGCTTTTGGCAAGATAAGCAAGTATTCACCTGTTGCTGAGCATCTTTTTGCAGAGTGGGCCAGAAATACCCGACTAGTAATACTTTTCGAGCCAGCATCCTTCCTCCAACGTGGTTACCGCAGCACCCCTGATATACTTCTTGCAAAGCATACTTCGCCTCCTCTGTTCCTAAGCATTTGAGCAGCGATCTGGAGAATGCTCGCTTGTACAGCTGGTCCTCGATCAAGGTATATACATGAGCTCTTTTCCTGATCAATCTGGCTTCTTCCGGATCAATAGGCAGGACGCCCTGCTGAAGATAAATGATCATTGGAGCTCTCCAGTCGATCGGATCCTCGATATTATTCTGTAGGTCTATCTAAGCTATTAGGAAGGCCTGGGCTATCGACCTGTCTAGCACCCAAGTGGCCAAAGAGCTGGCTATTTTAGCTAGTTCATCAGCCCTTTGGTTATCTGCCCGGGGAATCTTAGTCATTATGACTTCCTTAAAATCTTCTTTCATTTTCTCATATGCTCCCCGGTATACCTGCAGCTTGTCACTGTTAACCTCAAAGTTGCCCGCTACTTGCTGAGCTACGAGTTGAGAATCTGAATAAATGACCACCCGAGCGGCTCCGACATGCCGAGTTGCTTGCAGCCTGTGCCTCATATTCCTCCTTGTTATTAGTGGCTCTGAAATTTAACCTTACTGTCAGTTGCATGATATCTTCTTGAGTGGATATCAAGAGTATCCCCACTCCTCTTCTCCGCTGGGTGAACGATCCATCTATATAGATCTTCTAAGTTTCTTCGGAATCAGGTTGATGGACCTCCGTCAGAAAAGCTGCTAGGGCTTGTGCTTTAATTACCGTTCGAGGCTGGTACTGTATGTCATATTCTCCCAACTCAGTTGCCCATTTAATGAGACGGCCTGCTACCTCCACGTTAGTAAGAGCCTTCCCCATGGTGTTGTTGGTCAGGACTGTGATGAGGGTGTGCCAAGAAGTAAGGTCTTAAGCGGCGAGCTATGAGTACCAATCCATAAATCAATTTTTTCAGGGTCGTGTATTGGGACTCGACCCCTTTCAATAAGTGGTTGAAGAAGTACATTGATCGTTGTATATCATCTTGTTCTTTTACCAACACCGCCCCCACGACCTCAGGGGTGGCTAATAGATAAACCAAGAGCGGCTCCTCCGTAATGGGCTTAAATAGTGAGAGTAAGGTCTCCAAGTGCTTTTTTCAATTCTTCGAAAGCCTAGTTGCATTCTTCATCCCATTAAAACTTGGCCACTCTCTTGAGCACCTTGAAGAAGGGTAGTGCTCAATCTGCAGACCGAGATATGAACCTGGGGAGTCCAGTTATTCAACCCACCAACTTCTGATCTTCCTTCAGATTCTGAGGCACTTTCATATCTCGAAGTGCTTGGACCTTCTTCGGATTAGCTTCAATTCCCCACTCGGTAACGAGGCATCCCAAGAATTCTCCCCGAGCTCCAAACAAGCACTTCAATGGATTCAACTTCAACCCATATTACCATAGTGTGTCGCAAGTCTCCTCTATGTTAGAGATCAAATTTACAGCCAGAGTGGACTTGATGAGGATGTCACCCACATAGACCTCCACGTTCCGTCCTATCTGCTCTCGGAAGATCTTATCCATCATTCTTTGGTAGGTAGCAACTGCATTTCGCAATCCCAAAGGCATGACGGTGTAATAGAAAGTACCATCTACCGTGATGAAGCTGACCTTCTCCTGATCTCTCTACGCTAGAGGGATTTGGTGTTACCCTTAGTAAGCGTCAAGCATGCAAATCCTTTTGTAGCCCGAGGTCGAGTCTACCATCTGATCAATCCTGGGTAACGGGTAGCAGTCCTTAGGGTTGGCGCGGTTGAGGTCTCGGAAATCGATGCAGACTTTCCACTTATTGTTGGGTTTAGACACCAGAACCACATTAGAGAGCCAGTGCAGGATTTGCACTTCTCTAATGTCTCATGCTTTCAAGAGTTGGTCCACCTCAACTCGGATGATCTTATTTTGCTCGGTCGAGAAGTTTCGCTTCTTCTGCTTGACCGGCCGTAAATCGGGCAGAAGATGTAGTTTGTGCTCAGCCACCTCAGACCTGACTCCGGGTAGCTCTTCGGGGGACCAAGCGAAGACATCCCTATTGCGCGTCAAGCATTGAACCATGTCTATCTTGATCTCGATAGGCAGGTGACTCAATATGCGGGTGAGGCTTTCCGAACATTCGGGATAGAGTTGGACCTCCTCCGAAGGGATGAGATCCTCTGCTATAGGCAGAGGCTCCTCTTAGCTGACGTGGATACAGTCATCCTGGGTTCTCTGAGCCTTGCAGGCCTCCACCTTCACCATGTCGATGTAACACATGCGAGAGACCAATTGGTCACCTCTGACTTCCCCGACCTGATCTCCCATAGGGAACTTGATCTTCTGGTGGAAAGTGAAGACTGCCGCCCGAAACTAGTGCAATGTCGGTCTCCCTAAGATGACGTTGTACGAGGACGGCGAATCCACCACTATGAAAGTGCTCCTCCACGCCCTCACCAGGGGCTCGCTACCTAAAGATATGGCTAGGTTAATCTGGCCCATGGGTCTTACTTCATTGTCAGTGAAATCGTATAATGAAGTGGCCATGGGCTGGAGTTCACTGGCGTCGATTTGCATGCCCTCGAATGCACTCTTGAATAGCACGTTGACAGAGCTTCCGGTATCAACGAAAACCCTAGCCACGCGACTGCTGACTATGACAACTTTAATTATTAAAGCATCATCATGAGGAAGCTCCAGCCCCTCCAGGTCTTGCGGCCCAAAACTGATGATGGGCCTGACAGCTTGTTCCCGGCTGCATCCCACAGTGTGTATCTCCAGGCGGCGATCATGAGATTTCTGAGCCCTAGAGGAATCTCCATCTATGGGCCCTCCGGAGATCATTTCAATTTCTCGGATGGCCATGTTTCCCCTGTTCTTCTCCTCCCGGGCTTCTCCTGGCTCCTGGTCGTGACTAGGCTACTGGCTTCCTTGTCCTGCATTATCGAACAAGGGTTTACTGAACTGACCTGCTAAGGGTTGTTGGCCAGTCAGCAGCCTCTGAATCTTGGGCGCGATCTCAGGTGGAGGTAGGCCTAGCTCAGCTGCGCGTCAGGAGTCACGGGCGAACTGGAAGCAATCACTTGTGGCATGGGTGTATGACCTATGGTAAGTGCAATAATGCGGCCCCCACTGATCGGGCCTTGGGGCTTAGACAACTGCCACACGTTGGGCTGGCCTAGAATCTTGATCGGGAGGGAATTACGGTCGTTTATCCTGGGCACGTGGAAGAACCTGAGTTGGCGGTTGGGGTGACCTCTTCTTTGATTTGTTGGCAGGAGCAGGCACCTTATCTGCTTTCCGCCGAGCCGCCTGAGCTTCTTCTACGTTGATGTAACTGGCGGCCTTCCCTAGCATCTCATCGAAGTTCTTCACGGGCTATCGGATGAGGACTCGGAAGAACTCTCCTTCTACCAACCCATGGGAGAAGGCGCTTATCAATATTTTAGAGGTAGCGGACGGGACATCCTGGGCTATCTGGTTGAAGCGTTTGATATAGCTTCTCAAGGGCTCGGTAGACCCTTGCTTGAGGGTGAAGAGACAATGGTCTGTCTTCTAGTACTTCCTGTTGCTGGCAAAATGGCGCAGGTAAATAGTCTTGAAATCATGGAAGCAGGTGATGGACCCGTTCGGCAATCCATTGAACCATTTCTGTGCTTAGCCGGACAGAGTGTTCAAGAGCACTCAGCACTTGATGACGTCGCTGTATTAGTGCAACAGTGTAGCGTTCTGAAACTTTCGGAGATGATCATCCGGATCCTTGCTACCATCATATTCTCCGATAGCTGGGGGCTTGTACCCCTTCGGTAGCTTCTCCTCGAGCACCCTTAGAGAGAAGGGCACTTGCTCCTAAGGCTCCCCCGGGACTCCTCCTTGAGGACTATGGCTTTCCTCTTCTTTGAGTCCCTGGGCGGGGAGCTTTCCGCCATGGAAGCCTGCGGCTGCTCTTTCTTATTATAACAGTCCTGTCCCTTGTGGTAATAGTCCGGGCCTGGTTCCCGATAAAAGGCTGGAGGGAACTCCTTGGGATGTTTCCTCTTAGATCCTCTGTCAGAAACGTGCGTCGGGTCCTTAGAAATTGTAGGCATCTTGTATGGTCGTGAAGTAATGGTCTATTTTTCGGAAGCTGCCCGCCTCTTGGTCTCCTTTAATAGTTCGTACTCCCCTACCGTCATGGTCACGTTGATTCTTCTGGTGTCATCCATCTTCACACTCTAGAATAGGTGAAGGAGGTTCTCACAGATGGCGTCAAATTGATCCTGTCCGGAATCTGAGTCAAACGAAGGTCGGATGAGTTGCCATTGGTGTTGATTGAGAGACGACTAGGACACCCTTCTCATATGCGCCTACAAGAATGGACTCCCACATGGCGTTGGTGGACAACGATGACTGAGCCGACGGTACTTGAGCACTGCGCACGCTCAGATAAGCACACGGAACGTTAGAGGCTAGAAACTAGGGGAAAAGTCCCCGGAGCAAGCCCTCCGATGCTAAAGTTAGTTACTTTTTTCCTAGAAGAATAGTGTACGAAGGAGAAATAAAAGTAGAAGACAAGTGCGAATGTGCGAGAGAGCGTATCTGCACAAGGGAGAGGACCTCCCTTTTTATATGACAGTGCGTACCTCTAGAGCCTGACTGATGTCAGGGAATGTCGGGTGTCAGGACATGTCTAGTGATGGAGGGCGTGTGACACCCTCTTGTGGACTGGAAGAAAGCTTCATTCGTAGATGACTGCAGACCATTGGAATATTGTAACGCCCCAAATTTCCTCAATTAGAGTCCTAAAAGTAATTTAAAAATATTTAAAAATGCTACAGAAATATTCTAGGGATTTTTAGAAATTTTTAGAGTATTTTTATGTAATTTTTGGAGGTCGTTTGGTATTTTTACTAAACGAAGGAAGTTTCGACAAAAAATGTCCAAGCCGAGAATTGAACCCACGACCTTTGACTTGGTCAAAACCCAGCTAACCAGGTGTGCAAACAGATTTTTCTGTTTAGAAAAGGTAGCGAATTTATTTAAGATAGTTAACAGAATATTGGATTATAAAAGGGATAAGTTGATCTTGGATTTGTTTGTTTAGAAAAGGTAGCGAATTTATTTAAAATAGTTAACAGAATATTATAAAAGGGATAAGTTGATGTTGGATTTGTTTGTTTAGAAAAAGTAGCGAATTTATTTAAGATAATTAACAAAATATTGGATTATAAAAGGGATAAGTTGATGTTGGATTTGTCTGTTTAGAAAAGATAGCGAATTTATTTAAGGAGTTAACAGAAATATTAAGTTATAAAAAGGAATAAGTTGATACTCTTTTTTCCCGTGACTTAAACCATTCTCTCCTTCTCTTCTGCGTACGATGGCGGAGCTCGGGCAGAAAACGAAAGGGAGTTAGGGCATCATCTCCGGCGGCCGACCAAGGTCCTAGAAGCCCTTTTTGTTCGGTTGTGAGTCCAAGAATCAAGGTAAGTGCTTCTCACCTGCAATAGGAGTAGTTTCGGACCTTTGTTCTTCTTGAATTCGAAGCATAAGAAGCGCTTATAGTGCAGATTTTTAATTAAGCCTATAGTACAGATTTTAATTAAGCTTATAGTGCAGATTTTTATGTAGGCTTATAGTGCAGATTTTAATTAAGCTTATAGTGCAGATTTTTAATTAAGCCTATAGTGCAGGTTTTAATTAAACTTATAGTGTAAATTTTTAATTAAGCTTATAGTGCAGATTTTAATTAAGCTTATAGTGCAGATTTTTATGTAGGCTTATAGTGCAGATTTTAATTAAGCTTATAGTGCAGATTTTTAATTAAGCCTATAGTGCAGATTTTTAATTAAGCTTATAGTGCAGATCTGTATGTAGGCTCATAGTGCAGATTTCTTAGAGCTTAAAATGCAGATTTCTTTAGAGCAGATTTCTTTAGAGCTTGTAGTGCAGATCTCTTAGAGCTTAAAATACAGATTTCTTTAGAGCAGATTTCTTTAGAGCTTGTAGTGCATATTTCTTAAGAGCTTATGGTACAGACTTCTTTAAAGTTTATAGTGCAGATTTTTGGTGGAACTTGTAGTGCAGATTTTTGGTGGAATTTATAGTGCAGATTTTTGGTGGAACTTGTAGTGCAGATTTTTGGTGGAACTTATAGTGCAGTTTTTAAAGAAAAAGATTATAGTGCAAGTTGGTTAAGTATTATAGTGCAGAATTTATGTTTGTATAGTATGCAGAAATAGTATAGCATAGAATGCAGAATCTTGATTAGTATAGTATGTAGAATTTTGATTAGCATAGTATGCAGATTTTTATTTATGCATTTCAAAGTTAGAATTTGTTTAAACATTTCAGTTTTTAAAGAAACATTCTTTTATTAGAAGTATTAACAAGTGTAAGAAAGATAAAGAAAAGAAAGAGAAAGGCCAAGGCCTTAAGTAAATCCCAAAGTCAAGATTTTAGGGATTTTGGCACACAAGGTGCTTAAAGAAAATGCCGAGGCATTATATATTAGAAGTAATAAAAGATAACAAGTATTTTACTTTATTTAAGAGGCTAGTACCCGACTTCCGAGGTTGTCGTTAAACAAATCCAGGTGTTCAATTCCGAGGTCTTGGCCCTGGTAGACCGAGGTCTGCTCTTTTAGGATTGGTGGCTCGCTACCCCAACCTATTAGGGAACGCGCATAAGATGGTACTACGCCTGGGCCCAAGAAGAAAGTTGATTATTATTTTGAAGTATTATAAGTACAAGTTTTTGAACAAGTAAAGTAAGTTTTACATCAGTATAAAAGTATTAAAGAAGAAGTTTTTAAACAAGTGAAATAAAAGAATAAGTTTAGAACAAATGAAATAAGTTTCATTTTGTTTTAAAAACAGCAAGTTGAGTTTTCTTTTATGCTAGCATGTTATTTAGATTAGCTTATTGTTCTTTGCTATTAGAAGAGCATGAGTAGTTTTACATGTTTAGCATTTCAGTATGTTTGTTTCTTTTACTAGTAGATGAGCATGAGTAGTTTCCCTTTTGAGCATTCAGTTTTAGTTTTCAGTATATGTACATGCATATCGAGATTTTGTGAGTTAGATAGCGCTTACTAAGCAAATTTTGCTTATAGCTGCATTTCCTCTTACTGCAGATAAAGGAAAGGAAAAATTATAGCAAAGGAAGACGACAAGGAGGTGCGGATGGATGTGTGATGCCTGGACTATAAAAGCCTTGGGACCTAGCATAAGAATTTATTAAGATTGCCATTTATTAAGAATGTATTAGATGAGTCATTTAGTCTTCCGCTGCTAGCTAATTGTATGTTTTGAGTTCTCCGAGAGTTTTAGGAATTTCTATCAACATGTGAACAATGATAGTTAAGTAAAGTTAGTAGTCCAGTAGCGCTCCGCCCTCACAGTCTAGTAGCGAGGAGGGTGGGGTGTTACAAATATTCTCTGACATACAGCAGTTATTCCCTGACAGTCAGTTATAATTCCCTGACCTTGTTGTCATGTAGCGCCTTTGTCCTGCCTGGACATGACTAGAGCAGCTCGAGATGATCTGTCAGGTATAACACCCTGGCTTAAGTCTTGAGGGGCAGGGAGAGCTGTGATGAGATCGCTCAAGAGCCGATCGGGAGTTGGCCTACTAAGAGAACCAGACCTAGGTATTACCGAGCTGTAAAAATCCGACCAGTCGGAGCGGGTCAGGCATCACCCTGATTGTACATTCTGATTTAGATCTGGGATCCAGATCTGTAAGCATCCGACCGGGCATCCTGCGTCTGGCGACACTAGGCGGTCCTACCTCTTCTTTCCCTAGCTGCTGACTGTCACACCCTCCTGACTGTTGACTGCCACATTCTCTTGACCATTGACTGTCACGTCCCCTTGACTTTTGACTGCCACATCTCCTTGACTGTTGATTGTCGCATCCCCTTGAATTCTGACTGTCACGTCTCCTTGACTCCCAATGACCGGGCCCTACCATTATGCATCGTATCACCAAATGATGTGGATAGAGATAAGACTTGATCCAGATATGATTTCATCCAAATAAGAGTTGATCTAGATAAGGATCTGATCTAACTCTATAAAAGAAGACGAAGACTCTATGTTCAAAATCAACAATTCTTCTACCACTCTATCTCTGTACTCGAAAGAAAAACTAATAAGGCGAAGCTCTACGACTAGGGAAGCTATAAGAGGAGTCCGCTACACTTAAGACTTCTGGATCGACTGCTATCATTTGTTTATATTTCTATTTACAAGTTATGTTTTAATTTATAATATTTCTTGTGCTTGTTAAACTGTAAGACGAGTTTCTCCGCCTCCAGAAAGTTTCGAAAAGGAGACCACTAGTTGACGAACGCCTCCTATGATTAGGCCTTGGACATACTAACCATGGGGGGTTAGGAACCAAATAAATCCTGCGTGCTCTTTCGTTTCTATTATTTATTTATATTATGCTGCACACTAACCCTAATAGAAAGAACAAATGATGAAATAGAAAAGAAAGATGGTCGATATTTGATGTTGTGAAAATCGACTGTCATTCGCTCACATCAAATTAATTCATTTCTAAACTATCGAACCGTTTAACCTACACTAAGGTAGTATAGTAGAGGACTGGGTCGTCTCTCGTGAAACTAGTGACAGGATGATGTGCGTAGATATTATGATCGTTTATGCATGCTTTAACACACATTCACTTGTTTTATTTGTATATATTCTTTGCATGATAATCTCTTTTATCGTTTATTCAGTATTTATTACTCTTTTGTCGGAGATCTGTTCTTTGTTTGATTTTGTGTTGACAGGGACAACTTTTGGAGTGAAAACGACGATTGTCGATGCACCCGAGCAAAGCAGAGCATGGTCGTGCACCCCTGCACGACCGTGTGGCGATTCCAAACAAAGAGCAGAGCACGGTCGTGCAACCCTGCACGACCGTGTGGACATTCACCGAGAGAGAGCAGAGCACGACCGTGCAACCTTGCACGGTCGTGCCTCACAACCAGCAGCCAAGATCCACACGGCCATGTGAACCTCACACGGTCGTGCAGTGCAGCCCGAGCCAAAGCAAGACACGGTCGTGCAGACATGGCACGACCGTGCCACTTTACCCGAAGACAAGAAGAGCTTGGCCGTGCGGATTTCGCACGGCCGTGGTATTGGTCGTGCAGATTTTGCACGGCCGTGGCACTGGTCGTGCGGTGCCCGTGCCCTAGCCTATATAAAGACTTTTAGCTCTTATTCTCGGGGGAGAGGAGGCGAGTTGTTAGAAAGGATTTACCTTGGTGTCGTTCCACGCTATCCCGGACTTTCGAGATCACCGTAATCATCGCATGAACTCCAGAAGCAAAGGATTGGACTCGAAGATCACTCAGCGTTATTGGATAAATATTTTTTCTCTTTCTCTCTTCTCGTTTGAGGATTATATGCTTACTTTTATTATGTCTTTGGATTTTTCTCCGGTGTCTATGGAGTACATCCCTTGTTCTAGGATCAGGGAGTAGTTGTGGATAGGGTTTGATGTAAAACTCATGTTTATGCCTTTACTTATTGGATGATTTCGCTTGCTTTGTTTCTATTTGATATGCATGAGGCTCGCTGAGATTATCTCGTCATATTAGTCGATTGTGTAGGAATTGCTAATTTCGTAAAGAGAGGATCTTAGATCGTATACCCGAGGGGTCCTAGTGACAGGGGTAACCTGTTCACGGACATCTAGAATACTTCCTTGAAAGGAGAGTCAACTTCTCCATAAGGAAGTAAGAGATCGAACCAAACCCCTATCTCTATCCTTAATGATACCGATTAGATTTGTATTCTTGTGATCTACCGAGGCGCCCTAGTGACAGGGGTTAACCGTAACAGGATTTCACAGGGATCTTCTCTGTTTAGTGCTTAAGGATAGCAGCTTTAACTTCCGGCGAATGCATGTTGATTGGCTATGAGGAAAAGATAGAACATGATACATCAGGTTCCACCACAACGAAACCGAACTCCTAGAACTCTTCTCAAGCCAAGTTAACCTTTCTCTCTTTTGCTAGTTCTTACGTCTACTTTCCAATTCCCTTTCCCCTTAGGAAATAGTTAACTTACAACCATCGATAGTTTAGCTAATTCTACGTGAACAATCGTTGGTACTTATAACCAGTTCTCGTGGGATCGATAATCTTTTATTATTGACGACGTATCCGTGCACTTGCGGAAGCGTAACAAGTTTTTGGCACCGTTGTCGGGGTCTGCGTCTATAACATTAGTGAAAATCATATTGGATTAGACTAGACTTTGTTTTTCTTTATTTCACTTTACTTTATGCATTTTTATTAACATAAAAAAATATTAAAAATATATTTTAACTCTTTATTTTGCACTTGGATTATTCAATATCTTGTTCTTGCATGCGAAGAGCTAATCTTTCAGCAGAACTTCTGCTGTTCGATCCAGAAATTAATAGAATTTTTCTGAGGAGAAGAAACTTGCAGAAACTCCAAGCAGAACAAGAAACTTCTGAAATGGCTGACAAACTTTTGAAGGATTACGCAGCACCTTATGCACGAGGGCTTTGGAGCAAATGGTTAAAGAGTAGCAAATGCATGACGAATTTCATTGTCCGAGACGTCCATTGTTTTAAGTGTGGGGGAGGGAATTCTTCTTTATAATCATAAGTTGATTTGAGATGATTTGGTGAGCTATTGGTGCTGGAATTGAGGTGTAAAAATAGTGAAAAAAAAAAAAAGAACAGTGGCAAGACAAAGAGTATCAAATGTGGAGATAGAGTATCAAGATTCTACGTTAGCCATCAAATTGAAGGGGAGGTTAGCTTGATACTTTGAATTGGTAACAACAAATGGTATTCATATCTTTGTACATCAAAATGGTCAACTCATCAAGTATATTCCTCCAATACTCTCATCTTCTCATGTTTCTTCATTGAATTCTTTTCTTTTTGCCTATTTCATTCACTTTAATTGTTCTTCTTGCTTTCATTTCAATTCTGGTTGATAAATCCTTTTGATTCATGTATGTTATGTTTATAGTGGTGGAGAATTAGAAAATAAGCAAGCCTATGGTAATGAAATATTTTGAGTAACATTGAGTGAGCTCCACTTATATGCATGATTGAGTGTGAGAGTTAGAATAGATAAACCCTTTGTGAGATTACAACTTGCTTAATTTTTCAATTAATTTGAAACTACCATACCTACTGATTATTGTTTGGATTGTATTCATGATTGGTTTTGATCTTTAGACGGTCTTAGTTAAATTCTTTTTACTATCTTTTAGGTATTGCTAGGAAATTTGTGTGGAGATGATTTTTGATTTTCTTTACTTGCACGGGATGTTCAAGACTAAGTGTGGGGGATTTGATAACCATGATTTTACTGTATTATTTTGATTCATGCATGCATGGTTTGATGCTATATTCATAGATGAAACCTATATATGCATCACATTTCATACATTATCTTTATTCTTGGACTTAATTGTATATTATCTTATTTTTGGTGTTATTTGATACTAATATTTAATTCTTATTTTGTAGGCATCAAAGGATCTTAGATTTGGATCTATTCGAACCGAAGTTGCGCTCAAATCAGAGTTTAAACGAGAAGATCAAGCTGCGAAGTATTATGAACCGTTCATCAAAGATTGGACAGATCTGAACCATCCATTGAAGATCTGGTCTATTCAACCTAAGGGAGAGTAGATCTAGACCTTTGATCAAGATCAGTACCTCCGGATCGAATTTTAGGTGACTTTCCACCGTTGATCAGGAGCCAAATCGATTTCAGCCATCCGTTCAGATCTAGATCTGATTTAAATGAGAAGCTACAGTAGCTTCGTGTGGTTGTTGATTCCTTCACACTGAGCTTTGTCCCGCGGCGAGCTTCTCCAGGATTTCCGACCTCGTTCCTGTTGGAGGATCGGTGGCCGGCTAGAAGGGGGGTTGAATGGACGGCGCCCCCAATAACTCGCTTCCTACGTATTCGTTAGTGCGCAAGCGGAAATACAAATACTAATTACGAATACGAAAGCTAAAGACAAAGAAAAGAACAAGCAAACCAATACACGTCGAT
Source organism: Zingiber officinale (assembly GCF_018446385.1). Lineage (NCBI taxonomy): Eukaryota > Viridiplantae > Streptophyta > Magnoliopsida > Zingiberales > Zingiberaceae > Zingiber > Zingiber officinale. Next base: position 11,437,278 of record NC_056005.1, read on the forward strand.
GTAACGTGGTTCGGAGATGATGCTCCTACTCCACGGCTGTCCGTAAGGTGGACGATCCCTATCCGTCGGTGGATTAGCCCCCGGCAACCTCCGGTTATCTCAAGTCGCTCCTTGTGGGTGGAGAAACCTCACCACAAACACACCAAGACCTCTTGGATTACACAAGCACTTGAGAACTCTTGTGACTACTAATTAGGCTTTAACCAAGTCTAATTTTGTCGCCTTGGCCGGCCATACCAAGCTCCTTCTTATAGAGCTTGGAACAAATCAGAACCTGATTTGCCCGTTACCAGTCACACCAGTCGACTGCTACAGTACGCTACAGTAACTGCTACAGTGCGCTACAGTACTGCTACAGTGCCGCTACAGTAAAACCCTAAAACTAGGATTTTACTCCGAGTACAATCTCTCATGCACTCGTACCCTCACGACTCATTTGACTCTTCTTTGCAGCCTTGACCTCTTGCCTTCAAGCCTACTTCCTTTGGCTCTCGTCCCTCGGATGCATCCAAGCCCGCGGCTTGTCTCCAATGCCATCCTTCGCGTATGCCTCGAAGTCGCTTCCCTCGGCCCTTGTCCTCGCTGCCTTGTCCACGGTCCCTCGGATGCTCCATCCTTCACCGGACCCGAAGCCGTCAACCTGAGTCACATGTGTCACCTGCAGTCCTGCACAACTCAAGTACACATATCAAATAACAAGGGTAAACCTAACTTAAACCCTTTGCCCAAACACCAAAACACATGGTCCCGCGGACCATTGGGATTGCTCCAACAATCTCCCCCTTTTTGGTGTTTGGCAATACGTTTAAGTTAGGGAAAACATATAGCAAATAAACATGCTAAAAACAATGGACTTACGATGCCAAGGCTACACACTTGGACTTACTCCGCCGAATGGACTTACATTGCCAAGGCTACACACTTGGCAACCACCGAATGGACTTACATTGCCAAGGCTACACACTTGGCAACCGCCGAATGGACTTACATTGCCAAGGCTACACACTTGGCAACCGCCGAAACAATGCACCAAGCATTGGAACCTATCACAAGGCTCCCCCTACACCTAAGCTCCCCATTGAGCTAGGATTTTATCACAAGGCTTTTTAAGAACCTATCCCAAGGCTCCCCCTACACAAAGGCACCAAAGGTTTTCCCAACTAAACCTTAATTCTCCCCCTTTGCCTAACATCCAAAAAGTTCTCCAACAATATCCCAATTGTTGAAAACTTATCGTCCAAACTGATCATAAACTCATGTATTAATCCCCCATAGATCCCATACATCTAAACGAGTTTATATGGTCAAGAACAACTCTGAAAAACAATATCAGGCTGGTATCAGTCGACTGCCCCAAGTGCCAGTCGACTGCCCCCTTCGATACAACCTTACAGAAGCATTCTGTGGTCGAAATCTACTGTTACTAGTCGACTGGTATCATCACCAGTCGACTGGTATCGACAAAATGAGCTTACAGAGGCATTCTGTGCTCAAAAACACTGTTACCAGTCGACTGGTATCTGTACCAGCCGACTGGTACCCTATTTCTGAAAAAATTAGCCTTTTCAGGCCAACTTCAGAAATGCACCAGAAATTCCCTAGACCCCCAAAAATTCCCAAATTTTGTGGAGAGGTCTATTGTACCCTTGTCTACTTGGAAAAAATATATTACAAAATATATCTATCACCAATCCCAAGATTGACATAAAATCCAAAACTAGCTAAATGGTTCAATTGAACCTTGACCTAAAGTCCTAGTTTTGGCTTCCTTTTGATGTATTTGCCCATACCAACCCACAATGCATCCCTAGCATTGGTTTACATGGAATCTATACATCCAAAACCAATTATCACTCTATATGACCCCAAATGTCATATTTCTTGCATGAAACACAAACCATGTGTGCCAAATCCCTAGGTTTGAGACTCAAATCCATCTCCAAACCTTTTGGCACACTCCATGGCTCCTCTAGACTCCCAAGTAGTACCCACCTGAGATCCATTGACCATGGGTCCCAAATTGACTCTTGGAGCTCCCCCTAGAGCTCTTTACCTTAGTCACCTCCCTAGGTGACTCATCTATTGTGACCAAACCACAATGATGTCCCTTAGAAGATCTCCTTATCTTCTTGACCTTGAACACATCATCTTTGCCATAATCATATACAACCCTAGCATATTTCTTCTCATTGGCTTTAGATGACTTTCCCTTGCCCTTATCATGTGCCACCCTAGCACATGGTCTCCTTTTGTCCTTGGAGGGACTAGATCGGTATCCCAAGCCCGATCTATCATTGTTGGGTTTTTGGCTACCCAACACCATACTTAATCTCTTAGATCCAATAGTGAATCTCTTAAGGAATTTCTCTAAACCATCAAGCTTTTCCTTCAAAGCTTGATTCTCCCTTTCTAGGTTCCTAACCCTAGAGTCAACATGTCCACCTTGGACATTCCTAGACCTACCCTTTCTAGGCATGTGTCTCCCCTTCTTAGGATTAATGCCTTGGGCCTCCTTAGGTCTACCATTCCTAGGTTTTTCATGAATTGGCCTCCTAGGGTTTTGATCTACATTAACCCTATTCCTATCATGATACTTAAATCCAAAATTTTGCATTGCTACATAATGATAATCATTATTTTTCCTAGCATGCATGGGAACATAAGAATTTGCATTGCATTTCAAATTAGGGTATACCTCCCTTACCCTTGAAGCTCCCCCTTGACTCTTGCTTCTCTTCTTCTCCCATTTCTTTAAATGTGCAAGCTTCTTAAGCTCCTTCTTCTTTGGGCATTTGGTGTGGAAGTGACCCTTCATTCCACATGTGAAGCATACAATGTGTATCCTCTTCTTTTGGGTTTCTTCATTTCTACCACCCATGTTAGTATTCAAAATAACTTGATTGGGTTTAGGAGTTACCTTCTTCTTACCCAATGGACACCTACTCTTGTAGTGTCCCTTCTCATTGCAACCGAAGCAAATGATGTGGTCCTTTGACTTTGCTTCGGTGGAGGTGGTCACTAGGTTGACCTCCAAGATCTCTTCTTCCTCCGCTTCACTTGTCTTGGACTTTTCTTCAACCCTTGTGGATGTAGATGATGTCTCATCTTCCTTCTCCTCCTCGGATGTTGAGCATGGCTCAACTTCCGTTTGCTCCTCTTCAACTTGAGCAACTAGACCCATCTCAATGGGTTCTTCTTCCTCTTGTGTAGGTTTAGGCTCTTCTTGTAGAACCATCTTCACCTTGCTCCACAACTCGTGAGCATTCTTATACTCACCTACACCATTTATCACATTAGATGGCAATATATCTATTAAGATTGATATTACCTTTGAGTTTGCCTCCGATCGTGTGGTTTGCTCTTCCGTCCAACGTCGTGGTCGAAGTCTTTTTCCCTTCTTATCTCTTGGGACTTCGAATGGGTCCTTGATAATCATCATGATGTCCCAATCCGTATTGAAGAAGACCTTCATCCTCATCATCCAATACGTGATGTCCCCAAGGCTTCCTCCTTCAAATTTTGGAGGGACAATCAACCCGGCCATCTTCTTATATGCGTTGCTCTTCTCGGCGGTTAGTCCGGTGAATTGCGTCCTCGCTCTGATACCACTTGTTGGAGGATCGGTGGCCGGCTAGAAGGGGGGTTGAATGGACGGCGCCCCCAATAACTCGCTTCCTACGTATTCGTTAGTGCGTAAGCGGAAATACAAATACTAATTACGAATACGAAAGCTAAAGACAAAGAAAAGAACAAGCAAACCAATACACGTCGATGTAACGTGGTTCAGAGATGATGCTCCTACTCCACGGCTGTCCGTAAGGTGGACGATCCCTATCCGTCGGTGGATTAGCCCCCGACAACCTCCGGCTATCTCAAGTCGCTCCTTGTGGGTGGAGAAATCTCACCACAAACACACCAAGACCTCTTGGATTACACAAGCACTTGAGAACTCTTGTGACTACTAATTAGGCTTTAACCAAGTCTAATTTCGTCGCCTTGGCCGGCCATACCAAGCTCCTTCTTATAGAGCTTAGAACAAATCAGAACCTGATTTGCCCGTTACCAGTCGACTGGTATCGGCACCAGCCCAACGGCTATCTCAACGGCTCTCTGCTACAGTGCATCAGTCGACTGGTCCATACACCAGTCGACTGCTACAGTACGCTACAGTAACTGCTACAGTGCCGCTACAGTAAAACCCTAAAACTAGGATTTTACTCCGAGTACAATCTCTCATGCACTCGTACCCTCACGACTCATTTGACTCTTCTTTGCAGCCTTGACCTCTTGCCTTCAAGCCTACTTCCTTTGGCTCTCGTCCCTCGGATGCATCCAAGCTCGCGGCTCGTCCCCAATGCCATCCTTCGCGTATGCCTTGAAGTTACTTCCCTCGGCCCTTGTCCTTGCTGCCTTGTCCACGGTCCCTCGGATGCTCCATCCTTCACCGGACCCGAAGCCGTCAACCTGAGTCACATGTGTCACTTGCAGTCCTGCACAACTCAAGTACACATATCAAATAACGAGGGTAAACCTAACTTAAACCCTTTGCCCAAACACCAAAACACATGGTCCCGCGGACCATTGGGATTGCTCCAACAGTTCCTTTCTCCGATCAACTTCAAGCTTCGACCTCGGTGGAGACCTTCACGGCAACTTCATTCCGGATCTGGAGCCATCGGAGGGCATTCCCTCCAGTGAATTCTGTGTTTTTCTTTTCCTCTGTTCCATCTCAGATTTAGCGGCGTTCCTCCGATCTAAGGTTTCCCTTTCCATCAGAGGCACTTGGCGGTGTTCCTCCAGTATTCCTGAGCTTCATTCGACAATCATCCGCAGTCCACAGTGCTCATCCCAATTCAGAGTTTCAGATTCGCAGATTTCTAGCCATAGCTTAGGTTTTGGGTTGTTTCAGCTTGTTGGAGGTGTTCCTCTGGTGAGGCTGAACAATTCCGAGTTCATCTACTGCTGAGGGTTCTTCATTGAGGACCGGAGTTGGGCATTCTCATCTCCGGCCTCTTGTGTGACGGCAAGAGTGTGAAGATTGTTAGATTGGTTGTGAGATTGGAACAGTTTACCATTTTGTTTTGCTTTGTTACTGTTTTGTAGCTAGAAGATTTTTGTTATGTTCTTATCATTATAATCTAGCAATTCCTAGTCTTGTTTAAGTTTAATTCATGTTTAGTAGTGTAATTTCATTGATGCAATTTAGTTTAATTCTTGTTTGATGCTTAGTTAATTGTTAAGTGATTAATTTCTAAGTTAGAGTTTGAATTGCGCTTTAGATCAGATTTATCTTATGTTTTGTATTTCATTCTTAGTTTAAGTGTGTGTTCATGGTTCAATCATAACGTAGGGTGACAATGTATTATGGTTTGATTATTGGCACATAGTTAGGTTTCATTTTTGCATTAGATTAATTTCTTAATTATTGTGCTTTCCATTTGTTAGATTTAGATTCAAAGCTAAAACCCCCAATTTCATATTAAAACCCCCAAAAATAGGAATAAGATACAATCCTAGATTACATCCTACCGTTAGTTCCTCGAGAGATCGATCCTGAGCTCGTTATTACAACATCCTTGTGTATGTAAGGGGTTTATGGATAACAAATTGTTAATTTGATAAGTCCATTCGAGACATAGTAATTTTGCAGCTCATCACATGGTCAACTAGAAGATCGTACAGTGGAAGCTTCCACTGTCATATCAGAGATATGCTCGGCCTGTTAAGGTATTGTGTCAGGGACACTTTACTGACAAGTCTTTTCAGGGAAAATTTTGGGAAGCGTGCTCACCTTAGGGAGCATGCACGTGTGCTACAGGAGTTCTATATAAAGGGGAGGTCCAAGTATCGACGGAGGTATGCAATAGACACTCTTCATGCTACACTGTTCATTCTTATTGTTGCTCCGCCTTCTACTTATCGTCGGTGACTGACTTGAGCATCGGAGGGCCAATGTCGAGGGCCCCTTCCCTGGTTCGCCACTGACATCATCTGTGTTGCAGGGCGAAGCAGAGCCTACAGGCGGTTAGCGGGACCGCCACATCACCAGCTTTCCATCTCATCGACTTTCTGACAGGATCAAATATCATGATAGGAATAGGGTCAATGTAAATCATAACCCTAGGAGATCAATTCATGATAACACTAGACATGTTAGATTCTCATTACCTAAGGAGAATAAGGTAATGAAGAACTTAGGCATTAATCCCAAGAAGGGGAGACACATGCCTAGGAAGGGTAAGTCTAGGAATATTCATGATGGACATGTTGACTCTAGGTTTAAGAACCTAGAAAGGGAGAATCAAGCTTTAAAGGCAAAGCTTGATCGTTTGGAGAAAATCCTAGATAGATTCAATGTTGGATCTAAAGGTTTAGATATGGTGTTGGATAGTAAAATACCCAACAATGATAAATCGGGTTTGGGATACCGATCTAGTGTCTCTAAGGCTAAGGAAAAGTCTTATGCTAGGGTTGCATATGACTATAGTAAGGAGAAGTCAATAAATGGCAAGGGAAAACCATTTAATGGTAATAAGAAATTAACCAAGGACAAGGTGTCCAAGGTTAAGAAGGTTAGGTTTGTAGGCCAAGTGTCACCGGAGGTACACCGATGTGGCCTAGCAATTGTGGATGAGCCACCTAGGGAGGTGGCTAAGGCTAAGAGCTCTAGGGGGAACTCAAAGAGTCAATTTGGGGCCCATGACAAATGAATCTTAAGTAGGTTTTACTTGGGAATCTAGATTGGGTCATGAAATGTGCCAAAAGGTTTGGAGACGGACTTGAGTCTCAAACCTAGGGGATTAACACACATGAGTTGTATTTCATGCATAGAAATATGACATTGGGGTCATATTGTATGATAATTGGTTTTGAATGTATAGATGTCATATCAACCAATGCTAGGGATGCATTGTGGGTTAGTATGAGCACATCAAGAGGAAGCCAAAACTAGGACTTTAGGTCAAGGTTCAATTGAACCATTTAGATAGTTTTGGATTTTGTGTCAATCTTGGGATTGGTGCTAGATATATTTTTGAATGTATTTTTCCAAGTAAACATGGGTAAAACAGACCTCTCCATAAAATTTAGGGATTTTTAAAGGTCTATGGAATTATTGGCGCATTTCTGAAGTTAGGTTCATAATGTTGATTATGCTGGAATTAGGGTGCTAGTCGACTGGTACAATTACCAGTCGACTAGTAACAGTGTATATCGAACATAGAATGCTTCTGTGTGTTGATTTCGATAAGGTTAGTCGATTGGTACTTCTGGCAGTCGACTAATACCAACTTGAATCTATTTTTCAACGTTGGATTTGACCAGGTCAGCTTGTATATGTGTATGAGATTCATGGGGGATGAATACACGAGTTTATGATCAATTTAGATGATAAGTTTCGACAATTGAGATATTGTTGGAGCTTTTTAATATTAGACAAAGGGGGAGAAATAAGATTTAGTTGGGAAAACCTGAAAATACCTTTGCGGTAATGAAAATCCTAGCTTGGGAGCTTAGGTGTAGGGGGAGCCTTGTGATATGTTGTTAAATAGTCATGTGGTAAAATTTCTAGCTCAATGGGGAGCTTAGGTGTAGGGGGAGCCTTGGGATAGGTTTCTGATCCGGTTGTAAGAACAGGGGGCCCCCGTCCGGTGGAGTCAACGCCACGTGGAAGTCAAAGTGGTAGGTGGCCGGTCGGAGAGGGGTGGGTTCGACCGGCCGGGCGGCCGGCCGGTGTCTATTTGATGGTTAAAGGCGCCCTGTCGAAAGTCAGGGTTCCGGCGCTCAGCAGACAAGACCGCAGGGCCGATCGGACTGCACGCTCATCCAAAGCCATCAGGTAGCATACTGCTAATAGTCTCCACAAAGCACGTGATTGAGAATCTCCCTAAGTAAACCACCGTATACGTCCGGCCGGATGTCGCGGAAGCTGGCCGGTCGGACTCCCTCCAGGGAGTAAGGGCAAAAGGACAAGTGACACCTTTTTCTGACAGCGGGTATGTTCCACATGTAGGCCATACTCCAAATCTTATGACAGGAGGTTCCTTACTAGGGTATGGGCCACGGACACGTGTACGCCTCGGTATGTGTACACTCTCTTCTCCGTTGCCCTATATAAAGGCTCTCATCCTTCGCCGGAGGTACGCGTTCTAGTATTTTGGGAGCCACTTTTTCACTGCTTGCTTGCCTGACTTGAGCGTCGGAGGGTCGCCGCCGGGAACCCCTTCCCGGCCCGACTTTTGTGCAGGCTCGCCGGAGATTCGTGCGACCAGACGGAGACCTACGTCATCGACTAGGAGAGCGCCACGTGCCCAGCGTCCAGGGAGTAAGGGCAAAAGGACAAGTGACACCTTTTTCTGACAGCGGGTATGTTCCACATGTAGGCCATACTCCAAATCTTATGACAGGGGGTTCCGCTGTCCCATCAAGGACATGCTTGGACTATAGCAGTATGGGTCAGGTAAGCTCACTGACAAGCCCTTACTGGGGTATGGGCCACGGACACGTGTACACCTCGGTATGTGTACACTCTCTTCTCCGTTGCCCTATATAAAGGCTCTCATCCTTCGCCGGAGGTACGCGTTCTAGTATTTTGGGAGCCACTTTTCACTGCTTGCTTGCCTGACTTGAGCGTCGGAGGGTCACCGCTGGGAACCCCTTCCCGGCCCGACTTTTGTGCAGGCTCGCCGGAGATTCGTGCGACCAGACGGAGGCCTACGTCATCGACTAGGAGAGCGCCACGTGCCCAGCGTCCGTTGGTTCAGCGATTCGGACAGGATCACCCTCCTTTTACAAATGATGAATTTGGAGACAACACACGGTGATGCTTTCCACAGAGGAACTCGACGCTCTGATCGAGTTGAGGGCCGCCAAGCTTGTGGAGCAAAAACAGAAAGCACCAGCCGAGCTGCCTGAGCAGCAAGCAACGTCAGCATCTGATGGCCGAGCGGAAGCACCACAGGCCACCGTTCCATTCCATCGGGCCTTATTCCGCACCCCTGAAGCCGCAGCAACTAATCAAGATCGGGGATCTTCTTCGGATGAAATACCTAGACGAGACGATAGAAAGGGGAAAGCCCCCTGAGCTGACGCATCGCCCGAGCGGATTAATCGCCAATTTTCAGAGGCTATTCTACGAGACTGTCTGCCCAAGCACTACGTGCCTCCGACGATCGGCGAATACAATGGGACCACCGATCCTGATGATCATCTGGGTAAGTTCGATAACACAGCTACTCTCCATCAATACACAGATGGAGTAAAGTACCGACTTTTTCTTACCACCCTCTCGGGATCGGCTCAACGGTGGTTTCGGAGGCTGCCGGACGGATCCATCGCCAGCTTCAAAGACTTCCGAACGGCCTTCCTCCACCACTTCGCCAGCAGTCGGCGCTACCAGAAGACTAGCGTGAGCCTATTCGCCATCAAGCAAGAAGCTCGCGAGTCGCTCCGAGCCTATATCCAGCGGTTCAACAGAGTGGCCATGGACATTCCAACGGCCACCTCGGAGACCATGATGAATGCCTTCACACAAGGCCTCGTGGATGGGGATTTCTTCCGATCACTCATTCAGAAGCCGCCCCGAGATTACGACCACATGCTACACCGGGCCAACGAATACATCAACGTGGAAGAAGCCCAAGCAGCCCGGAAAAAAGAAACTCCAACCGAGCTGGGTCCTCCTGCCGAGCGGAAGCCGCACGCCGCTCAACCACCCAGAGGACCGAGGGCCGAAGCAATCCGCTCCCCCCATGCTAGGTCCCACGTGCAAGAGGTAGCTGCCGCTCGGCCCAAGCCAAAGAAGAAATGGACCCCAATGTTCTGCTCCTTCCACCGGACGGATACGCACAACACAAGGGATTGTCGAAGTCTTCCCTTGATTGCTCATCCCGTTTCCCGAAGTGGTGGTCGACAATCGCCCTCATCCGATAGGCGACAGAGAACTCATGAAGCCGATCAGAATCAAGCTGACAGGAGAAAACAACAGACTCCCGATTGGCATCGCTCTCCGAGGCGGGAGAATCGCCGAATGTCTAGAGAACGGTCCCGACCGTCCGCTCGGGAAGAAGAAAATAGGAGCAATACTTTCCGAGGCGAGATCAACATCATAGCTGGTGGGCCGACCGGAGGAGATTCTAATCAAGCAAGAAAGGCGAGCGTCCGGCAGCTCCAGATCCATGCAGTCGGCTGCAGCCGAGAGCGGGCGAGTGGACCCGAAATCAGTTTTGGGCCCGGGGACTTGGAAGGAGTTGAAGTGCCCCACGACGACGCTCTGCTCATCAAAGCGGTAATAGCCAACTACACTATTCACCGCATTTTTATTGACACAGGAAGCTCGGTCAACATCATATTCAAAAAGGCGTTCGATCAACTGCAAATTGACCGCGCTGAGCTGCTGCCCATGACAACCCCCTCTACGGGTTTACGGCCAATGAAGTCCTACCGGTCGGACAAATCCGGCTGGCTATCTCACTGGGAGAAGAGCCGCTCAGGAGGACGCGGATAGCAAACTTCGTGGTGGTCGACTCTCCCTCATCATACAACGTCATTTTGGGACGACCGGCGCTCAGCGAGTTCCGGGCGGCCGTCTCCACCTTCCACCAGAAGATCAAGTTCCCCGTCGAAGACAAAGTGGGAGAAGTACGGGGAGATCAACTGGCAGCTCAGCGATGCTACGTCGAGATGGTCCGAGCAGAAGCAAATTCCGCTCGGAAGTCACCACAGATCGAGGTGAATGCTATAACTGAAAAGCCTCCCTCTTTAGTTTATGAAGAAAAAGAGGAAGTGCAGATACACCCGACCCGATCGGAGGCCACGACATTCATCGCGTCCGATTTGGAAGTGAGTCAGAAGGAGGAAGTGATCCAATGCCTCCGAAGAAATCATGATGTCTTCGTCTGGTCGACGCATGAGCTGCCCAGGATTTCACCAAGTATAGCGCAGCATGAGCTCTATGTCCGTCCGGACACTCGGCCAGTAAAGCAAAGAAAAAGGGACTTCAGCGGCGAGCAAAATGTCATCATCCGGTTGGAAGTTGAGAAACTCTTGGAGGCCGACCATATACGCGAGGTTCAGTTCCCGAGCTGGCTGGCGAATGTGGTGCTAGTTTCCAAGCCCGGCAACAAGTGGAGAGTGTGCATCGATTTCCGGGACCTTAACAAGGCGTGCCCAAAGGACTTTTATCCCTTGCCCCGAATCGATCAACTGGTGGACTCTACGACTGGCTGCGAGTTGATATGCATGCTCGACGCCTATCAGGGATATCATCAAGTGTCGCTCGCCCGGGAAGATCAAGAAAAAGTTAGCTTCGTGATGGCCGACGGCACCTACTGCTATAATGTGATGCCGTTCGGATTGAAGAATGCGGGAGCCACTTATCAACGCTTAATGAACAAAGTGTTCAAGGAGCAGATCGGGCGGAATCTGGAAGTTTATGTGGACGACATTCTTATCAAGTCTGTCCGAGCGGCCGATCTCTTCAAAGACATGGAGGAAACCTTCCGAACGCTGCGGAAATATGGAGTCAAGCTAAATCCCCAGAAGTGCCTGTTCGGAGCAAAAGGAGGGCGTTTCTTAGGTTACATAGTGACCGAGCGGGGTATCGAAGCAAATCCCAGCAAGGTGAAAGCTCTACAAGACATGTCGCCTCCGCGAAATACGAGGGAAGTGCAGCGTTTGACCGGTCAGATAACTGCTTTGTCCAGATTCATATCCAAAACCGCCGACCGGAGCCTTCCTTTTTTAAAAATCTTGCGCAAGGCCACTAAGTTTCACTGGGACGAAGAATGTGATCGGGCGTTCGAAGATTTGAAGGCATATCTGAACTCTCTCCCGGTATTAGCCAAGCCGGCTGCGGGTGAGCCACTTTGTATCTACTTGTCTTCAACCGAACAAGCAATCGGCTCGGCACTGGTGAGGGCGAGCGGAGAAGAGCCTGTGTATTTTCTTAGTCATATTTTAAAAGATGCTGAATCTCGCTACACTGGGCTCGAGAAGCTGGCTTTCGCTCTGGTCCTCGCCGCTCGGCGCCTTCGTCCATACTTCCTGGCGCATACCATCATTGTCAAAACCAATAGCCCGCTCGGGCGTGTATTACTGAATCCAGAAGCGTCCGGGCGGCTCATCAAATGGACGACGGAGTTAAGTGAATTTGACATCCAATACCAGCCCCGCTCGGCAATCAAAGCGCAATCCTTGGCAGATTTTGTGACTGAGGTGCAGAATTCAGAGCCAGAAGCTATGTGAAAAATATTTGTGGACGGATCATCCACTCGGCTCGGAAGCGGAATTGGAATACTGCTGCTCTCCCCTCAAGAAGAAAAGATGCACTTATTCGTCCGGCTGGATTATAAAGCTACAAACAATGAAGCTGAGTATGAAGCCCTCATAACCGGCTTGCAGGCAGCTCGGCATGTGGGAGCCGGACGGGTGACTATATATTCAGATTCTCAGTTGGCCGCTCAGCAGCTCTCTGGCACCTTTGAAATCAACAGCACTCGGCTCAAGCTCTATGCTGAAGCCTTTGAGAAGCTTAAAGCCAATTTTAGAGAAGTCATTATCCAGAAGATACCCAGAGCGGAAAATCAAGCGGTCGATGAGTTAGCCAAACTCGCGAGCTCGATAACGTCGGTCGCCATTCAGCAGCCGATTGAACAAGTATTGTTGGTGGCACACGTCGACCGTATGGAGGGTCTCACGTTTCCGAGCGACTGGAGGACACCCATCATGGAGTTTCTCCGCTCGGGTGCTACACCTTCCGATCGGGATGAAGCCCAGCTACTAAGGAGGAGAGCCGGTCGGTTCACGCTCATTGGAGACCAACTATACAAGAAGGCTTTCTCTCGCCCACTGTTGAAATGCGTGAGCTCGGAAGACGCGGCGTACATCCTCCAAGAAGTGCATCAAGGATCCTGCAGTGGGCATCCGGGCGGACGATCGCTGGCTAAGAAAATCCTGCTAGCCGGATACTTCTGGCCATCTATACAAACAGACGCCGCTCGGACCGTCGCGACGTGCCTTTCTTGTCAAAGGTATCATAATTTCTCTCACCGACCGGCAGAAGAAATGAAGGCAGCCACTGTGTCCTGTCCCTTCGACCAATGGGGAATGGATATTGTGGGTCCATTCCCTATGGCGACCGGGCAGCGGAAATTTTTACTAGTGGCTGTCGATTATTTTTCCAAGTGGGTGGAGGCCGAGCCGCTAGCCAAGATCACCGAGCAGATGGTCAAAAAGTTTATCTGGCAGAACATCATCTGTCGATTCGGCATCCCCCGTCGACTTATTTCCGACAATGGGAGGTAGTTCACAGGAAAATTACTTGAAGATTGGTGCAAAAGCTATGGCATCGAGCAACACTTCACATCTGTAGCCTATCCCCAAAGCAACGGTCAAGCCGAAGTAGCCAATCGGGAAATTCTTCGCATTCTGCGCGCTCGGCTCGACCATTTGGGAGGAAGTTGGGTGGATGAAGTGTCGGGCGTCCTATGGGCCATCCGAACGACTCCAAAGGAAGGAACGGGCGTCACGCCTTTTCATCTGGTATACGGCGGCGAAGTGGTTATTCCTGTCGAAGTTGGCGTCGAGTCCGCTCGGATCCAGAATTATGATGACAACAATGCCGAGCGGAGGAACATGGAGCTGGATTTGGTCGAAGAAGAAAGAGTCAAGGCGTCCGTCCGGCTGATGGTGTATCGTCAAAGAATGAAGCAGAATTATAACCGGCGCGTAATCCCCAGATCCTTCCAGGTCGGCGATCTTGTCTGGAAGAAAGTGAAGCCGGTCGGCGACTTTGGCAAGCTAGAAGCTCCCTGGGCAGGCCCCTTCAAAATTATCGAAAAGCTCCGCTCGGACGCTTACTATTTGGAGGATGAAGACGGACGGCAGCTGGATCGGCCATGGAGCGCGAATCATCTCCAGCCTTATCGAGCCGGATGAGAGGTCACTGATGTAACTCATTTTTGTGTATATTCTAGTCGCCCATGTCCTTGTAATGCAGGAAGCAGAAATGAATTAAAGGATGGCTAGTGTGTCCGCCGAGCGGCTAGTGTGTAATAGCCTGTAAGGCCGTCGAGCTTCGACGTTAAAAATCGAGAGACGAGCCGGCGTCTATAAATCCTCCGAGCGGAAGACCGTCGAGCTCCGACGTTAAATATCGAGAGACGAGCCGGCATCTATAAATCATCCGAGCGGAAGGCCGTCGAGCTCCGACGGTAAAAATCGAGAGACGAGCCGGCGTCTATAAATCATCCGAGCGGAAGGCCGTCGAGCTCCGATGTTAAAAATCGAGAGACGAGCCGGCGTCTATAAATCCTCCGAGCGGAAGACCGTCGAGCTTCAACGTTAAAAATCGAGAGACGAGTCGGCGTCTATAAACCCTCCGAGCGGAAGACCGTCGAGCTCCGACGTTAAATATTGAGAGACGAGCCGGCGTCTATAAATCTTCCGAGCGGAAGACCGTCGAGCTCCGACGTTAAATATCGAGAGACGAGCCGGCGTCTATAAATCATTCGAGCGGAAGGCCGTCGAGCTCCGACGTTAAAAATCGAGAGACGAGCCGGCATCTATAAATCATCCGAGCGGAAGCCGTCGAGCTCCGACGTTAAAAATCGAGAGACGAGTCGGCGTCTATAAACCCTCCGAGCGGAAGACCGTCGAGCTCCAACGTTAAATATCAAGAGACGAGCCGGCGTCTATAAATCATCCGAGCGGAAGACCGTCGAGCTCCGACGTTAAAAATCGAGAGACGAGCCGGCGTTTATAAACCCTCCGAGCGGAAGACCGTCAAGCTCCGACGTTAAATATCGAGAGACGAGCCGACGTCTATAAACCCTCCGAGCGGAAGACCGTCGAGCTCCGACGTTAAATATCGAGAGACGAGCCGGCGTCTATAAATCCTCCGAGCGGAAGATGCCAATAAAAAGGATGCAATTGTCCAAGAAACTCGCCGTCAATATCGTTCAATCGTCTCTACGTTCCGCTCGGCCCAGTACCCAAAGGTACTTCATCGGTGTCTAGCGAGCGATCTCTGCTATCAAAGCGGAATGTTGCATATTGAAAATATTACATATTTAGCCGAGCGGAAGGGCAACGCCAAATACTTACATCTCATAATAGGCGAGCGGACAACACACATTAACTAGCAAAAGGACAAAGTACGCGAAAGGGAAATGTTGCATTAAAATTAAACTTTAGGCCGAGCGGCCTAAGTACAAAAAAGGATCATTTTTTGGTCTAGCGGCCCAACTACATCTACCGACGTCTACTCAATGTAATCATAAAGGGTCTTGGGGATGTTATCCAGAAGCGCCACCTGATCGGCGGCCGGAATAGTAATGGACTCCGGAAGAAGGCCCTTAGACTTCAGATATGTCATGGTGGCGGTCATAGCCAAGTCGAAGGCTGTGTACATCCGCTCGCAGATTTTCTCCTAGAATTCGGGCGAGCGGATGTAGCCCTGTCTCAGAGCAGCAACCCGACTCGGCTCGGCCTCTTGGTACTCTTTGAAGGCCAATTGAGATGCAGCGAGGGATTCCTGCAAAGTGGTCAGCTCGTCCTTATGCTTGGTGGCGTCGGCCGAGCGACCCACCTTCTCTCTGTCAAGCTGCTCCGTCAGCTCCTTTACCTTCAGCTCCAGGCCCCGAGCCTCCACGTTCTTCTTTTCTAAGTCGGAAATGGTCGTGTTTTTTCGAGTGGTGGCCAAGGTTATTTTTGTGTCGAGCGACTTGACTTGTCGCTCGGACTTGGCCAAGGCATGGGCTTGATCGGCCGTCTTTTTCTACTCGACCGCCAACAAATCTTGAGCCTTCTTAAGCTTCTTCTGTAGCTCGGAGTACGACGGGCCTTGAGAGCCGGACGGACCGCACACCGCCTTCAGCTGCCTTAACTCCTCATCCACCATGGCTAGGCGGTTGGAGACTGCAATCTCCTCCACCCATCTCTGGCAAAAGAAAATTAGAATTGTTAGTGGCCGATCGGAAAGAATGCATACAAAACTTCGGAGAAAGCGAACTTACCCCCGTGGCCTCCTGCATGTGGCTATTGGCCAAGTTTCGGAGGGGGATCAGCGCGATGCGCGCCCGAGCATCAGCCCACATCTCAGCTAGGGGCCCTTTCAAGGTAATGGTGTGCTCGGGCGCGGTTGGTCGGTCGGCCTCTGGCAGCAGCTCTTCAGTCGGGAGATGAAGAGTGACCCGAATCGTGCGGCCATGACCGGGGGTCGTCCGACCGACGGTCGGAAGGGGATCAGAAGCCGGCGCAGAAAACTGGGAAGGGTGCTGACCGGAGTAGCCTCAATTGGAGCAGCCGGCTCGTCCCATTCAGAAGGCGTCCGGTCGGACGAAATGGCTTCGACCTCTGGCGCCTTGCCCCGAGCAGTCGCAGTGACCCGCTCGGATGGTTGGACCGCGGAGGTAGCCGACCGAAGGGGAGTCTCCACTCGGCGCCTCTTTTGTAGAGGTTGTCCCTCTTCCCGAGCGGAACCTTCTTCAAAGGTAGTTTGTCCTCCGCTGGGAGTGGCTACGCTTGCCACGTTCTGTTGAGAAGCCGGAGCGGTTGACTCAGCCTGAGTCCCGCTTTCTCCTTCATGGGATCCGACCGGCTGGATACCCAGCGCTTCCATTTCTTTGGCCTCCGCGGCTTCTAGCGCTGCCGCCTTTCTCTTCAAAACGCCGGCCATCACCGAATCCATGACGATGTCCGCTGCAAAGGAAAGAAAAGAAATCAGTTAGCAATCAAAGCAAATGCCCAAGTAAAATTCTTACCGAAGTCGGTCGGAAGAGGAGTCCGTATGGGACTCAGGCCGAAGATGTACATCACTCCTTCGTGAAGAAGCTTATTGATGTCAAGTCACAGACCGGCTAGCATATTTGCAGCATGGAGGTAGTCCGGTCGGGTCTTGAATTTCTTCAGCTCAGGAGTGGGGGGTAGGTTGACCTGCCACTTGGTCGGGAAGTTGGCCTGATCGGGCATACGGATGTAGAAAAAATAATCCTTCCAATGTTTATTGGAAGAAGGTAGTTTGTTGAAGAAGACTAAGCCGGGCCGAGCTTGGAACATGAAGGTGCCCAGCTCGGCTTGCTTGGGATAATAGAAATAAAAAAAGACCTCCGGTCGGAGGGGGATGTTGTGAATCTTGAACAAAACACCAACACCACAGAGGAGACGAAAGGTGTTGGGTACCAGACTGCCGAGCGGAACACCGAAAAAATAACAAACATCTATGATGAAAGGATGTACAGGGAAACGCAGACCGGCGATAAACTGGTCGCGGAAGACACAGAAAGCTCCACGCGGCGGCCTGTGCGACCGGGCGGAAGGACCGGCTAAAAGAAGTTCAAAATCTTCGGGGATTTCAAAATTATCGGTTAGAGTGTCAAAGTCACGCTGATCAAAGCGTGACTGCATGGTAGTGTACCAAGGGCCAAGGGACTGGTCTTCGGGATGGGAAGAGCTAGCCATGGGCCGATCGGAAGGAATCAAAAAGGCAAAAAGGTAGGAGAAAAACAACAGCAAGCGAAAAGAGGTTTCAAGGATTGAAACTGGGGAGAGAAATACGGAGTAAACACCGGAAACAAGAAAGAAAAGGTATAGAGCCTTACTGCGAGGAAAAAGGATCAAGGAAGAGGCGCCGGAGAGCGTCGGAAAGCAGGAATGGAATTGCCGGAGCACCGAAACACCAGAGACAAAGGTAGAAATCGCGAAATCAAGTGAGGGGAATAGGAGAGAGCGAAGATTTTATATAGCGGGGGTCGGGCGGCCTCCGCCGTTGGATCCAGGTCACGGGAATCAAAGTGCACATCGCGCCGTCCATTTCGAACCGCCTCGATCCCATCAAAGCACCACACCGCCGCCGTCGTACGATGACGACAGTTCGCCACGTGGCGTTCAGTCATTCGATGCATTTAATGAGCGCATGCTCAGCCTTAATGTCGAAGATTGGCACGGGTTATGAGGAGATCCGAGGAAGGTTGCTGTTGACTAACCTTAAAGGCCATCCCTGTGAAAAGCCGAGCAGATTAGGTGTGCCTGAAGGCGCCGCCCGGCTAGGCTAACAGTCCAGTCAGTCGGACTAATCGCCTTCTTCGACTAGACTTGAAGGGGAGGCAAGTGGTCCGGTTGTAAGAACAGGGGCCCCCCGTCAGGTGGAGTCAACGCCACGTGGAAGTCAAAGTGGCAGGTGGCCGGTCGGAGAGGGGTGGGTTTGACCGGCCGGGCGGCCGGCCGGTGTCTAGTTGATGGTTAAAGGCGCCCTGTCGAAAGTCAGGGTTCCGGCGCTCAGCGGACAAGACCGCAGGGCCGATCGGACTGCACGCTCGGCCAAAGCCATCAGGTAGCATACTGCTAATAGTCTCCACAAAGCACGTGATTGAGAATCTCCCTAAGTAAACCACCGTATACGTCCGGCCGGATGTCGCGGAAGCTGGCCGGCCGGACGCCCTCCAGGGAGTAAGGGCAAAAGGACAAGTGACACCTTTTTCTGACAGCGAGTATGTTCCACATGTAGGCCATACTCCAAATCTTATGACAGGGGGTTCCGCTGTCCCATCGAGGACATGCTTGGACTGTAGCAGTATGGGTCAGGTAAGCTCACTGACAAGCCCTTACTGGGGTATGGGCCACGGGCACGTGTACACCTCGGTATGTGTACACTCTCTTCTCCGTTGCCCTATATAAAGGCTCTCATCCTTCGCTGGAGGTACGCGTTCTAGTATTTTGGGAGCCACTTTTTCACTGCTTGCTTGCCTGACTTGAGCGTCGGAGGGTCGCCGCCGGGAACCCCTTCCCGGCCCGACTTTTGTACAGGCTCGCCGGAGATTCGTGCGACCAGACGGAGGCCTACGTCATCGACTAGGAGAGCGCCACGTGCCCAGCGTCCGTTGGTTCAGCGATTCGGACAAGATAAGTTTCAATGCATGTTTACATTTTTCATTCGACGGTGTAAGTCCAAGTGTGTAGCCTTGACAACGTAAGTCCATTGTTTTTAGCATATTGTTTTGCTATTATATTTTTCCTAACTTAAACATATTGCCAAATATCAAAAAGGGGGAGATTATTGGAGCAATCCCAATAGTCTGTATGATCATGTGTTTTGGTGTTTGGGTAAAGGGTTTAAGTTAGGTTCACCCTTGTATTTGATATATGTATTTGAGTTGTGCGGTTTGCAGGATACACATATGACTCGGGTTGATGGTTTCGGATCCGGTGAATGATGGAGCATCTGAGGGACCATGGACAATGCAACAAAGACAAGGGCCGAGGGAAGCGACTTCGAGGTATACGTGAAGGATGGCATTGGAGACAAGCCACGGGCTTGGATGCATCCGAGGGACGAGAGCCAAAGGAAGTAGGTTTGAAGGCAAGAGGTTAAGGCTGCAACGAAGAGTCAAGTGAGTCGTAAGGGTGAGGGTCTGAGTGCTGAAAGATTGTACTCGGGTACTAGTCGACTAATGGAAATGACAGTCGATTGGAAGCGAACAGAATGTTTCTATTCGCTTGATCAGTGTGGAGCAGTCGACTGGTACTTTCACCAATCGACTGGTACTTTTACCAGTCGACTGGTATCGAGCCGTTGGGTTGTAACGGTCGAATCTCCACAAAGAGCAGTCGACTGACACTTTCACCAATCGACTGGTAGGCGGGGTTTTCCAACCCGTGGCCTATATAACCAAGGCTTGGAAGCTTGGTTAAGATTAACAAAATTAGTGGTGGTTAACCCTAATTAGTAGTCAACTAGTGCCCTAGCAATTCGAGTGCTCTTGGTCGAGTTGTGGCGAGGTTTCTCTACCGGCAAGGAGGATTGTGCTAGTCGAAGTTTCCGGGGATTAATCCACTAACAGATTGAGAGATCGTCCACCTTACGGACAGACGTGAAGTAGGAGCTTTATCTTTGAACCACGTTACATCGGCGTGCCAGTTTATTTGCTTGTTCTTTCTTGTTCTTTAGCTTTCGTATTCATATTAGTATTGTATTTCCACTTGCGGAGTAACGAATATGTAGGAAGCAATCAATTTGGAGGCGCTGTCTATTCAACCCCCCTCTAGCCGGCCACATACAGACAAAGATCCCCTACAGAAATGATTGTAAATAAAAGTTACCCAACACTTGTAATTTCTAGGTTCGAGCTCGGTGTTGGGTGAAGCAGCTTCTCAACAGAGTAGCCAAATGTTGGTGTGTAGACGGAGGAGCAGGATTGATGAAAGATCACTAATTTTTTGTTCTTCTCTTCTTGCTGCTTCAACCCCAAGGCTTATCCCCGAAGAAGTGGCTTTTTATCCACGATGAAGCAACGTTCTCATCCGATTTAAGGAGCCTTCCATCGGCTCCAAGGCATCTTTAACCCAGGCATGAGGGCGCCTTCTTTTAGCTCTAAGGCACCTTCAGCCCACGCTCTAGGGAACCTCGAGCCAGCTCAGAGGCACTTTCACCACTGTTCATCCGAGATGAATGTGTGTCATTCGATCCTGCAAGTTCATGTTAGCTCAAAACAAATAGTAACCTACAAAACAGAGTTAGCACAATAAAGTAATATAGTATTAATTGAATCCTTTTTTCCAGACCTGGATCTAGTCAGGGTTTCAATTTAAGTTTTTAAAATCGAACTAAATTGGACTGACGCCTACTGTCCCCCCAACCGGGACGCGCCTTACTTAGTCACTCTCCTTTAGTGACTTACCTTCACTTACTTGCCAAACATCTGATCCTCTAGACTTGTTTGAACTTTCTCTGGTCTTGCTTAGTATCTAACCAAGCTGATCTACTAAGACTTTCCTGTAACACTGAGTTAACACAATAGATAAAATAGTAAAGAAAAAATAGTGTTAACAGATTTCAGGATTCATTGGTCCGGTCAATCACGCGATGTAGACCGAAAACCAGTCGGTCACATATAACCTAGGGTTACCTCCCCATAGAGTTGCTCAGCTTTACTCACTAGGACTTCCATTGTATAGTCTCACTCACCAGGACTTCCACCACCTAGCTTCACTCACCAAAACTTCTACTACCTAGCTTCACTCATTAGGGTCTGACTTCACTCACTAGGGCCCGACTTCACTCACGAGGATTTCCACTACCTAGCTTCACTTACTAGGGTCTGACTTCACTCACCAGGACTTCCCCTTGCCTAACCTCCAGCTAGGACTAGTCACTCAGTAGACTTCTCACCTGCCTATCCTTCGATTATGACTTACCCTTGCTAGTTATCTAGTCCTAACTAGACTTCTCTCTTCCAAACATCAAGTCCAGTTTGGATCAACCCTTGGTCAAACTGACCAGGTTTAGGTACATTGTCAAACATTGAAGCCCTAGAATTCGATTGTACCAACACAAATCATGCGCATTGAGTCCAAAAATCGTGGTTGGAAATTATTTTTAAAAAATATTTCAAAATTATTTTGAAAAACTTTGGAGAAGTCTATTTGTTGATAGAAATCACTAATGATTAGTTAGATACAAAGTTAGACTATAATATTGAAGTTTTCATGGAAAACTATTTTTTTTCCTGGTAGTATATGATCTAAGTAATATCTACATGAAGTTTTGTAATTTTTTGAATATCGTCGAATTACTTGTGAGTATCTGAATTTCGAATAAAAAATCAAACTAGTCGATCGATTAAACACTATTGTTAATCGATTGACACATGTCATGTAATCAATTTACATGAGTTGTAATCGATTGGTAGCTAAAACTAATCGATTAGTGTGACTATGTTTGACTGAAATGGTCTGATTTCAGTCCATTATGCAATGTTTAGTCACTTTAACTATCCTTGACCCATGAAATATTTGGATAAGTATTTAAGGATAATTTTTTTTTGATGAAAATGAGAAAGAAAATTTGAGTTAAGGAGGAGGTTTAGATTCAAGTTTGAATTTCTAACCTTATGACTTTAAATTTTAAAATCCCTTAAAGGTTTAGGAACTTCAAGTCATTATTGGTGTAATTATAGAAGTTGAAGCATACTTTGATTAGGAGGTTCTCCTTAAAAGCATGATATTAGTTGAAAACTCAAGGTTGAGCATTGGAGACAATTGAAGGGTATGAGACCTTCATTGTGAAAAATCAATAATAAAAGGATGAATCTTGGGGGAAAAGTTTTATGTAGGGTTTAAGTTAGGAAACTCTCATTTATGCTTTGGCATAATATAAAGAAGAGAGTTGGGTGAATATGAGTTATCCTAACTTAAACATATTGTCAAATATAAAAAAGGATGAGATTATTGGTGCAATCATTATCGGGTCAAGGTTGACCAGTTTGACAAAGCTCGAGTTAGCTCGAGCGTGAGCTTTGATGTTTGATAATATATGAGAGAGAAGTCAAGTAGGACAATTGAGGACTGAATATTTGACTGGGAAAATCCTAACTGAAGGTTAGACAACTGAAAGTTAGACAACTGAAAGTCCTAGCGGGGCTAGCGAGTAAGACTTAGTTGGGAACTAGATAGTGGAAGTCCTAGCAGGGCTAGGCAGGGAAGATCTAGTTGAGATCTAGGCAATGGAAGACTAAGTGAGGCTAGGCAGTGAAGACCTTGTTGGTTACTAGGTAATAGAATTCCTAGCGGGCTATGCAGGGAAGACCTAGTTAGGAACTAGGCAATGTAAGAAGTCCTAGTAGAGCTAGGAAGTGAAGTCCTACTTGGAAATTAGGCAGTGAAATTCCTAGCGAGAGGAAGGAAAAAGTCCAAGTGAATCAAAAGTTGATCGAACACTTGATGATCAAAAGTCTAACATAAAGTTGGCAAGGAAAAAGTCCAACTGAGTCATAGAGGACGAGCATTTGACATGAGACGGTTGTTGGACCCCCGTGATTATTTTAATGTGATCAACCAAGTTAGGTTGGATCCTATTTGATTTTGATCCCTGTGTCTAACTATGCAAGAGTTTAGGAGCACAGGAAGTCAAGCGGAAGGTGCAGCTAGCGAGAAGGATGGCACGGGAAGAGAGCCGACGAGCTCGGTGCATCCGAGGGATGAAAGGGCTGCGGAATAGTACACCGATGGACAAGAAGAACGTATGCAACGTTCGAGGGACGAGAAGTTGGATTAGAAGCCTGCTTGAGGAGAAGGCCGGAAATTGAGTTCGGGTTAGCTCTATTTCGGTTGGTCGCAATCACTCAAGCGAACGGAGCAACGGGAGATTCAAAGGAAGGTTGGAGCTATTTATACCTGCAGGTGGAGGGCATCCTCCATGAGGTATAGGAGGCGCCCTCCATGATATATAGGAGGCACCCTCCTTAAGATATAGGAGGCACCCTCCATAAGGTATGGGAGGCACCCTCCATGCTTATGGAGGCGCCCTTGACCCAGTCTTAGTAGCTGTTTGGCAGCGGATAAAGCTTTATCT
This sequence comes from Zingiber officinale, assembly GCF_018446385.1. NCBI lineage: Eukaryota > Viridiplantae > Streptophyta > Magnoliopsida > Zingiberales > Zingiberaceae > Zingiber > Zingiber officinale. The sequence goes on from NC_056005.1 coordinate 11,460,622, forward strand.
ACTGCCTAGCTGGAGGCGCCCTCAAGCAGTAGATAAGGTTTTCCAAGGGCTATAAAAGGACCCCTGGACCTATGAAAGATACAACAACTTTAGAACAACTACTGTAATCATTTTCTTAAGATTTTATGAGCTTTTCAAAGAGTGTAAGAGGCTTCTCTGCCTACAGAGAAAGAGATATTTCTACTAAAGCTTTGCAACCGCCTTGGATTAATAACTATCTAGGTTGTAACCAAGTCAAATCTGTTTGCCTCTTTTCGTTATAATTAGTTGTTCATTTTAGTTTATTTTAATTGTGATATTGCTACTAATCTTGGTTAGAAAGAAGGGAAAGGTTTTATTTTTTTTGTTTACAGACGTTGCGCCCTCTCACCGGCCCCACCACTGCGCCAACAGGTGGTATCAGATTCCAACCACCTCAGAAGGATTAATCGCCGACTGAAGCATCAACATCAAGACAATGGCTGGTACAAGCATTCATCCACCGAAGTTCAAGGGAGACTTTGCATAATGGAAACGTCGGATGGAGGTATTCTTCAAAACTGATTTCAAAATTATTTTAACAATAAAATATGGTTTTACAGTTCCAAAAGATAAAGAAGAATATCAGTGGACAAAAAAGGAGCAAGACGACTTCATGGTGAACAGTAAAGTAGAATTCCATTTGCACAATGTTCTTCTACCCCAAGAGGTCAATCGAATCAGCAGCTACACTCAACAAAGGAACTTTGGGAGAAGTTCCTGGAACTACACGAAGGAACTTCCGAAACGAAGCTTGCGAGATGGGACGTGCTCCAGAATCAACTGACAAACCTCCGAATGGAAGAAGGAGAGTCAGTAGCACAACTACACGGAAGAATCAAGAAACTGATCACCGGACTAACAAACCTCAGGGAAACGGTAACCAATCGGAATGCACAAAGATATGATTTAAATACGTTCCCAAGAACATCCGAATGGACAACTATAGTAGACTCCTACTATATATCCAAGGATCTCGAGGTAAGTACTTTAGAAAGCCTTTTCTCTACTTTCGAATTACATGAATCTTGGTGCGCAGGAAAAAGGAAAGGACCAAGTCAGAACGTTGCCCTAAAAGCAAGAACCAATTATTCAGACTCTGAAGAATCAATTGATGATCACGAAGTAGCCCTAATGGTAAGAAAGTTCAATAAATTTATTAAGTCTAATAAATTTAAATCGCAGACAAAGAAGGATTATCGAAACAAAAGGAAGGTTTGATACTACAACTGCAATGAAGAAGGGCACATCAAGGATGACTACCCAAAATTGAAGAAAAGGGACAAGGAAAAAGAAAAGTACAAAAAACCAACATCCTCCAAACACAAGACCCTAAAGGCCACATGGGACGATTCATCATCCTCTGAGTCCGAGGTTGAAGCCTTCTTAGGACTGGCCCTAATGGCCAACCATCAAGTGGAAGATGAAACCAGCTCAGAGATTAGCATTGATGAAGGGGTAGGATCATCGGAAGAGAGCAGCGATGAAGGGGGAGCATCAGAGATTGAGGTACGTGTTCTATCTCCCAAGCAGTTCTTTAAATTTATTAAAAGTCTTACTAAAGATCTAGTTAAAATAGAAAAGAAAAATGCTGAATTGAAATTGAACTTAGCAAAGACATGCCTTCTAGAATTGTATGATAATTTAAAATTAGAAAATGAAAAATTGAAAATAGAAATCGAAAAATTGAAAAATGATCATTCATGCTTGAATAACTTTCAAAAATCAAAACTTAGAATTTATAGTAAATTAAATTGGTATATTATACATCACCAAGGTCAACTTAGAAAAATTTCCAAAGAATATATACCCCCCAAATTCTTAGTTAACCCAATAGGAAGGAACCTATATTGGGTTCCAAAGTCTTACTTAGATTAAATAGTTTTCTAAGGCTTTCAGAAAAGATTAAATATTTAAATTCTTTAAAAGGTTTTGTCTAGAAGTGGTTGATGATCCAATAACCAAGAAGGCCTAGTGTCTCTCCACAGCCTAGAAGCTTATTATTGAATTAGATATTTAATTGACATACTGATAAGCTTGTGAAATTAATCAAGATAATTACTTTCAATGTTCGTCAATTTTTGGAAAAATCCATAAATTTGAAATTATTTTAAATTTCTTTTACTTGTTTTCTTTTACTTGTAAAACTTAAATTTATAAATTATTTTTTGATGTGATTAAAGGGGGAGAAATAAATACAAGTTTAAGGGGAGTAGGGGGCGTTATAATTTTTATCAATTTTTTGGTAACTCAATTCTATAAGTCTAAATTTTGATAAATCATAATTAGTGTTGCAATTTCTTTTATTGCAAACTTCATACTTAAAATATTTTTGCAATTTCTTTTTTTTGCTATTACCCTAACTTGAACTTGGGTTGATGCACATTAAAAAGGGCGAAATTGTTGGATCCCATGATTGTTTTGATGTGATTAACCAAGTTTGGTTGGATTCTGTTTGGTTTTGATCCCTGTGTCTAAGTGTGCAGGAGCTTAGGAGTATAGGAAGTCGAACAGAAGACGCAACTAGCGAGAAGGATGCCGATGGGCTCGGTGCATCCGAGGGGCGAAAGGGCTGCGGAAGAGTACACTAGTGGACGAGAAGAAAGTACACGACGTTCGAGGGACGAGAAGCCAGAGCGGAAGCCTACTCGAGGAAAAGGCCAAAAATTGGGTTTGGGTGGGCCCTATTTCAGTTGGTTGCAATCACCCAAACGAATGGAGCAGTGGGAGATCCAAAGGAAGGCTAGAGCTATTTATACTTGCAGGTAGAGGGCACCTCCATGAGGTATAGGAGGCACCTATCATGATGTATAGGAGGCGCCCTCCTTAAGGTATAGGAGGCGCCCTCCATAAGGTATGGGAGGCATCCTCCATGCTTATGGAGGGCGCCCTCGACTCAGTCATAGTAGCCATTTGGCAGCGGATAAAGCTTTATCCGCTGCCTAGCTGGAGGCGCCCTTAAGCAGTAGATAAGATTTTTTAAGCGATATAAAAAAACCCCTGGACCTAGAAAAGATACAGCAACTTTAGAACAACTACTGTAATCATTTTCTAGAGATTTTTTGAGATTTTCAAAGAGTGTAAGAAGTTTCTCCACGTATAGAGAAGGAGATATTTATATTAGAGCTTTGCAACCGCCTTGGATTAACAACTGTTGGGGTTGCAAGGTTGCAAACATAGTCTCATATTGGAAACACATGGGAAAGATCATGAGTTTATAAGAGAAAAGATATCTCCATTAGCATGAGGCCTTTTGGGGAGAGCCCAAGAGCAAAACCATGAGGGCTTATGCCCAAAGTGGACAATATCATGTCATTGTGGAGATATCTAAATTCTTTTCGATCCTACAACAACCACCTAGGTTATAACCAAGTCAAATCTATTTACCTCTTTTCTTTTTAATTAGTTGTTCATTTTAGTTTATTTTAATTATGATATTGCTACTTGTTGGAGTGTATACTAAAAGCCTAGCTTTTGTAAACATTTATTTTTGAAATAAAAGAATCACATTGGTCAATATCTACATTTATTTAGTAAATGTAATTGTTTAATTAATTTATAAAGTAGACAACATAGTGTGTGGTGTCACACACAGAAGATCATGTTGACAGTTCTTTATAAATTATAAATAGTTGCTCATGACTAAGATGGAAAGGAACAAACCATCAGAATAGTCGTAGTGTAATTAAGTATTAGTTTATCTTGATTAATAAATTACACTGATACACTCTAAGTGTATTGAGTAGGACTATTTAGGTAAGTTCTTTTTGTACTGACTTAATAAAAGAACTAGACCTTAGTTATTATAGAAGTGTGTGCTCTTAATCCTAATATAATAACAAGCACATATGTTTAATATTTATTTCTTTGACTTATCAAAGGGTGAGGTTTAGCTCGATAAATCAATATGCCCGATAAGTTGGGAAATGATATTACTTATAGTGTGTGTTGTTGATTATAGAAAGAATCTGTGTCCTAGTTATCTAGGTTGAGAATGTCCCCAAGAGGAGCTCATAAGGATTGTCATGTTAAACCCTGCAGGTGGACTTAGTCCGACATGACAATGAAGTTGAGTGGTACTACTCTTGGAGCTAGATATTAATTAAGTGAGTTGTCAGTAACTTACTTAATTAGTGGGCATTCGTTATCTTAAACACAGGGAGACTAACACACTCATGATAAGAAGGAGCCCATAATGTAATTTGGGATTGGTGCGGTAGTGCGATAATAACTCTCTAGTGGAATGAGTTATTATCGATGAACTTGAGTTGTGTGTTCGGGGCGAACAAGGGATACTCAAGCTCATCGGAAGGCCAAAACTAATTTCTCCTCTAGGTCCCTGTCGTAGCCTCATTAAAGCCTCAAGTCCATCCAAATATAAGCCCATCTTGGTATTCAAGAAGGGGGCCAGTCCAATGCTTGGTGACCAAGTAAGGGTCGGCCACATCCTCTTCCATGGGGGCCGGCCCTATTGTTTGATGAACAAATTAGTAGGGGTCGGCCACATTAATCAAACAAGGAGGGTTGTTTTGAATTTTTAAAATCTTCTCTTTGTAGAAAACTATAAGTTTTAAAAGAGAGATTTTATTTTTAAAAAACTTTCCTTATTTGAATTAGGCCACATGTTTTAAAAGAAAGTTTAAAAGATTTTAAACCTTTCCTTTTTTAACCATCTTCATGGTTTAAGAAAAGAAGGAAGATCAGTTTTAAAATTTAAATTTTCTATCACCATGTTAAAAAAGGAAATTTTATAAGAGAAGTTTTAAATTTTAAAACATGGTTTTAATTTTTAGAACTTTCCTTTTTTAACTCCTACTTTAGGAAAGAGAGCTTGTAAAATTTTATAAGAGTGTTTTTCTTCTTGTAAAATTTTATTAAAAAAATTATTTCCTTACTCTTATAGGGGTCGGCCACCCTTGCGTGGTGCCCAAGCAAGGTGGCCAGCCAAAATAAAATTAAAATAAAATCATCATCCAACTAATTTGGTGATTGATTCAATCAAGAGGAAAGAAAAGGAAAAATAAAAGGAAAAAGGAAAAACTCTTGGAAGATTTTAATTTTTGTAAAAATTCTTCCCTTATTTTTCCTTGGGCAAGTATTATAAAAGAAGGGGTGAGGAGGCTTCGTGAGACATAATTCTTATTCTCTTGGTGGAGTCTCTCTAGGTGGTCGGCCCTCCCTCTCCCCTTCTCTTTTCCCTTTTGCTCTCTTCTCCTTGGTGGTGGTGGTGGCCGGATTTTAGAGGAAGAGGAAGAAAACTTTTGGGTGGTGTTCATCTTGGAAGATCGTCGCTCACACGACGTCCAAGGCGAGGCGAGGAATACGACAGAAGATCTCGAGGTCATTAGCATACAAAGAGAAGGTATAATTAGCAATTATTTTCTGCATCATGCTAGTTATTTCTTTTTGTAAGAATTCCTAACACAAGAGGCATTAGATCTAGTTTTTTGAATTAGTTTTTCGAGTTTGTATTTTCTTCTTTTTTGAATTTGTGATTCGATTGTTCTTTTTGGTTAACTTAGAGTTATTTAAGGAAATTAAATATTAGCATTTCTTAAAAGGCTTTGTCTAGGCGGTGGTGGTTGCTCCCATATCCAAGAAGGTCATGTGCCTCGCCATGCAGTCCTGGAAGCCAATTTTGTAAATTAATATTTAATGGAATTAATAACATAGGTGGATTTGAATCAATAGTGTTAAGTTCCGCTTGCGATTCAAATCTAAACCATTAAGAACAGATAAGTTAAATTTAGAATCAATGATGTTAAGTTCCGTCTGTGATTCCTAATTTAAATTCTAAAGAACACAATAGGTTATTTAAGGAAAGGTTCGTCACTTGTACAAAATTTTGTACAGTGGAACCGGTACGTTTTCCTACGACTAACCAACAATTGGTATCAGAGCTAGGGTTTGCCTCTTTGTGTTTTGGTTTTCAAATTAATTATGTACATGTCATACATAATTTAGGCAAGATAGTAGGATGTGCTAACTTTGTGGTTGCAGGCTCCAACTATTATGGCATTTAGATATTGTGTGTGATTGGACCCTTGGATATGTCAAGGGAATTATTTTGTGTGCATGATTGTACGTATCAAATACAGTAGGAGCTGTATTATTTTTTGAATTTTATTTTTGTTCGATCTAGAATACATGTACATTCCTTTATGGAATATAGGATCAATATTTGTAAAATTCTATATTTGTCGCGGATCGTATCTTTGCGAGGCATGGTGCTATTGGTGGACCAGAGGCATAGCGGAATAAGAAGCAAGATAAATGTGACAACTCGACCCGATGGCGATGGCTAAAGATGGCAGCAGCTAGGGTTGGAGCATACTGAAGACAGTGAAGGAAAAGGCCATAATAGTTGAAAAATTAATTTCCAAATTTATTGCTTTTATTTACTGTGATGTTTATGTGCATGTGATGTATGCTAGCATAGGTTAAAATCCTCATTTTAAATAACTAAGTGGGAGAGGGATTTTAATAAATCCCATGGTCTCCATTACTGGTTTGTAAGTGATGCAACAAGCTTGCGTGTTGGCTCTGAGTGCCTCCCTCCACAACGGATGGGTTTGTTGCGGATCACTAGATCAAACTTTCTTTATGGATGGTTATAAAAAATTATTTAGGAGCGTGTGATCTTTTACAACTGAAGGGGCACAATCCTATTTAATGGACTTAGTATCAAGTAATGATATACACTTAGACGCATTCAATAGTATTCTCCCCAACGGAGTCACTGCTATTGTTTTGTGTGACCAAAGTGAAACCAACTATTAATTTTATTTGTCATAAAGTTAGGATGACAAGATAATAAAATTAATGGGTCACACCCTCCTCTTACAAATGTTGAATTTGTATACGTCCACACTAACGTGGCATGCAATGTTCACGGTGATTTGAGGTGTTGGTTAATTTAAAATAGTATTATTTGAGGAATCAATATTATTCTAAATTTAGAGTCTTGACTAAAGTTTATTTTTGTGATTCTTAGGATGACTTTCAACCCACTGGCCATTATACTGAAGGAAAACAACCTTACTGGTCCCAACTATATTGATTGGAAAAGGAATCTGGACATTGTTCTTACTGCTGAAAGCTATAAGTTTGTACTGACTGAGGCTTGCCCTGATGCAGCTGACGGTGACTCTACCCCAGAGGAGATTGAGTATCATAAGAAATGGGTAAAAGCTGATGAGATGGCGCGGTGTTACATTTTGGCTTTAATGTCAAATGTATTGCAACATCAGCATCAAGATTTACCAACAGCTTATAATATAATGAACAATCTCAAAGAACTCTTTGGGCACCAAAGTCGGACTGCTAGGTAAGAGGCAATGAGAAAGCTAATGACAGCCACCATGTCTGAGGGAACACCCGTAAGGGATCATATCCTTAAAATGATGGCATATCTGAACGAAATACAAGTTCTTGGAGGAGAAATCGATGGGGAAACCCAGGTCGATATAATTCTCCAAACGCTACCCAGAAGTTTTGAGCAGTTCTGCTTGAACTATAACATGAACAAAAGAGACTATACGTTGGCGAAACTTCTGACAGAACTACAGGCAACAGAAAGTATATTTCGTCAAAGTTCTTAGATTCACTATACTGAAAATGGTTCTACTTCTAAGCCGAAAGGCAAGAAGAAGAAGAAACAAGTCTTTTCAGCAAAGAGAGTGAATAAACCTCAGGGACAAAAAGCTAAAATGAAGAAGCCGAAGAGCAAGTGCTTCATCTGTAAGCAGTCAGGACATTGGAAGGCGAACTGTCCTCGTAGGAATCAGAACAATAAAGGTATATCTCATGCTCTAGTAGTTGAAACATGTTTAGCAGTGTTATCTACTAGCACCTGGTGTGTAAATACGGGAGCCACTGATCATGTCTGTAATTCTTTGTAGGGGTTCCAGGAAACCCGATGACTATTTGAAGGAGAGATAACCGTCTACGTGAGCAATGCTACTAAGGTGGCGGCTGTTGCAGTGAGAGATGTCTACTTATCTTTTGATGGGAATAGAAATTTTATTTTAAGAAATTATCTTTATGTACCCAGTTTTAGAAAGAATTTAATTTCAGTTTCTAAACTGTATTTGGATGAATATTCAGTTTCCTTTAGTAACAATGTGGTTATAAAGAGAAATAAGGTGATTATCTGTTCTGGTGCATTGGTTGACAATTTATAAACTTTAAATCCAATTTCTCCCACAAAGCAAGATATAGAAATTAATAACACATCTTATAACTCTAATAAGAGAAAAGAACCTTCGAAAATGAACCAAACGTATCTTTGGCATCTAAGGCTTGGTCATATTAACTTAAGTAGGATTCAAAGACTTGTAGCCGATGGACTCTTGGGTTCATTAGAGTTGGAAAACTTTCCAACATGTGAATCCTACTTGGAAGGTAAAATGACCAAGAGACCTTTTAAGGCCAAAGGGTATAGAGCCAAAGATGTGTTAGAACTAGTTCATTCTGATTTGTGTGGTCCTATGTCTATCCAGGCAAGAGGTGGTTATGAATACTTCATCTCCTTTATAGATGATTATTCAAGATACGGATACATTTACCTGATGCGCCGCAAGTCTGAATGCTTTGACAAGTTCAAAGAATATAGGGCTGATGTGGAGAAACATCTTGGTAAAAGTATCAAGACACTACGGTCTGACCGTGGTGGCGAATACCTCTTTGGAGAGTTTAGGAATTACTTATCAGAAGTTGGGATTCAATCCCAATTGTCTGCACCTGGTATACCCTAACAGAATGGTGTGGCAGAACGAAGGAATAGGCCTCTTATGGAAATGGTCAGATCGATGATGAGTTATTCAGAATTACCAAATTCGTTTTGGGGATATGCTTTAGAAACAGTAGTGTACATTCTGAATATGGTACCTTCTAAAATAGTTCCTTCTACTCCCATGAAATTATGGAATGGGCGTAAGCCTAGTCTAAATCATATCCGGATATGGGGTAGTCCAGCACATGTGCTGAAGGGAGATACTGACAAGTTAGAATCACGTACAGAAGTTTGTCTGTTTGTGGGATATCCTAAGGGAACGAAAGGTGGTTTATTTTATAATCCTAAAAATCAGAAGATCATTGTTAGCACCAATGCTCAATTTTTAGAAGAAGATTATGTAATGAACCCATGAGTGAAATAGTTCTAGAATAAATAAGAGAGGACACGTCTACTTTAATACCAACAGTACAAGATGAAGTACCACAAGAAACTGCAACACGTGTCACACATGATACACAACCAGAGACAATGCCTCGTCGTAGTGGGAGGGTTGTAAGGCAACCTGAGAGATTCATGTTTTTGGGAGAGTCTTCGGATTTGATCCCAGGTAAACATGAACCTGATCCCCGAATATATGACGAAACACTCCAAGATATATATGCAGTATCTTGGTAAAAGGCAATGAATTCTGAAATAGAGTTTATGTATTCTAATAAGGTCTGGGAGCTTGTAGAATCACCTGATGGTATAAAAGCAGTTGGATGCAAGTGGATCTACAAAAGGAAAAGAGGGACAGACGGGAAGGTAGAAACCTTCAAAGCAAGGCTTGTTGCGAAAGGGTATACTCAAAAAGAGAGAATTGATTATGAGGAGACTTTTTCGCTGGTAGTCATGCTTAAGTCTATCCGGATACTCTTATCCATTGCCGCTCATATGGATTATGAGATTTGGCAAATGGATGTCAAGATAGCTTTCCTTAATGGAAGTCTTGAAGAAAACATCCATATGAAGCAACCAGAAGGGTTCATTGAAAAGGGCAAAGAGCATCTAGTGTGCAAGCTCAATCGGTCCATTTATGGACTGAAGCAAGCTTCAAGATCTTGGAACATCCGGTTTAATGAAGTAATCCAGTCTTATGGATTTATTTAATGTTTGGATGAGTCTTGTGTATACAAGAAGTGTAACGAAAACGTGGTGGTATTTCTTGTACTATACGTAGATGATATTTTGTTAATTGGCAACAATGTCAAGGTATTATCGGACGTAAGAGTATGGTTGTCCAAACAATTTGATATGAAGGACTTAGGAGAATGTGCACACATTCTTGGGATCAAAGTTATAAGGGATCACAAGAAAAGAATGTTATGCCTATCTCAAGCTTCATATATAGATACAATCCTTGCTCGTTTTAGCATGCAGAAATCCAAGAAAGGTTTCTTACCTTTTAGGCATGGAGTAGTCTTATCTAAAGAGATGTCTCCGAAGACATCAAAGGAGATGGAGAATATGAAGACAGTTCCTTATGCTTCGGCTGTAGGAAGCCTTATGTATGCAATGCTGTGTACGAGACCTGATATTTGTTTTGTCGTGGGCATGGTTAGCAGATAACCCTGGACTAGGACATTGGATTGCTGTAAAGCATATATTGAAGTACCTGAGAAGGACTAGAGATTATATGCTAGTCTACCAAGCAGATGATTTGCTCCCTGTGGGTTACACGGATTTGGACTTCCAATCAGATAGAGACAATAGTAAGTCTACGTCAGGCTATGTGTTTACTCTAGGAGGTGGAGCCATTACATGGAGGAGTGTTAAGAAGAAATGCGTCTCGGACTCAACCATGGAAGCTAAGTATGTGGTAGCCTCTGAGGCAGCCAAAGAAGCTGTATGGCTCAGGAACTTTCTAATGGCCTTAGATATGTGATTCCTGGTTTGCCCAAGATCATCACAATTTATTGTGATAATAGTGGTGCAGTTGCAAACTCGAAGGAACCGCGAGCCCAAAAGGCAAGTAAACATATAGAATTCAAGTACCACCTGATACGAGACATCGTCAAGCGAGGAGAAGTTGTTGTCGCCAAGATTACATCAGTAGATAACTTGGCAGATCCTTTCACTAAGGCCCTTCCGGCGAAAGATTTTGATCGGCATGTGGAGGGGATGACAATAAGATGTATGACAATAGATATGGCAGCTTAGTCTTTTAGTATAAGTGGGAGATTGTTGGAGTTGTATACTAAAAGTCTAGCTTTTGTAAATATTTATTTTTTAAATAAAAGAATCACATTGGTCAATATCTACATTTATTTGTTAAATGTAATTGTTCAATTAATTTATATAGTAGACAACATGGTGTGTGGTGTCACACACAGAAGATCATGTTGACGGTTCTTTATAAATTATAAACAGTTGCTCACGACTAAGATGGAAAGGAACAAACCATCGGAATAGTCATAATATAATTAAGTATTAGTTTATCTTGATTAATAAATTATACTGGTACACTCTAAGTGTATTGAGTAGGACCATTTAGGTAAGTTCTTTTTGTACTGACTTAATAAAAGAACTAGACCTTAGTTATTATGGAAGTGTGTGCTCTTAATCCCAATATAATAATAAGCACATATATTTAATATTTATTTCTTTGACTTATCAAAGGGTGAGGTTTAGCTCGATAAATCAATATGCTCGATAAGTTGGGAAATGATATTACTTATAGTGTGTGTTGTTGATTATAGAAAGAATCTGTGTCCTAGTTATATAGGTTGAGAATGTCCCCAAGAGGAGCTCATAAGGATTGTCTGTTAGGACCAAAAGTAGCTAGAGGGGGGGGGGGGGGGGGGAATAGCTTGTCGCGTTCGCTCGGTGCTCGGTGTTGCTTGTTGTTGCTTGTTTCTTTAAGAATGCGCAGCGGAAAATACATAAACAAACACAAACACGCTAACACTAGGAGTTTACTTGGTATCCACCTCACAAGAGGTGACTAGTCCAAGGATCCACACCACGCACGCACCCTCCACTATGGAAACACTCCTTTTCGGTAACTACCGAGGGCGGAGAAGCCCTACACGACTCTCAGTACAAGAAGAAAGGAAAGGGAAACAAAATACAAGCTTACAAGCTTACAATGAGTACAAAACCCTAACCCTAGCTTCTCTTCTTGCCTTTGATCCGCCTCTTGACTTGGAAGCTTCCAAGATCCTTCAAGAACTGGCGATCTGATCTTTGAGAGCGCTGTGGAGGAAGTAGTCTGGAGTGAATCGGAGAAGTTATTTCGCAGCCATCGAACGCTGCAGCTATAAACGAACGGTCGGATCCCGATCGATTCGAATGTTCCCAATCGATCGGGAGGCTTTGGATCGATCACGGATCGATCCAGAGCGCCTATGCTCGAAAGCGCTGGATCGATCCACGGATCGATCCGGCGCTTATCGCGGACGCGTCCCAATCGATCCATCGATCGATTGGGACCTCTGATCGATCCACGGATCGATCCGAGCTTCTGATTGGGGCTGTCGGATCGATCCAGCGATCGATCCGAGCTGGATCGATCCACGGATCGATCCAGAGCTGTTTTGTCAAAACCAAGTCCTAAACCTCCAAACCAACATCCGGTCAACCTTGACTGTTGGTATGTCATGCCTAGCATCTAGTCACTCCCTTGACCTGCTAGGACTCCCTTACCAAGTGTCCGGTCAATCCCTTTGACCCACTTGGACTTTTCTCGTGCCAAGTATCCGGTCAATCCCTTTGACCTACTTGGACTTTCTTTCATGCCAAGTATCCAGTCAATCCTTTGACCTACTTGGACTTCCCAACACCGGATGTCCGATCATCCTTGATCCATCTGGATTTTCCTGCGACTTCACTCACGGGACTTTCACCTAGCTTCACTCACTAGGATTTTCCATCCGCCTAGCTTTACTCACTAGGACTTTCACCGGCTTCACTCACCAGATTTCCATCGCCTAGCTTCACTCACTAGGACTTTCACGACTCACCAGGATTTCCATCCGCCTAGCTTCACTCACTAGGACTTCCTCACTGGCTTCACTCACGGGACTTTCTCCTCTGGCTTCACTCACGGGACTTTCTTCCGCCTGGCTTCACTTACCGGGACTTTCATTTTGCCTAACATCCCAGTTAGGACTTCCGATCAAGTATCCGGTCAACCTTGACCTACTTGACTTTTCTTCAATCAATATCTTATTGTCAAACATCTAAACCCAAACCAAGACTCGGCTTGGTTACCCAGTCAACCTTGACCTGAGGGATATGCACCAACAATCTCCCCCTTTTGATGTTTGACAATACCACAATAACACTTACAATCCCATATGTAAGTTAGGCTAATCCCATAGCCTCCTTCTTCATGCCACTAGGTAATGAAAGCATAAATTAAGCTCTTCATTCTCCCCCTAAGAGGGCAAACTCCCTCTAGGTAATGAAAGCCTAACTTACTCCCTTTCATGAGTCCTTTCATTCTCCCCCTATGACCTTCCCATAGGTAATGAAGGCCTAAACTTAACCATACATTCTCCCTATTGGCACACATCAACCCATCGTTGGACACACATCAACCTATGCTCCAATTCTGGGCACACTTCAACAAATCCATTTGTTGAAGACTCTCCCCCTGAAGAGTTGCTCATCGTTGTTCACAACATCACTCGTTGTGATCAACACGATAATGAAGGTCCCATACCCTTCATTTATCCTTAACTTCTCCCTCAATGTAGACAACTACCCAACCTTGAGCATTATCTACCACTTGAGTGTCCACTTGAAATAATGAGGATATCCACTCCCCATTTCTCCCCATTTCAAGTTTAAATGCTCAACCTTGAGCAAGTTCACAACAGAAGGTTAACCACCTTCCAAGGTTCATGAAAAAATAATTTTCATGTCTTTAAAGAGTCCCTCCCCCTAAAGACATGGTGGTAACTTCTGTCATTGCACCAACAATGACTTGGAATCCCTAAAACATTAGGAAACCCAAATTTGGAAGTTTTGAGGTTCAAATATTCAAAATTTGAAACAACCTCAACCTAAACTTCTACTTAGTCTTCGTTAACCAATCCATCCTTGTTTTCAACATGAAAACACCCTTTGTATGTATACAAATATATTTAAGGGGTTTGGAATGGTTACCTAGACTCGAAGAGGTTCAAAGATGCTGAAATCAGGCCTTCCCAGCCAAAATCAGCAACTTGGATCGATTGAAGTTGGGTTCCAATCGATTGAACCTTTCTGAATCGATCCACGGATCGATTCAGACTCCCTGGATCGATCGGCTGATCGATCCAGCGAGCTTCTGCGGGAATTACCGTTTGAATCGATCCATGGATCGATTCATGGAACTCCAATCGATCCATGGATCGATCGGAGCTCTGATAGTTGCTGAAATTCCTTTTCAGTCAACTTCAGAAACCCCTAGAAAATTCTACAAAAATCTAAAAATTATGAAATTTCGTGTAGACATTATTTAGGGCATACTTAATCATGGGAAAATAGTTTTCTATGAAAATACATCATATTTTCAAAGATTGACACAAACTTGAAAGCTTGCAAAAACTTTAGTGTTTTTCTTCAAGTTTGTGTCTAACTATTCAATGGTGATTACTATCAAAAGATAGCCTTCACCAAGGTTTTCCAAAACCATTTTAAAAACATTTTCAAAACCAATATCCCATCATGTTCCTTGGGCATAATGCACATGACTTGTACATTAGCTTTCCCAATGATGGGAAAACACATAACTATGTGTTTTGATGAATCTAAAACTCAGAAGAATGCACTAAATCAACATCTTGAGTTTTTTTTCATCATCCTAACATCTCACTTGTATCTAATGTGCACTAAAACACATACAAGTCACCTTATAGTCTTTGTGAGATGTAGGATTTTGGTTTTGCCCTATTCTAGGGATCATGCATATCTATCTAGGCATTTTGAGAGGTAGACATCCACAAAGGATGTTACTTGTTGATTTACTTGTTAAACAAATGTCACTTGTTTATTCCACTTGTTGTAAACAAATGCCACTTGTTTAACTAATGCCATATGTCCTTAATTTTTAAGGAAATAAACATAATGCATGATAATGTTGTGGCATACATCAAAATAAAATAGCTTTCAAAAGAAAGATTCCTATAACTACATGATGTATGTATGGCATGACATGGTATTTTTGTATTTTTCATGATAAGTCATGAATGTAAAATACAAATAAGATAAAATATGATGTCATGGCATATGATGGGCAAACAATCATGGCAAGATTTAGCATAAATAAAATATACCTAGATTAACTATCTAAGTATCCTTAAAGTCTTAGCTAAACTTACAACTTAAATCTAGATTGCCCTAAAGTGCTTCAAGAAAATGCCAAAGCCTAAGTTTGCATTTCTTATTCCCTTGATTAATTTATGCCAATTAAAATTAAGTATATTCCTCAAATGTTGGCATATTCCATTTTTCCACAAGAGTAGCACTTTTAAATTAAGGCTCGGATTGCCTTAAATTGCCTAAGAACATACCAAAATCCCAACTTGATAGTTCTTATGAATTTCCCAATATGTGTCATTTAAGATTAAAATCAATTCTTCCACCATTAGGCACATTTTACTCTTTCAAGGAGTAAGTAATAATTTCATTTCATTTTCAAAGGTTAACAAAAACCTTGAAAATGCTCCTTGAGTGTCAATTTCCTCAAAGTTGGGTTAACCACCCTTCTGATCGGAGTTGACACTCTCTAACCCATCTATGGGGTAGAGAAGATGCTCCTAGGAATCCAACACCTATTGGTGCTCCTTGGATGCTCTAGGTACTCACTAGGAATAACTTCCCTAGATACCTTCCTAGTGACCTTGTTGGGCTTCTTAGAAGCCTTGGTCACATTTTCTAGGTCAACTCTAGGGATAACCTCCCTTGTGACCTTGTTTGTGACTTTCTTAGACTTCTTAGAAGTCTTAGTCACTTTGGTTGCAAAGATACTTCTAGGGATATCTTCCCTTGTATCCTTGACTTGACCTCTAGACTTAGGGTTCGTTCCATAACTATATGGAACCCTATGATAACTAGGCACATCCTTCTTGGCTTTTGGTTTGTATCCCAAACCTTTATGGCCATTGGATGGCTTTTGTACCCCTAAACCTAGGTTATGCTCATTTTGCCCTAATAGGATATTTTCCATCCTTTTTAGGGTCTTTTCCATTTTATCAAGTCTTGACCTCAAGACTTGATTTTCCATCACTAAGTCCTTAGTTTTTGGTTTTCCATTAAGTTCATGAGCATTTTTGTTTCTAGGCTTGTAGCTACAATCCTTAGAGTTCTTGCCTAGACTTTTACCTACATTCCTAGCCTTAGGTGTAGTAGTTTTGGCATGTAGGGCTACATGCTTTTCCTTAAAGCCCTCATGCTTCCTATTCTTATGGTAAATCGCATTAAAATGATAAAAATTTGACCTAGCATGCTTTTTACCATTTTGCAAGGAAATAGGCTCAATGAAAGTTACCTTCCTTTTTACCTTGGAGGCTCCCCCTTGACTAGTGCCTCCTTGAGCCTTGACCATCTTTTTCCCCTTGGGGCATTGACTTCGGTAATGCCCTTTTTGTTGACACAAGAAGCACACAATGTGCTCCTTGCTCTTCTTTGTCCCGGGGGTGGTCACCTTGGGCTTCTCCTTGCCCTTTTGTGCCACTTGGCCCTTCTTCTTGGCCAAGTTGGGACACTTGCTCTTATAGTGCCCATGTTCCCTACACTCAAAACATATTATATGATTTTTATTATTAATTGAAACATTTATACCTTTGCTTGTAGGGGTGGCATCTTTTTCTTTGGATCCGGAGGTAGAAGCTTCCTCTTGATCGGACCTTGATTCTCCTCCATTTGATTTTTCTTGACTTGTGGAGGTAGAAGCTTCTTCCTCCTCTTCTTCTCTTGACCCGGATGTAGAAGCTTCTTCTTCTTCTTGATCCGGTGTCACCAAGGATTGCTCCCCCTCAATCCTAGAGGTGAAGGCTTCATCATCTTGAATATGAAACAAGGAGTATGCTCCCTCCTTGTTCCCTTCGTTGCATTCCCTTGAGGATGAAGCTTCTTGGATTTCCTCTTCTTCGGAGGTTGAGCATCTCTCAACCTCGGAGTCCTCCTCTTGGTCTTGCTCCACAGAGTCACCCTCTCTGGATTCTTCATGATCTTGTACAGTGGAGGGGATCTCTTCATGAAGCTTGGCCAATTTGCTCCATAGCTCCTTTGCATCTTCAAACTCTCCAATTTTGCAAAGGATGGTGCTTGGCAATAAATTGACCAAAAGCTTGGTCACTTTGTCATTGGCCTCGCACCTTTGGACTTGCTCTTGGCTCCACTTGCTCCTCTTGAGAACTTTGCCCTTTGAATTTCTTGGAGCCTTGAAGCCTTCCATTAGAGCAAACCATTGCTCTATCTCCATCATAAGAAAATTTTTGATTCTTGATTTCCAAGAATCGAAACTCGTAGAAGTGTATGGTGGAGCCACCCTTGTGTCAAATCCAAGCCCATCTTGGAATTGCATCTTGAAGTTGAGCTTGATAAAGTCTTGAACTTGAAGAATTTGCTCCAACTTCTTCACCCTCTAGCTTTTCTTGATATGCTTGACCCTTCCGGCGATGATTCCGGTGAAGAGCGGCCTTGCTCTGATACCACTTGTTAGGACCAAAAGTAGCTAGAGGGGGGGTGAATAGCTTGTCGCGTTCGCTCGGTGCTCGGTGTTGCTTGTTGTTGCTTGTTTCTTCAAGAATGCGCAGCGGAAAATACATAAACAAACACAAACACGCTAACACTAGGAGTTTACTTGGTATCCACCTCACAAGAGGTGACTAGTCCAAGGATCCACACCACGCACGCACCCTCCACTATGGAAACACTCCTTTTCGGTAACTACCGAGGGCGGAGAAGCCCTACACGACTCTCAGTACAAGAAGAAAGGAAAGGGAAACAAAATACAAGCTTACAAGCTTACAATGAGTACAAAACCCTAACCCTAGCTTCTCTTCTTGCCTTTGATCCGCCTCTTGACTTGGAAAGCTTCCAAGATCCTTCAAGAACTGGCGATCTGATCTTTGAGAGCGCTGTGGAGGAGCTGGCGAGTAGTCTGGAGTGAATCGGAGAAGTTCTACCGCAGCCATCGAACGCGCGGCTAAACGACGCCAACGGTCGGATCCCGATCGATTCGAATGTTCCCAATCGATCGGGAGGCTTTGGATCGATCCACGGATCGATCCGAGCTTCTGATGATAAGCGCTGGATCGATCCACGGATCGATCCGGCGCTTATCGCTGCGTCCCAATCGATCCAGCGATCGATTGGGACCTCTGATCGATCCACGGATCGATCCGAGCTTCTGATTGGGACAGTCGGATCGATCCAGCGATCGATCAGAGCTGATCGATCCACGGATCGATCCGACTTGGTTTTTGTCCAAAACCAAGTCCTAAACCTCCCAAACCAACATCCGGTCAACCTTGACCTGTTGGTATGTCATGCCTAGCATCTAGTCACTCCCTTGACCTGCTAGGACTCCCTTACCAAGTGTCCGGTCAATCCCTTTGACCCACTTGGACTTTTCTCTGTGCCAAGTATCCGGTCAATCCCTTTGACCTACTTGGACTTTTCTTTCATGCCAAGTATCCAGTCAATCCTTTGACCTCCTTGGACTTCCCAACACCGGATGTCCGATCATCCTTGATCCATCCGGATTTTCCCTTGCGACTTCACTCACGGGACTTTCACCGGCCTTCACCAGGATTTCCATCGCCTAGCTTCACTCACTAGGACTTTCACCGGCTTCACTCACCGTGATTTCCATCCGCCTAGCTTCACTCACTAGGACTTTCACCTGGCTTCACTCACCAGGATTTCCATCTGCCTAGCTTCACTCACTAGGACTTCCTTCTGCCTGGCTTCACTCACCAGGACTTTTCTTCTGCCTGGCTTCACTCACCAGGACTTTTCTTCTGCCTGGCTTCACTTACCAGGACTTTCATTTTGCCTAACATCCCAGTTAGGACTTCCCAGTCAAGTATCCAGTCAACCTTGACCTACTTGACTTTTCTTCAATCAATATCTTATTGTCAAACATCTAAACCCAAACCAAGACTCAGCTTGGTTACCCAGGTCAACCTTGACCTGAGGGATATTGCACCAACATTGTCATGTTAAACCCTGCAGGTGGACTTAGTCCGACATGACAATGAAGTTGAGTGGTACTACTCGTGGAGCTAGATATTAATTAAGTGAGTTGTCAGTAACTTACTTAATTAGTGGGCATTCGTTATCTTAAACACAGGGAGACTAACTGTAACGCCCGAAAATTCTCGAAACTGCATTATAAATATTCTACGATTTTTCTGGAATTTTTAGATATTTTTTCAGAATTTTCCGAGTAGCGGAAGCAGCAAAAATAAATAGAACCGCAAAATAGCTTAGGCGGGAATCAAACCCGAGACCTATGGTTTAGGGATAATGTTAGTAACCGGTTGAACCCAGCAGGGCCGTGCTGAAAGGAAAGGGAACCAATAAAATTTATATTGGAGTTGGGCGAATTAAGTCTTTAATATAAATAGGAAAATTAATCAAGTGAGGAGGTTATTTTTTTTCACCGTGACCTATCCTCTTCCAAAACCTCACCGCCGCCCACACCTCTTCCTCCTCCTCTCTCGGCGCCCAAGCCCCAAGGACTCTCGGATCATCCTCCGGTGACGACTCCAACACGAAAGAGGTTCTTCTCCGCGAGAGGAACGCGAAGACGTGAGCGGATCGTCGAGAATCTCCACCGGAATTCTAGCGAATAGAATCGTAAGAAATTATGAACCGGAGGTAAGAAACCCCTCACCTGCAGTATAATAGCTACCGTGTGATTTTTCTGTGCATTAGTTTAGTTATATGCGTATGTTTTCGACACATAGGGTGTATTTAACCCTCCTCGCAGGTTTAGGGATTTAGTGAGTACCTTTAGATGGGCCGGACACATCTTTTCTCCTTCAGTTGGAGGTTTAGATGTTGTTGGGTGCCTAAAGGTAGTCTCCCTAATAGAGAGGGGAGTTACAGCGCACTAGGTGTTCGATTAAATAACCAGCTTAGAAAAGAATGCAACTTAGGCATTTTTATTAGCACGGTTGAATGCATTAGAAGCATCTAAATTAGTAAATCAGTTTATTCTAGCTTATATGGGACTATGGTCCAATGGGTGGGCTCCCACAGTCGCCTCTAGGTTCAGACAACCTAGCTCTAGGTTCAGATAACCTAGAAAGAGCAATTTAGAATAGTTTAGCTATACTCAGTATTTTACTTTTCAGTTGGCACTGTACTGGATTAGATTGGGCTGGGCTCCCATAGTCGGTCCCTAGGTTTAGATAACCTAGTAGCTCTACTAAATTCGGGACTTGCAACCCCGGGTCTAGTTAGAGATGCGCGCATAGCACGTACAGTTGTCGGGCCCCTCAGCAGAATGTTTAGTATTTTCACTTATTATATGTATACGGTTTTCAACCTTTCACAAATTAGTTCATGAATTCAGTACAGTTCTAGCAGTAGCTCAGTATTAGCGTAGCTCAGTTCTTAGTATCAGCTTAGTTTTTCCATGTGAATATGCATGATGACTTTATGTTCAGCTTTAGATATGCCATGATTGTATGCTTATATGCCATGCCATGCTTAGTTTATTCAGTATATCCAGCATATGTTTTAAACAGCATGATTTAAAATCATATTTGCATCGTTGCATGTTTTGTGAGGTAGATGGTTTCTTACTAAGATTTTTAGCTTATAGATACTACTTTTCTTATACTGCAGATAAAGGTAAAGGAAAAGTGGATCAGTAGCGGAGGCTGGAGGGCAATGCTATCAAGATGTGTGTGGGCAGGAGTTGGAATAAAGATCTTTGGGATCTAAACAGTTTTACTTCAGTATTAGCAATTTGCGTTTTTAGTTTTCATTATTCAATTTTGATTGCTAAGTGTTATGAGATAGTAAACCATGCACTATGTAGTATGCCAGGTTTAGAATGTTAGTAGTTTTATATTAGTGTGATTTGCATTGGTTTAGAGTTGTTGTGTGAGGTTTTGGCACGCCAAAGTGCTGAAATCAGATTCTCGGGC
This sequence comes from Zingiber officinale, assembly GCF_018446385.1. Taxonomy (NCBI): domain Eukaryota; kingdom Viridiplantae; phylum Streptophyta; class Magnoliopsida; order Zingiberales; family Zingiberaceae; genus Zingiber; species Zingiber officinale. The sequence goes on from NC_056005.1 coordinate 11,481,514, forward strand.
GAAATCAGAACTCTGATCGGTCTCTAGACCGATCAGGGCCTGAGCAGTGCCACTGGATCGGTCAGCCGACCGATCCAGACAGATACAGTATGCTACTGTATCCTCTTGGATCGATCAGCCGACCGACCCAGCACGATACAGTAGCGTTCCAGGAGAGTTTCAGGTGCCTGGATCGGTCAGTCGACCGATCCAGACATACCTGGATCGGTCTGCCGACCGATCCAGTTGGGAACAGAACGACCGCAGCTCCGATCGATCTGTGGATCAATCGGCAGGTCTGTAGGTAGTTGGGAAGTTTAGTTTCTAGTCCCTAGCTCAGTTGGGATGTTCAGTTTCCCCTCCTTAGCATGTGTACACCAGCAAAGAAGGTCTTTAGACCTTTCTTATCAGTTGTATCCGTCCTTAGTAGAGTAAAATTTTAATTAGCCCAACTTTCCGCACAGTATAGTTTAGCATAAATTGTAGCGACCGGCCTTACAGCCAGTACCCAGAAGGTGGGTCGTTACACTAACACACTCATGATAAGAAAGAGCCCATAATGTAATTTGGGATTGGTGCGGTAGTGCGATAATAACTCTCTCGTGGAATGAGTTATTATCGATGAACTTGAGTTGTGTGTTCAGGGCGAACACGAGATACTCAAGCTCATCGGAAGGTCAAAACCAATTTCTCCTCTAGGTCCCTGTCGTAGCCTCATTAAAGTCTCAAGTCCATCCAAATATAAGTCCATCTTGGTGTCCAAGAAGGAGGCCGGTCCAATGCTTGGTGACCAAGCAAGAGCCGGCCACATCCTCTTCCATGGGGGTCGGCCCTATTGTTTGATGAACAAATTAGTAGGGGCCGACCACATTAATCAAACAAGGAGGGTTATTTTGAATTTTTAAAATCTTCTCTTTGTAGAAAACTATAAGTTTTAAAAGAGAGATTTTATTTTTAAAAAACTTTCCTTATTTGAATTAGGCCACATGTTTTAAAAGAAAGTTTAAAAGATTTTAAAACTTTCCTTTTTTAACCATCTTCATGGTTTAAGAAAAAAAGGAAGATGAGTTTTAAATTTTAAATTTTCTATCACCATGTTAAAAAAGGAAATTTTATAAGAGAAGTTTTAAATTTTAAAACATGGTTTTAATTTTTAGAACTTTCCTTTTTTAACTCCTACTTTAGGAAAGAGAGCTTGTAAAATTTTATAAGAGTGTTTTTCTTCTTGTAAAATTTTATAAAAAAAATTATTTCCTTCCTCTTATAGGGGCCGGCCACCCTTGTGTGGTGCCCAAGCAAGGTGGCCGGCCAAAATAAAATTAAAATAAAATCATCATCCAACTAATTTGGTGATTGATTCAATCAAGAGGAAAGAAAAGGAAAAATAAAAGGGAAAAGGAAAAACTCTTGGAAGATTTTAATTTTTGTAAAAAATCTTCCCTTATTTGTCTTGGGCAAGTATTATAAAAGAAGGGGTGAGGAGACTTCATGAGACATAATTCTTATTCTCTTGGTGGAGTCTCTCTAGGTGGTCGGCCCTCCCTCTCCCCTTCTCTTTTCCCTTTTGCTCTCTTCTCCTTGGTGGTGGTGGTGGCCAGATTTTAGAGGAAGAGGAAGAGAGCTTTTGGGTGGTGTTCATCTTGGAAGATCATCGCCCACACGATGTCCAAGGCGAGGTGAGGAATACGGCAGAAGATCTCAAGGTCATTAGCATACAAAGAGAAGGTATAATTAGCAATTGTTTTCCGCATCATGCTAGTTATTTCTTTTTGTAAGAATTCCTAACACAAGAGGCATTAGATCTAGTTTTTTGAATTAGTTTTTCAAGTTTGTGTTTTCTTCTTTTTCGAATTTGTGATTCGATTGTTCTTTTTGGTTAACCTAGAGTTATTTTAGGAAATTAAATATTAGCTTTCCTTAAAAGGCTTTGTCTAGGCGGTGGTGGTTGCTCCCATATCCAAGAAGGTCATGTGCCTCGCCATGCAGTCCTGGAAGCTAATTTTGAAAATTAATATTTAATGGAATTAATAACATAGGTGGATTTGAATCAATAGTGTTAAGTTCCGCTTGCGATTCAAATCTAAACCATTAAGAACAAATAAGTTAAATTTGGAATCAATGATGTTAAGTTCCGTCTACGATTCCTAATTTAACTTCTAAAGAACACAATAGGTTATTTAAGAAAATGTTCGACACTTGTACAAAATTTTGTACAGTGGAACCAGTACGTTTTCCTAGGACTAACCAACACTACTAATCTTGGTTGAAAATAAGGGAAAGGTTTTATTTTTGTTTACAGATGCTGCACCCTATCACCGGCCCCTCCTCTGCGCCAACAACGGTAAGTCCAAGTGAGTTATGGAGGACCATATACTTGGCACGAGAAATGAAAAGCCCATGTAGGTCAAAAGTTGACTGGACACTTGGTGAAGAAGTCTGACAAGTTAAGGGTGATCGGATGTTAAGCAACAGAAAGTCTCAATGAGTCATTAATGACTCTAGGGTTGGGTAAGGAACCCTGAACTTAAGTTCAAAGTTTAGAATTAGGTAATCGATTAGATTAATCGATTAGGTTGATTGCCTAATTGATTGGAAGCTTTCTTTATGAAGATAGAAGAAATTCAAATCAATTAAGCAAGTCTTAATCGATTTGGATCTATGAGTGTCAAAAATGAACTCGACCCAACGACTTGACTCAAAAAAAATCATGTTCGATTTGGAGGATTTTCTGGTTTACCCAGGTTGACCCGAATTTAGGGTTTAATGATTTTTTGGAGATTAAATCAAATTCTATTTTAAAAATTAAGATGCTTGTATGTATATTAATATCAATGCTAGTATGATAATGATGGAGTATTAAGATAAAAGTGGAGAATTATAAGAAAAATAGTAAAAAAAAAAAAAAAAGTCATTTGAATTGGGTTATTCAGATCGATCGGGTTCGGGTTGGTCGGATTCGGGTTCGAGTTTAGGGGCTTTGGGTTGTATTCGAGTTCGGGTCGGGTTAGTGTTGGGATTTTTAAAAAAAAAAAATCCAACCCACATCCCTATTTGGAGCTTTCTTCGCAAACACATAAGCATTCTAAATCAATCAACCAATCAATTAAGTTGGTATAATCGATTAGAAGATATTTTAGTAAAACATAGAAAGGTGCTGAATCGATTATGGTAATCGATTGAGAGATTTATTGTGATAACACAATATGTGTTGGAATTGATTAGACAATCGATTAAGGTCAAACTAATCGATTGAGGGTCTTTTCGTGATAGTACAAAAACCCTCAGAATCGATTGGGGCAATCGATTAAAGACTTTCTAATTAATTGATATGACTTGTAACACCCATAAATTTTCTTTAATTCAAAAGAGCAAAAATAAATAGAAGAAGAGAAAAAAACTAAAAATATATTTATAAATGACCCAAGCTAGGATTGAACCCAAAACCTCTTACATGAGATTAGTTTAAGTTGCCAATAGGGTGGTGGTAAAGCATCACATTGGTAATAGGAAATAATTCCTTATAAGCAGATTCTTGGGGGAAGAGATGCTTCAACTTCCACTAAGTATAAAAGGTGAGGGATGAGATTAAAACCTAAATCTCTTCATTTTATCTTCTCCACATACCTAGCCGAATTCTTTCCTTCCTCTTTGCAAGTTCGACCAAGAACCCTAGGGTTCCACGTTTTAAAGATTTTCAAGGGGGGAAAATCTAAGAGAAGGGTTTTCCCAAGGAAGGGGTACACGTGTGAAGGTCCAGTTGGAGGGTGAGGCGCCCAAGAGAGGTTGTTCTCCCTAAACCTTAAGGGTGTAAGAGTAAGAAATAGCAAAAGGATGTAAGTATCTCTCACCTGCAGTATGAGTTGTTACGTTATGCATGTGAAAAGACCTTTTGTGGTAGTTAATGTAGATTATGCATGTTAAAGGAATGATATGTTATGATATGTTATGCACATGCTAAGATATGTAAGATGCCCCTCTAAGTTTTGGGACTAAGAGCATATGTAGAGGGTCTTGAATGGCTTCCCATCTAGTTTGGGACTAAGAAGCATAAATTCAAGGGCTCTAAAGTGCTTCCCTATAAGTACGGGGTTAAAGTGCACACCAGGTGTTTGTCTAAATAACAAATTAGTGCAAAAATAAGAAATAAGTATTAAAAGAAAGTATTTTACTTTGAAGTGGCATGTACTAGACCAAGGTCCATGGGATGAGCTCCTAGATTGCCCTAGGCATAAGTTCACCTAGTAGTACCTTAATGGGTTTGGGATTAGCTACCTCGGATCTTATTAAAGATGCGCGTAAAGTGGTACATTGTCGAGCCCAAAGAAGTTGATTATTATTTTCACTAGTATGTATTATAAAGTTTCCAAGTTCATTGGTTTGTTAAAGTAAAACCATCATTAAGTGGAGAACTTGAGTTACAAAGTGTAGCGCTGATGAACTCTATGATATGCCAAGATTTCTGTTTTCATTACCTTACTAGCATGGTTGAAGTTCATGATTTTCACTATAAACATGTTTTAAAAATACATATCATGTGCATATTTACAAAACATGAGTTTTAGCGTGAACTATACTCAAGTGCATGTTTGGTTGTTTTCTTCCCAAGCAGTTTTAAAAGCATGTTCTCTTAAATGCATGGTTTTGTGAGTAGATGGTACTTGTTAGGTTGTATACTAAAAGCCTAGCTTTTGGTATAAATATTTATCTAGAAATAAGAATCACATTGGTCAAATGTCTACATTTATGATAAATGTAGTTGTTCAATTAATCTATATTGTAGATAACATGGTGTGTGATGTCACACACAGAGGATCATGTTATAAGTACCTTATAAATTATAAACAGTAGCTCACGACCAAGATGGAAAGGAACAAACCATTGGAAGGTCGTCGTGTAATTAGGTATTAGTTTATCTTAACTATATAATTACACTAGTACACTTAGAGTGTATTGAGTAGGACCATTAGAGGTCGTTTCTTTTATACTGACTTTATAAAGAAACAAAGACCTCAGTTATTATGGAGGTGTGTGCTCTTAATCCTAATATAATAACAAGCATATATATTTGATATTTATTTCTTTAATTTATCAATGGGTGAGATTTAGTTCGATAAATCAATAAGCCCGATAAGTTGGGAAATGATATCACTTATAGTATGTGTTGTTGATTATAGAAGGAAACTGTGTCTTAGTGATCTAGGTTGATAATGTCCCCAAGAGGAGCTCATAAGGATTGTCATGTTAAACCCTGCAGGTGGATTTAGTCCGACATGACGATAAGGTTGAGTGGTACTACTCTTGGACTAAGATATTAATTAAGTGAGTTGTCAGTAACTCATTTAATTAGTGGGCATTCGACATCTTAAACACAGGGAGACTAACACACTCATAATAAGAAGGAGCCCAAAATGTAATTTGGGATTGGTACGGTAGTTCAATAATAGTTCTTTAGTGGAATGAATTATTATTGGTGGAATTAAGTTGTGTGTTCGGGGCGAACACAGGAAGCTTAATTTCATTGGGAGACCAAAACCAATTTCTCCTCTCGGTCCCTATCGTAGCCTCTTGTATATAGAGATTTATACCCACCACATACCCACCTTCTTACCCAACCTATAGGGGTCGGCCAAGCTAAGCTTGAAGCTCAAGCTTAGGGTCGGCCAAGCCTAAAGGTTGAGCCTTAAGGTGGTCGGCCAATAGCTTGTAGCCCAAGCTTAGGTGGCCGGCCACATCATATTAAAAAGAGATTTTTATTAAAATTATTTCTTATGTAGATATCATGTTTTAAATCTTTCCTTTTATAGCTTTCTACAAAAGAGTAAGAAAAGATTTGAAATCTTTCCTTATTTGTAGATTGAAAGGTAGATTTTAATTTTGAGAAAAATTTCCTTTTTTAAACCATGTTCATGATTTTAAAAAGAGTTTAAAAATTAAATATCTCTTTTATAAGTTTCTACAAAAGATTAAGAAAAGATTTGATGTCTTTCCTTATTTGTAGATTGAAAGGAGATTTTAATTTTTAGAGAAAACTTTCCTTTTGAAAAATTATCTACATGTTTAAAAGAAAGATTTTAATTTATAAAATTTCCTTTTTATAATCCACCATGAAGGGAAAAATTATTGGAGAGATTTTTATAAATTTCCGAAAGCAAATAAGGAAGTTTTAATTTGTGTTTAAAATTTTATTTGCTTGGAGAATTTAATGTGGCCGACCATTGTAATTGAAAAAAGGAATTTAATTTTAATGAATTAAATTTTTATTTTTCATGGCAAAAGAATTAAGGAAGTTTTTATTTAAATTTCCTTATTTGCCAAGACCAAGGATTATAAAAGAAGAGGCAAAGGTGCCTTCATTGTGAAAGACTCTATTTCTTTTTCTCTCCCTCTCTTCCTTGGTGTGGCCGACCAACATCTCTTTCTTTTTTCTCTTCTCTCCACTTTGTGGCCGAACCACATCTCTTTCTTGGAGTCCTTGTGGTGGCCGGATCTTGCTTGGAGAAGAAGGAAAGAAAAGGAGGCGATATTTCTAGTCCCTTGGAGCTTGGTGGTGGCCGAACCTCTTCATCCTTGGAAGAGATTTTGGTGGCCGAAACCTAGAAGGAAGAAGAAGGTGCTTGGTGGTTCTCATCTCGGAAAATCGTTGCCCACACAACGTCCGAGGTTAGAAGAGGAATACGGTAGAAGATCAAGAGGTTATTTTTGCTTACAAAGAAAGGTATAACTAGTAATTGTTTTCCGCATCATACTAGTTTTCTTTGTATAGTTATTTATGGAAATACCAAACACAAGAGGCATATGATTCTAGAGTTTTCGAAATAGTTTTTTCGAGTTTGTGTTTTCTTCTTTTTCGAATTTGTGATTCGATTGTTCTTTTTGGTTAACCTAGAGTTATTTAAGGAAATAAATATTAGCTTTCCTTAAAAGGCTTTGCCTAGGCGGTGGTGATTGCTCTCATATCCAAGAAGGTCATGTGCCTCGTCATGCAGTCCTGGAAGTCAATTTTGGAAATTAATATTTATGGAATTAATAACTTAGGTGGATTTGAATCAATAGTGTTAAGTTCCGCTTGCGATTCAAATCTAAACCATTAAGAACAGATAAGTTAAATTTGGAATCAATGATGTTAAGTTCCTTCTGTGATTCCTAATTTAACTTCTAAAGAACACAATAGGTTATTTAAGGAAAGGTTCGACACTTGTACAAAAAAATTTGTACAGTGGAACCAGTACGATTTTCTTAGGACTAACCAACAATTGGTATCAGAGCTAGGGTTTGCCTCTGTGTGTTTGGTTTTCAAATTAGGTTATGCACATGGCATACATAATTTAGGCAGGATAATAGTAGGATGTGCTAACTTTGTGGTTGCAGGCTCCAACTATTATGGCTTATAGATGTTGTGTGTGATTGGACCCTTGGACATGTCAAGGGCATTATTTTTGTGTGTGCATGATTGTATGTAACTAATACAGCAGGAGCTGTATTAGCCTTAGGATTTTAGAATTTTATTTTCGATCTAGAATACATGTACATTCCCTTGTGGAATATAGGATCGATATATGTAAAATTCTATTTTTGTCACGGATCGGATTCTTGTAAGGCGTGGTACTTTTGGAGCATCAGAGGCGCAGCGGAATAAGAAGCAAGATGGATGCGACAACTTGACCCGATGGCGGTGGCTAAAGATGGCATCAGCTAGGGTTGGAGCACTTGGAGGACAGTAACAGGAAAAGGCCATAATAGTTGGAAAATAATTTCCATATTTATTACTTTATTTACTGTGATGTGTGTGTATGCATGTGATGTATGCTAGGATAACTTAAAATTCCTCACTTTAAATAACTAAGTGGGAGAGGGATTTATTTTAATAAATTTCACGGTCTCCATTACTAGTTTGTAAGTGATGCAAACAAACTTACGCATTGGCTCTGAGTGCCTTCCTCCATATCGGATGAGTTTGTTTGCGGATCACTAGATCAAACTTTCATTTAGGATGACTATAGGAAATTAATTAAGAGCGTGTGATCTTCCCCATCGGAAGGGGCATAATCTTCTAATAGTATCCTCCCCATTGGAGTCACTGCTATTATTTGTGTGACCAAAGGAAAACCAACTATTAATTTGTCAAAAAGATAAGTTGACAAGATAATAAAATTAAAACCCCCTCTTACAAATGTCGAGTTTTTGTATACATCCACATTATCGTGGCATACAAAAATCACGGTGTATGAGGTAATTTTATTTGTCAGTTTGACAAGGAAATAAAATTAAGGGGAAAAACCCCCTCTAACAAATGTTTGATTTTGTATACGTCCACACTATCGTGGCATACAAAATTCACGGTGTTTGAGGAAATTTTATTTGTCATAAAGACTTATTGACAAGATAATTAATGGGTAAACCCCTCCTCTTACAAATGTTCAATTTTGTATACGTCCACACTATCGTGGCATGCAAAATTCACGGTGTTTGAGGTGTTGGTGAATTTAAATAATATTGTTTGAGGAATCAATGTTATTTTAAATTCAAAAGTTTTGACCAAATATTTGATCAAAGATAGATCAACTATTAATTTTATTCGTCATAAAGTAAAGTTGACGAGATAATAAAATTAATGGATAAAATCTCCTTTTTGATTTTGTATACGTCCACACTATCGTGGAATACAAAATTCATGGGGATTTTAAGATGTTGGTCTTGATCAAATATTTTTGTGATTCTTAGGATTTAAAATATTTGTCAATCCCCTACTTGTTATACTATAGAAAAGACTTAGTAGTCCCAATTATAATGATTGAAAATAGGACTTAGACATTTAGGTAGACTGCCCTCTTAAAGCTAAGAACAAAATAGGTGTATTTCATTCATTAATTAACACATGATTAGTGATGTTATCTATCGGTACCTGGTGTGTAGATACGGGATCCACTGATCATGTCTGCAATTCATTGCAGAGGTTTCAGGAAACCCGATAACTATATGAAGGGGAAGTCACCGTCTACATGGGCACTGCTGTAAAAGTGGTAACTATTACAGTGGGAGATGCTTATCCTATGATAGAAATAGAATATGGATTTTAGAAATTATCTTTATGTACCAAATTTAGAAAGAATTTGATTTCGGTTTCTAAACTATAGAAGAATAGATATTCTATCTATTTTGATAACAAACTTGTTATCAAGAAAATAGGAAAGATATCTATTCTAGTACGTTGGTTAAAAATTTATAAATCCAATAACTCCCACGATGCAATAAATGAAAATTAATAACACATCTTCTAACTATTAAGAGAAAGCAACCTTCAGAAATGAACCAATTATATCTTTAGCATCAAAGGCTAGGTTATTTTAACTTAAGTTGGATTCATTGGTAGCTGATGAACTTTTGGGTTCATTGGTAGTGGAAATCTTTCCAACCTGAGAGTCTTACTTGGAAGGAAAAATAACCAAGAAGCTTTTAAGTCTAAGGGATATGGAGCCAAAGATATAATGGAATTGGTTCATTCTGATTTGTGTGGTTCTATGACTATCCAGACAAGAGGTAGTTTCGAATATTTCGTCTATTTTATAGACAACTATTCGAGACACAGATAGATTTACTTGATACACCGCAAGTCTAAGTGCTTTTATTAGTTCAAAGAGTATGAGGCTGATGCGGAGAAATGTCAAAGAAAAAATATCGAGACACTACGGTGAGATCGTAGTAGCAAATACCTCTTGGGAGAATTTAGGAGTCACTTATCAGAAGTAGGGATTCAATCCCAACTAACTGCACTTGGTACTGTTAGAGTGTATACTAAAAGCCTAGCTTTTGGTATAAACATTTATCTAGAAATAAGAATCACATTGGTCAAATGTCTACATTTGTGATAAATGTAGTTGTTCAATTAATTTATATTGTAGATAACATGGTGTGTGGTGTCACACACAGAGGATCATGTTATCAGTACCTTATAAATTATAAACAGTAGCTCACGACCAAAATGGAAAGGAACAAACCATTAGAAGGTCGTAGTGTAATTAGGTATCAGTTTATCTTGACTGTATAATTACACTAGTACACTTAGAGTGTATTGAGTAGGACCATTTGAGGTCGTTTCTTTTATACTGATTTTATAAAGAAACAAAGACCTCGGTTATTATGGAAGTGTGTGCTCTTAATCCTAATATAATAACAAGCACATATATTTGATATTTATTTCTTTAATTTATCAATGGGTGAGATTTAGTTCGATGAATCAATAAGCCCGATAAGTTGGGAAATGGTATCACTTATAGTGTGTGTTGTTGATTATAGAAGGAAACTGTGTCCTAGAGATACTAGGTTGATAATGTCCTCAAGAGGAGCTCATAAGGATTGTCATGTTAAACCTTGCAGGTGGACCTAGTCCGACATGATGATAAGGTTGAGTGGTACTACTCTTGGACTAAGATATTAATTAAGTGAGTTGTCAGTAACTTACTTAATTAGTGGACATTTGTTATCTTAAACACAGGGAGACTAACACACTCATAATAAGAAGGAGCCCAAAATGTAATTTGGGATTGGTGCGGTAGTTCAATAATAGTTCTCTAGTGGAATGAATTATTATTGTTAAAATTAAGTTGTGTGTAACACGGGATGCTTAATTTTATCGGGAGACCACAACCAATGCCTCCTCTAGGTCCCTATCGTAGCCTCTAGTATATAGAGATTTATACCCACCGCATACCCACCTTCTTACCCATCCAATGGGGTCGGCCAAGCTAGCTTGGAACCCAAGCTAGGGCCGGCCAAGACCAAATGGTTGAGCCAAGTTGGTGGCCGGCCAAAGCTTGGGTCCCAAGCTTAGGTGGCCGGCCACTAGAATATTAAAAGGGATTTTTATTAAAATTATTTCTTATGTGGATATCATGTTTTTAAAGAGAGTTTAAAAATTAAAAATTTCCTTTTATAACTATCTACAAAAGATTAAAAGAAGAGATTAATCTCTTTCCTTATTTGTAGTTTAAAAGGATGGTTTTAATTTTTGGTAAAAACTTTCCTTATTTGTAAATCATCTACATGTTAAAAAGAGAGTTTAAAAATTTGAAATCTTTCCTTATTTGTTGATTAAAAGGAGGATTTTAAATTTTAAGAAAACTTTCCTTTTAAACATGTTCATGATTTAAAAGAGAGTTTAAAAATTAAATATTCTCTTTTATAAGTTTCTACAAAAGATTAAGAAAAGATTTGATATCTTTCCTTATTTGTAGATTGAAAGAGATTTTAATTTTTAGAGATAACTTTCTTTTTATCCACATGTTTAAAAGAAAGATTTTAATTTATTAAATTTCCTTTTATAAACCAATCATGAAGGGATAAAATTATTGGAGAAATTTTTATAAATTTCCGGAAACAAATTAGGAAGTTTTAATTCTTGTTTAATTAAAACTCTCCTTGATTTGAGGAAATAAGTGGCCGGCCATGTTTTAGTGAGAAGAAAAATTATTTTAATTAAAATAAAATTTTCCTTTTCATGGCAAAAGAATTAAGGAAGTTTTTATTAAAATTTCCTTATTTGCCAAGACCAAGGATTATAAAGAGGAGGTAGAGGCCTTCAGGGTGAACAACCTCTATTATTTTCTCCCTCTTTTCTTCCTTGGTGTGGCCGGCCTCCTTCCTTTCTCTTCTCTCCATCTTGTGGCCGGACCTCTCTTCCTCCTTGAAGATCAAGTGGTGGCCGGATTTTAGCTTGGAGAAGGAGAGAAAGCTTACATCCCTTGGAGCTTGATTGATGGAAAAAGATCTTCATCTCTTGGAAGCATAGTGCTTGGCCGAAACTTGAAGAAAGGAGAAGAAGGTGCTTTGGTGGTTTCTCATCTCGGAAGATCGTTGCCCACACAACGTCCGAGGTTAGAAGAGGAATACGGTAGAAGATCAAGAGGTTTTTCTATAAGGTATAACTAGTAATTTTTCTTTCCGCATCATACTAGTTATTTATGGAAATAATACCAAATACAAGAGGCTTACGATTCTAGTATTTCGAATATGTTTTCGAAGTTGTGTTCTTTTATTTTCTTTTCCTTGTGATTTGATTGTTCTTTTGGTTGACCTAAAGTTATTTTAGGAAATTAAATATTAGCTTTCCATAAAAGGTTTTGTCTAGTCGGTGGTGGTTGTTCCCATATCCAAGAAGGCCATGTGCCTCGCCATGCAGTCTTGAAAGCTAATTTTAAAAATTAATATTTAATGGAATTAATAACTTAGGTGATTTGGATCAAACGTGTTAAGTTCCGCAGGAGATCCAAGTCTAAACCTTAAAGAACAAATAGATTAAGTTTTGGATCAAACGTGTTAAGTTCCGCAGGCGATCCAAGTTTAATTTAAAAGAACACATGGTAGCAAGGAAAAGATTCAGACCTTTGTACAAAATTTTTGTACAGTGGAACCTCTAGATTTTCCGAGTAGCAACCAACAATCATATCTTTTGCCTCTGTGTATTTAGTATTAGTTTAATTATGCACATGTCATACATAATTTAGGCAGGATAATAGTAGGATGTGCTAACTTTGTGGATGCAGGATCCAACTATTATGGCTTCTAGTTTTATGTGTGTGATTGGACCCTTGGACATGTCAAGGGCATTTATATGTGTGTGCATGATTGTATTATAAAATACAGCAGGAGCTGTATTTAGTTTTATTAGGATTTTATTTTTGATCTAGATACATGTACATTCCTTTTATGGAATATAGGATCAAAATTGTAAAATTCTATTTATGTCATGGATCGAATCTTGCAAAGCGTGGAACCTTCTAAGGACCAGAGGCGCAGTGGAACAAGGAGCAAGATGGATGCGACAAGACCCGGTGGCGGTGGCCAAATATGGCAGCAGCTTGGGATGACAACACACGGAGGACAACTAGAGATAAAAGCCATAATAGTTGAAAATTAGATTTTCTATTTATTGCTTTTATATTGTGTGTGCATGTTAGTTTACAAGTTTAGTAGGCTAGCATAGTTAAAATTCCTCATTAATAAATAACTAAGTGGGAGAGGGATTTTAAGTAAATCCCATGGTCTCCATTACTGGTTTGTAAGTGATGCAAACAAGCTTGTTGGCTCGAGTGCCTTCCTCCATAACGGATGAGCTTATTTGCGGATCACTAGAACAGACTTCCATTTTGGATGACTATAGGAAGTTAATTAAGAGCGTGTGATCTTCCCCAACGAAGGGGTATAATCTTATTAATGGACTTAGTGTCAAGTAATGGTATACACTTAGACACATCTAATAGTATCCTCCCCATCGGAGTCACTGCTATTATTTGTGTGACCAAATGAAACCAACTATTAATTTGTCATAAAACTAGGTTGACAAGATAATAAAATTAAAGGGTTAAAACCCCTCTTACAAATGATTGATTTTGTATACGTTCACACTAACGTGGCATACAAAATTAACGGTGTTTAAGATAATTTTATTTGTCATAAAGTTACGTTGACAAGATAGTTAATGGGTAAAACCCTCCTCTTACAAATGTTGATTTTGTATACGTCCACACTAACGTGGCATGCAAAATTCACGGTGTTTTGAGGTGTTGGTAAATTTAAATAGTATTGTTAGAGGAATCAATATTATTTTAAATTTAGAGTCTTGACCAAATATTTGATTAAAGATAGACCAACTATTAATTTTATTCGTCATAAAGTAAGGTTGACGAGATAATAAAATTAAATGATAAAATTTTCTCTTTGAATTTGTATACGTCCACACTAACGTGGCATACAAAATTCATGGGGAGTTTTTAAGGAGTTGGTCTTAACCAAATATTTTTGTGATTCTTAGGAAGATGGTCAAACCCTAGCTGATATACTTTAGGATAGACTTAGTGGTCCCAATTATAATTGATTGGAAATAGAATTTGGACATTAAGGTAGACTGTTCTCTTAGAACTAAGAACAATATAGGTGTATTTTAATCATTAGTTGATACATGTTTAGTGGAGTTATCTACCGGTACCTGGTGTGTAGATACAAGATGCCATTAATCATGTCTGCAATTCATTGCAGGGTTCCAGGAAACCCAACAACTAAATGAAAGGTAAATCACCGTCCACATGGGCACTACTGTAAAAGTGGTAGCAGTGGGAGATGTTTATCCTTTGATAAGAATAAAATATGGATTTTAAGTAATTGTCTTTACATACCAAGTTTAGAAAGAACCTGATTTCAGTTTCTAAACTATTATAGATATTGTGTCTATTTTGATAACAAAGTTGTTATCAAGAAAAATAGGAAAGTTATCTATTCTGGTATGATGGTTGACAATTTATAATCCAATAACTCCCACGATGCAACAAATGGAAATTAGTCACACATCTTCTAATTTTAAGAGAAAGCAACCTTCGGAAATGAACCAATTATATCTTTGGCATCTAAAGCTAGGTTATATTAACTTAAGTAGGATTCATTGGTAGCTGATGAACTTTTGTGTTCATTAGTAGTGGAAATCTTTCCAACCTACAAGTCTTACTTGAAAGGAAAAATAACCAAGAAGCTTTTAAGTCTAAGGGGAATGGAGTCAAAGATATATTGGAATTGGTTCATTCTGATTTGTGTGATCCTATGACAATCCAAACAAGAGGTAGTATCGAATATTTCGTCTATTTTATAGACAACTATTCAAGATACAAATACATTTACTTAATGTACCGCAAGACTGAGTGCTTTGATTAGTTTAAAGAGTACAAGGCTGATGCGGAGAAATGTTAAAGTAAAAAGTCACTATGGAAAATCGTAGTGGCAAGTACCTCTTGAGAGATTTTAGGAGTCACTTATCAGAAGTTGGATTTCAATCCCAACTAACTGCATCTGGAACACCCCAACAGAATGGTGTAGTAGAAAGAAGGTATAGGACTCTTATGGAATAATTAGATAGATGATGAGTTATTCAGAAAATTACCAAATTTGTTTTAAGGATATGCTCTGGAAACGGAAGTGAACTTTCCAAAGTCATAACTCTCTGCTCATATAGAATTGCTGAATAGGTGTAAGCCTATTTTGAAGCATATTCGGATTCGGGTAATCCAGCACATATGTTAAAGAGAGATAATGATAAGTTGGATAGGAGTTCACTTGTTTGTAAGATATCCTAGATAAACAAAAGTAGGTTTATAGTCTTAAAATCAGAAGGTCATTGTTAGCATAAATGACTGATTTTTAGAAAAGGACTATATAATAAACCACGTGCTCATAAGTAAATTTGTTCTTAAGGAAATAATAAAGGACATGTCTAACCTAGTACCAACTGTACAAGATGAGATACCACAAGAAAACTGTAACTCGTATCACAAATTGATACACAATTACAGAAAGTGTCTTATTGTAGTGGGAGGGTTGTTATGCAACCTAAATAGGTTCATGTTTTGGGAGAGTTTTTGGACTCGATCTCTGGAGGGCATGAACCTGATCTCCGGTCATATGATGAAGCACTCCAAGATAAAGATGCAGCATCTTGGCAAAGAGTAATGAATAAAAGAATTAGAATATATGTATTCTAATAAAATCTGGAAGCTTGTAGAATCATCAAATGGTGTAAAAGTCGTTGGGTATAAAAAGGTCTATAATAGGAAAAGAGGGATAGACAGGAAGGTAGTAACTTTCAAAGCAAGGCTTGATGAAAAAGGAAACTTTTTCACTGGTAGTCATGCTTAAGTTTATCCGGATTCTTTTATCTATTTGGCAAGTGGATGTCAAGACAGCATTTCTTAATGGAAGTCTTGAAGAAAACATCCATATAAAGCAACCAGAAGGGTTCATTGCAAAGGGCTAAGAGCATCTTGTGTGTAAGCTCAATCAGTCTATGGACTGAAGCAAAGCTTCAAGGTCTTGGAACATCTGATTTATCAAAGTAATCCAGATCTATGGATTTAGTAACCGGATAAGTCTTGTGTATACAAAAGATGTGATGGAAACGTGGTGGTATTTCTTGTACTATACTTAGATAACATTTTTGGTAGTTGGAAACAATATCAAAATGTTGTCAGAAGTAAGGGTATGGTTGTCCAAACAATTCGATATAAAGGACTTGGGAGAATGTATATATTCTTGAGATCAAAGTAATAAGGGATCGCAAGAAAAGAATATTTTACTTATCCCAAGCTTCATACATCGGAAAAATCCTTGCTCGTTTTAAGCATACAAAACTCCAAGAAAGGTTTCTTACTTTTTCAGGATGGAGTAACTTTATCTAAAGATATGTCTCTGTAGACATCAAAGGAGATAAAGGAAATAAAGGCAGTTCTTTATGCTACGGCTGTTGGAAGCCTAATGTATGCTATGCACGAGATCAGAAATCTGTTTTGCCAAGGGCATAGTTAGCAGATATCAAAGTAACCCTGGACAAGGACAGTGGATTGCAGTAAAGCATATATTGTAGTACCTTAGAGGCACTAGAGATTATATGTTAGCTTACAAGGCAGTTAATTTAGTCCTTGTGGGTTGCAAGGATTTTGACTTCCAATCGGATAGGGACAATAATAAGTCAACCACGGGGTTTTGTGTTTACTTTAGGAGGTAAAGTCATAACTATGGAAGAGTGATAAGCATAGGTGTTTTTCTGGACTCCACCATAGAAGCTTAGCATATGGCAAGCCTCTGAGGTAGCCATAAAAGCTGAATGACTCAATAACCTCAAGATAGACTTAGATATGATTTCTAGTTTGTCCAAAAATTATTACAATTTATTGTAATAATGTTGGTGCAATAGCAAACTCAAAGAAACCATAAGTCTATAAGGCAAGTAAACACAATAGAGCGCAAGTACCACCCAATACGAGGAATTGTATAAACGAGGAGAAGTTGTTGCCGCCTAGATTACATCAGGTGATGACCTATAGATCCTTTCACCAAGGTCCTTAAGGCAAGAGCTTTTGATGGGCATGTTGAAGGGATGAGAATCAAATGTATGGCAGCAGATATGGCAGCTTAGTCTTTTAGTATAAGTGGGAGATTGTTAGAGTGTATACTAAAAGCCTAGCTTTTGGTATAAACATTTATCTAGAAATAAGAATCACATTGGTCAAATGTCAACATTTGTGATAAATGTAGTTGTTCAATTAATTTATATTGTAGATAACATGGTGTGTGGTGTCACACACAGAGGATCATGTTATCAGTACCTTATAAATTATAAACAGTAGCTCACGACCAAAATGGAAAGGAACAAACCATTAGAAGGTCGTAGTGTAATTAGGTATCAGTTTATCTTGACTGTATAATTACACTAGTACACTTAGAGTGTATTGAGTAGGACCATTTGAGGTCGTTTCTTTTATACTGATTTTATAAAGAAACAAAGACCTCGGTTATTATGGAAGTGTGTGCTCTTAATCCTAATATAATAACAAGCACATATATTTGATATTTATTTCTTTAATTTATCAATGGGTGAGATTTAGTTCGATGAATCAATAAGCCCGATAAGTTGGGAAATGGTATCACTTATAGTGTGTGTTGTTGATTATAGAAGGAAACTGTGTCCTAGAGATACTAGGTTGATAATGTCCTCAAGAGGAGCTCATAAGGATTGTCATGTTAAACCCTGCAGGTGGACCTAGTCCGACATGATGATAAGGTTGAGTGGTACTACTCTTGGACTAAGATATTAATTAAGTGAATTGTCAGTAACTTACTTAATTAGTGGACATTTGTTATCTTAAACACAGGGAGACTAACACACTCATAATAAGAAGGAGCCCAAAATGTAATTTGAGATTAGTGCGGTAGTTCAATAATAGTTCTCTAGTGGAATGAATTATTATTGATAAAATTAAGTTGTGTGTTCGGGGTGAACACGGGATGCTTAATTTTATCGGGAGACCAAAACCAATTCCTCCTCTAGGTCCCTATCGTAGCCTCTAGTATATAGAGATTTATACCCACCGCATACCCACCTTCTTACCCATCCAATGGGGCCGGCCAAGCTAGCTTGGAACCCAAGCTAGGGCCGGCCAAGACCAAGTGGATGAGCCATGAAGGTGGCCGGCCAAAGCTTGGGTCCCAAGCTTAGGTGGCCGGCCACTAGAATATTAAAAAGGATTTTTATTAAAATTATTTCTTATGTGGATATCATGTTTTTAAAAGAGAGTTTAAAAATTAAAAATTTCCTTTTATAGCTTTCTACAAAAGATTAAGAGAAGAGATTAATCTCTTTCCTTATTTGTAGTTTAAAAGGATGGTTTTAATTTTTGGTAAAAACTTTCCTTATTTGTAAATCATCTACATGATTAAAGAGAGTTTAAAATTTGAAATCTTTCCTTATTTGTTGATTAAAGGAGGATTTTAAATTTTAAGAAAACTTTCCTTTTTAAACATGTTCATGATTTAAAAGAGAGTTTAAAAATTAAATATTCTCTTTTATAAGTTTCTACAAAAGATTAAGAAAAGATTTGATATCTTTCCTTATTTGTAGATTAAAAGAGATTTTAATTTTTAGAGATAACTTTCTTTTTATCCACATGTTTAAAAGAAAGATTTTAATTTATTAAATTTCCTTTTTATAAACCAATCATGAAGGGATAAAATTATTGGAGAAATTTTTATAAATTTCCGGAAACAAATTAGGAAGTTTTAATTCTTGTTTAATTAAAACTCTCCTTGATTTGAGGAAATAAGTGGCCGGCCATGTTTTAGTGAGAAGAAAAATTATTTTAATTAAAATAAAATTTTCCTTTTCATGGCAAAAGAATTAAGGAAGTTTTTATTAAAATTTCCTTATTTGCCAAGACCAAGGATTATAAAAGAAGAGGTAGAGGAGTCTTCAAGGGTGAACAACCTCTATTATTTTCTCCCTCTTTTCTTCCTTGGTGTGGCCGGCCTCCTTCCTTTCTCTTCTCTCCATCTTGTGGCCAGACCTCTCTTCCTCCTTGAAGATCAAGTGGTGGCCGGATTTTAGCTTGGAGAAGAAGGAGAGAAAGCTTACATCCCTTGGAGCTTGATTGATGGAAAAAGATCTTCATCTCTTGGAAGCATAGTGCTTGGCCGAAACTTGAAGAAAGGAGAAGAAGGTGCTTTGGTGGTTTCTCATCTCGGAAGATCGTTGCCCACACAACGTCCGAGGTTAGAAGAGGAATACTGTAGAAGATCAAGAGGTTTTCTATAAGGTATACCTAGTAATTTTTCTTTCCGCATCATACTAGTTATTTATGGAAATAATACCAAATACAAGAGGCTTACAATTCTAGTATTTCAAATATGTTTTTCGAAGTTGTGTTCTTTTATTTTTCTTTTCCTTGTGATTTGATTGTTCCTTTTGGTTGACCTAAAGTTATTTTAGGAAATTAAATATTAGCTTTCCATAAAAGGTTTTGTCTAGTCGGTGGTGGTTGTTCCCATATCCAAGAAGGTCATGTGCCTCGCCACGTCAGTACTGGGAACCAATTATGGAAATTAATATTTAATGGAATTAATAACTTAGGTGATTTGGATCAAACGTGTTAAGTTCCGCAGGAGATCCAAGTCTAAACCTTAAAGAACAAATAGATTAAGTTTTGGATCAAACGTGTTAAGTTCCGCAGGCGATCCAAAATTTAATTTAAAAGAACACATGGTAGCTAGGAAAAGGTTCAGACCTTTGTACAAAATTTTATACAGTGGAACCTCTAGGTTTTCCGAGTAGCAACCAACAGGTACATCCCAATAGAATGGTGTAGTAGAAAGAAGGTATAAGGCTCTTATGGAATAATTAGATCGATGATGAGTTACCAAATTCGTTTTAAGGATATACACTGGAAACGGAAGTGAACATAGTACCTTTTAAGTCAGAACTCTCTACTCCCATAGAATTACAGAATGGGCGTAAGCCTAGTCTGAAGCATATTCGGATTTGGATGGTCTAGCGCGTGAGAGACACTGAAAAATTGGACATGAGTTCACTTGTTTGTGAGTTATCCTAGAAAAATGAAAAGAGGTTTGTAGTCCTTAAAATCGGAAGGTCATTGTTGGCACCAATGCTCGATTTAAGAAAAGGACTATAAACCACAAGCCCCATGAGTAAAAATTGTTCTTAAGAAAATTAAAGGACACATCTAACCTAGTACCAACTGTACAAGATGAAATATCACAAGAAACTGCAACACGTACACAATTGCAGAAAGTACCTCATCGTAGTGGGAGGGTTGTTAGGCAACCTAAAAAGATTCATGTTTTGGGAAAGTCTTTGACTCGATCCCTGGAGGGCATGAACCCGATCTCCGGACATATGACGAAGCACTCCAAGATAAAGATGCAACATCTTTGCAAAGAATAAAGAATTAGAATATATGTATTCTAATAGAGTCTGGGAGCTTATAAAATCACCAAATGGTGTAAAAGTCATTAGGTCTACAATAGAAAAGGAAGGACAGACAAGAAGGTGTATACTTTCAAAGTAAGGCTTGTTGAAAAAGGGAAACCTTTTACCGGTAGCCATGCTTAAAGTCTATCCGGATTCCTTTATCTATTGTTGCTCATATGGATTATGAGATTTGGCGAAAGGATGTCAAGATAGTTTTCCTTAACGGAAGTCTTGAAGAAAACATCTATATAAAGCAACCAGAAAGGTTCATTGCAAAGAGCAAAGAGCATCTTATGTGTAAGCTCAATCAGTCTATGTACTGAAGTAAAGCTCCAAGATCTTGGTACATCTGGTTTAATAAAGTAATCCAGACCTATGAATTTATTTTATAACCGAATGAGTTTTGTGTATACAAGAAGTGTGATGGAAACGTGGTGGTATTTCTTGTACTATACGTAGATGACATTTTTGGTAGTTGGAAACAATATCAAAGTGTTGTCGGAAGTAAGGGCATGTTGTCCAAACAATTCGATATGAAGAACTTAGGAAAATGTGCACACATTCTTGGGATCAAAGACATAAGGGATCGCAAGAAAAGAATGTTGTGCCTATCCCAAGCTTCATACAATCCTTGCTCGTTTTAAGCATGCAAAACTCCAAGAAAGGTTTCTTACCTTTTCAGCATGGAGTAGCTTTATCTAAAGAGATGTCTCCGAAGACATCAAAGGAGATAAAGTAAATAAAGGTAGTTCCTTATGCTTCGGCTGTCGGAAGCCTAATGTATGCTATACACGAGATCAAGAATCTGTTTTGCCAAGGGCATAGTTAGCAGATATCAAAGTAACCCTGAATAAGGACAATGGATTGTGGTAAAGCATATATTGAAGTACCTTAGAGGCACTTGAGATTATATGCTAGCTTACAAGGCAGTTAATTTGGTCCCTGTGGGTTGCACGGATTTTGACTTCCAATCAGATAGGGACAATAGTAAGTCGACCTCGGGGTTTTGTGTTTACTTTAGGAGGTGAAGTCATAACTATGAAAGAGTGATAAGCATAGGTGCTTTTTCGGACTCCGCCATAGAAGCTGAGTATATGGCAGCCTCTGAGGTAGCCATAAAAGTTGTATGGCTCAGATACTTCAAGATAGACTTAGATATGATTTTTGTTTTGCCCAAAATAATTTGGTGCAGTAGCAAACTCGAAGAAACCATAAGTCCATAAGACAAGTAAACATAATAGAGCGCAAGTACTACCCAATACGAGAAATCGTATAACGAGGAGAAGTTGTTGCCGCTTAGATTGCATCAGGTGATGACCTATAGATCCTTTCACTAAGGTCCTTAAGGCAAGAGCTTTTGATGGACATGTTGAAGGGTTGGGAATCAGATGTATGGCAGCAGAAATGACAGCTTAGTCTTTTAGTATAAGTGGAAGATTGTTAGATTGTATACTAAAAGCCAAGCTTTTGGTATAAACATTTATCTAGAAATAAGAATCACATTGGTCAAATGTCTACATTTATGATAAATGTAGTTGTTCAATTAATTTATATTGTATATAACATGGTGTGTGGTGTCACACACAGAGGATCATGTTATAAGTACCTTATAAATTATAAACAGTAGCTCACGACCAAGATGGAAAGGAACAAACCATTGGAAGGTCGTAGTGTAATTAGGTATTAGTTTATCTTAACTATATAATTACACTAGTACACTTAGAGTGTATTGAGTAGGACCATTAGAGGTCGTTTCTTTTATACTGACTTTATAAAGAAACAAAGACCTCAGTTATTATGGAAGTGTGTGCTCTTAATCCTAATATAATAACAAGCATATAAATTTGATATTTATTTCTTTAATTTATCAATGGGTGAGATTTAGTTCGATAAATCAATAAGCCCGATAAGTTGGGAAATGATATCACTTATAGTATGTGTTGTTGATTATAGAAGGAAACTGTGTCTTAGTGATCTAGGTTGATAATGTCCCCAAGAGGAGCTCATAAGGATTGTCATGTTAAACCCTGCAGGTGGATTTAGTCCGACATGACGATAAGGTTGAGTGGTACTACTCTTGGACTAAGATATTAATTAAGTGAGTTGTCAGTAACTCATTTAATTAATGGACATTCGACATCTTAAACACAGGGAGACTAACACACTCATAATAAGAAGGATCCCAAAATGTAATTTGGGATTGGTACGGTAGTTCAATAATAGTTCTTTAGTGGAATGAATTATTATTGGTGGAATTAAGTTGTGTGTTCGGGGCGAACATAGGAAGCTTAATTTCATTGGGAGACCAAAACCAATTCCTCCTCTCGGTCCCTATCGTAGCCTCTTGTATATAGAGATTTATACCCACCACATGCCCACCTTCTTACCCAACCTATAGGGGTCGGCCAAGCTAAGCTTGAAGCTCAAGCTTAGGGTCGGCCAAGCCTAAAGGTTGAGCCTTAAGGTGGCCGGTCAATAGCTTGTAGCCCAAGCTTAGGTGGCCGGCCACATCATATTAAAAAGAGATTTTTATTAAAATTATTTCTTATGTGGATATCATGTTTTAAAAGAGAGTTTGAAATTTAAATCTTTCCTTTTATAGCTTTCTACAAAAGATTAAGAAAAGATTTGAATTCTTTCCTTATTTGTAGATTGAAAGGTAGATTTTAATTTTGAGAAAAATTTCCTTTTTTAAACCATGTTCATGATTTAAAAGAGAGTTTAAAAATTAAATATCTCTTTTATAAGTTTCTACAAAAGATTAAGAAAAGATTTGATGTCTTTCCTTATTTGTAGATTGAAAGGAGATTTTAATTTTTAGAGATAATTTTCCTTTTGAAAAATTATCCACATGTTTAAAAGAAAGATTTTAATTTATAAAATTTTCTTTTTATAATCCACCATGAAGGGAAAAATTATTGGAGAGATTTTTATAAATTTCCGAAAGCAAATAAGGAAGTTTTAATTTGTGTTTAAAATTTTATTTGCTTGGAGAATTTAATGTGGCCGACCATTGTAATTGAAAAAAGGAATTTAATTTTAATGAATTAAATTTTTATTTTTCATGGCAAAAGAATTAAGGAAGTTTTTATTTAAATTTCCTTATTTGCCAAGACCAAGGATTATAAAAGAAGAGGCAAAGGTGCCTTCATTGTGAAAGACTCTATTTCTTTTTCTCTCCCTCTCTTCCTTGGTGTGGCCGACCAACATCTCTTTCTTTTTTCTCTTCTCTCCACTTTGTGGCCGAACCACATCTCTTTCTTGGAGTCCTTGTGGTGGCCGGATCTTGCTTGGAGAAGAAGGAAAGAAAAGGAGGCGATATTTCTAGTCCCTTGGAGCTTGGTGGTGGCCGAACCTCTTCATCCTTGGAAGAGATTTTGGTGGCCGAAACCTAGAAGGAAGAAGAAGGTGCTTGGTGGTTCTCATCTCGAAAAATCGTTGCCCACACAACGTCCGAGGTTAGAAGAGGAATACGGTAGAAGATCAAGAGGTTATTTTTGCTTACAAAGAAAGGTATAACTAGTAATTGTTTTCCGCATCATACTAGTTTTCTTTGTATAGTTATTTATGGAAATACCAAACACAAGAGGCATATGATTCTAGAGTTTTCGAAATAGTTTTTTCGAGTTTGTGTTTTCTTCTTTTTCGAATTTGTGATTCGATTGTTCTTTTTGGTTAACCTAGAGTTATTTAAGGAAATAAATATTAGCTTTCCTTAAAAGGCTTTGCCTAGGCGGTGGTGATTGCTCTCATATCCAAGAAGGTCATGTGCCTCGTCATGCAGTCTTGGAAGTCAATTTTGGAAATTAATATTTATGGAATTAATAACTTAGGTGGATTTGAATCAATAGTGTTAAGTTCCGCTTGCGATTCAAATCTAAACCATTAAGAACAGATAAGTTAAATTTGGAATCAATGATGTTAAGTTCCGTCTGGGATTCCTAATTTAACTTCTAAAGAACACAATAGGTTATTTAAGGAAAGGTTCGACACTTGTACAAAAAAAATTTGTACAGTGGAACCGGTTCGATTTTCTTAGGACTAACCAACAGTACTTACTAAGCGTTTGCTTATAGATTTGCATTTCCTTATTCTACAAATAAAGGTAAAGGGAAGCTCGAGTAAGGAGTGGGTAGCAGGAGCAATGTTTGCTGGTGTGTGTGACGGAACAGTGGAAAGTGATCTTGGAACTTGCTAGTACTTGAAAATGCTAGATTTTGGTACTGATGGATCTAGTTTCTCATTTACGCTTAGCATAAACATACTATTGGAGTATTGTGTATGAAGAATGTTCAATTGTTAGTAATTAGTTGTCAAAGTCTCCTTATAAAGTAATGGGATAGATTGATAAGCCAAGAAAGGAGTACAAGAGTAGAATCACTCCCTTTTTGGGGTGCAGGGGGTGACCCCCACACGGCCGGGACATGGCCGTGTGAAGTCACACGGCCCCAACTCTCTCCCTCTCGTCCAAAGATACACGGTCGTGTGCCACACACGGCCATGCGAGGCTTAGCCTCTGGAAAAGTTACACGGCCGTGTGCCACACACGGCCATGCGAGGCTTAGCTTCGGGAAAAGTTACACGGTCGTGTGCCACACACGGCCATGCGAGGCTTAGCCTCTGGAAAAGTTACACGGCCGTGCGCCACACACGGCCATGTAAGGTTTAACTTCTAGAAGGGTTACACGGTCGTGTGCCACGCAAGTTCAGACTAGATTTCTGAATCGAGCGAAGTGCAAATAACAAGGTCAAAAAAAAAAATGAAAGATAAAGGTAACGTTCGTGCCCTAAGTTAGGGTAAGAGAAAGGCGTTCGTTACATGACTCATCAATCGATTAGCCAAGTAAAAAGAGTAGTTCTGTAGGTTTTGAATAGTTGAGCTGATATGTCTAATCGATTGGGAGGTGTCGAATTAACCCTAGAAAAGGAGTTTTCACGAAGATTTAAAGAACACTTGTTTTGACCAGTTCTTGGGTATTTGGAGAAGAAGTGTTGCAGTATTTTCTATCTCCAAGAAGCAATCCAAAACAAGAAAAGAGCAAGCAAAGCAAGATTCATATTATAAAATCATTTTTGTGTGGTTGATAAGGTTGTTGTGGGCTATGGACCATTATATAGCTCATATAAAGTGTTAAGTATGCGAATAATGTATCGGCCCAAAAGAAGATACATTGTGTGACTACATAAAGTTGAGTAGTATTTGAGAGTACCTTTAATAAATTGCATGTTTTAATCCAAAGATTATAAATGTAAGGTTGTATTTAGTATCTCATAAAAGAGCTTATTCTATGCAATTTTTTTTATTATTGCATACTTTTTATGATATTTAGTATCTTAATTATCTCTATTCTTGACTTTAATTAAATCATGAGTTTATAGTGTGTTCTCTCTTTTAATTTAGTGCAATTAGTAATTGTCGACACTAACAACCTCCCCACATTAACTAGATTACACTTTATGGAATGGAAAGAGTACATTATCATAATCTTAGTCTGCATGGATTTAAACTATGCATTGAGAAATGATTCCGCATCCTTAACAAGTGCTACTACTACATAGCAAAGGGTTTAATTTGAAAAGTGGGAATAATCAAACCGTATTAGTCTAAGTATCATGAGACTTTCAATTATTTTGGTACCAATTAAAGACTTAATAGCTGAAGGGGAGGATGTTAGGAGTTTTCTGAATCAAATTAACAAATTGATTCATATAAAACGAAAATGTTGAGACTATTACACTTCTTGTGAAGTTGGGGTCCAGTAAAGGAAGCATAAAGTAGTACATTATGGAAATGTTTAATATCTTCACAAGTATTAAAACACTAAAACTTGAAATATTTGAGAGTATATTAGTACATTTTGTCTTAATATATCTGTCTGCACAGTTCACTCCTTTTAAGATCTCATATAATTCTCAAAAAGAAAAATAGACATTGAATGAGCTTATTGCTCAGTGTATGCAAGAGGACAAGAAACTAATGCATAAGATATCTGAGAGTGCTCACTTAATATATAGTTCTCAAAGTTTGAGTAAGAAATGAAAGAGGATCAACAATAAAGGAAAAGGTAAACAGCTGTAAATTTTTGGGGCTATGATTATAAGGAGCACAAGAAATAAAATAAGTCAATTATTTCTTTTGTAAAAAAAAAGGGTCATATGAAAAAAGATTGCTCCAAATGTGTCAATTGGCGTGTTAAGAATGACAAACTTTTAATTTTTTTTAGTTCGGAAGTCAATTTAGCTATAGTATCAACTGACACTTAATGGATAGATATCGATGTTACTACTCACATAAGTAGTAGTATGCAGGGTTGTCTTAGGAGTTATCTTCTGTTTAATTGTGAAAGATACATCTATACGGAGAATGGTAAGAAGATGAAAGTAGAGTCCATAGGTGTTTTTAGGCTTTATTTAGGAACTGATATTTTTCTAGATTTGTAAAATACATTTATTGTACCGTCTTTTAGACGAAACTTAATTTCATTTTTTTTTTTTGACAAATTAGGTTATTTTTGTTCATTTAAAAATGAAATGTTTAGTATTTTCTTTGAATTTAGTATTGATTAGCAATGATTCTTGATTAATAAGTTGTATAAATTAAACACATTCTCTTACATTTGACTAACAACATGATTGTACATAGTATAGGTATGAAACATGAATTGACTGACGAGAATTCTTCAATGTTGTGACATGCATTTAGGACATTTATCCAAACAATACCTAGAAAGGTTAATGTCATATGTTATTCTTGATTTCCTTGACATGTCAAACTATGCTATATGTACTACTAACAAAAGAAATAAGAGCTAGTCATTGTAGTGATGTTTTGGAATTAATACATACGGATATTTATGGATCATTCCATAAGGTATCACGGAATGAATACACATATTTTATTAGTTTCATAGATGACTACTCTTGATTTGACTATCTGTATCTTATTCACGAGAAGTCGTAATCTTTGAAGGTGTTTAAAATTTTTAAAGCCACAAATTGAAAATCAACTAGGTAAGAAAATTAATGCCGTTAAATCCGATCATGAAGGTGAATGTTACGGTCAATATGATAGATTAGATGAACAACGTCTAGGACCTTTTTTGAATTTCCTTGCTGAGTGTAGGATTGTTCCTCAATGTACAATGTCTGATATTCTAAGTCAGAATGATGTAGTTGAGCGACGAAACCTTACCCTAAAAGATATGGTGAGAAATATGATAACTTTTACTTCTTTACCAGAGTCTTTGTAGAGTGAAGTATTCAAGACTATAATTTACCTACTTAACATATTATTCAATAAGACAGTAACTAAAACTTTATACGAGATGTGGACGAGTAGGAAGCCTAGCATTAGATATTTACATGTCTGGGTTGTCCAATTGAGGCTAGGTCTTATGAAAAGAAACTGGACTCAAGGACTATTAGCTATAACTTTATAGGTTATTCTAAAAAGTCAAGGGGATATAAATTTTATAATCCCCTCTAATAGATCTTTTTTCAAAACAAGAAACACCAAATTCATTGAGGATGATGGGAGTGCTAAGGTTAGAGAAATATCTTTCGAGGAAAGCATCAGCAATTCTCTTGTGGTCACTACTAGTGCAATTAGTAGAGATATGATTATCATACCTTATATTATAAATATTGCAAATCTAGTGGGAGTAGTGAACCAAAATATTCCCATGTTATCACCAAAGCAATTGGAGAAACCTTCCACTCAGGTAGAGTTATTATCTCATATTGATGAGTAAGTACCTTAACCATCAGAAGCACAAGTATCTTTAAGGTGTTCTACAAGGGATAGGAGGTTCATGATTTCTCGTAATTATGTTTATCTCTAGGAGTATGAGTTTGACATAGGGTTAGAAAGTGATCCTACATCTTTTCAAGAGGTCAAACAATGCTCTAATTCTAAAAGGTGGATTGATGTCATGCAAAAAAAGTTGAAGTCTATGACAAACAATGACATTTGGAAACTTATCGAATTGCTTGAAGATACAAAATTCATTGGTTGTTAATAGATATTTAAATCCAAATGAGATTCAAAGAGCAATTTTGAGACTTGTCTTGTTGCCAAGGGATTTATTCAAAAGGAGGACATTAATTATAAGGAAATTTTCTCGCTTATGTTGACGAAAGACTCCCTCAGAGTAATTAAGCCACTTGTAGCTCATTTTGATTTAGAACTATATCATATGAATGTAAAAACTCCCTTCGTTAATGGTGACATTGATGAGTCTATATATATGGTGCAACCAAATAATTTTAAGTCTGAAGATTCAAAGCACCTAGTATGTAAATTAAAGAAGTCTATTTATGGTTGATATCAGACGTCCTTTCAATGATATCGAAAATTTGATCAAATGGTTATCTTATTTGGATTTTAAAAAAAACCTATTGATATGTGTATATATGTTAAGTTCAATGGGAGCAAGTTTGTTATACTTATCCTGTATGTGGATGACATATTACTTGTAAGCAATAATAAAGGTTTGCCGCATGAAACCAAGTTATTTGTATATGGTAATTTTGAAATAAAAGATCTTGGTGAAGTATCTTTTATTTTAAGCATAAAGATATGTTTGTGATCATTCAAGAGACATTTTTAGACTTTCATAGAAGGCCTATATAAAAAAAGGTGCTTGTAAGGTATCACATGTAAAACTTTGCACCTGGTGACACGCCTATGTCTAGAGGTGACAAATTTAGTTTGCATTAGTGTCTACGACTTGAACTTGAAATAAAGGAGATGAAACAATTTTCTTATGCGTCAGCTGTGACAAGTATCATGTATGCACAAGTTTGTACACATTCAGATATAGCGTTCATAGTGGGAATGTTAGACAGATATGCAAGTAACTCAGGACCATCGCACTGAAAGCAGTGAAGAGAGTGATGCGATATTTACAAAAGACTAAAAGTCACATGCTCGCATATCGGAGATCAGATCACCTGAAGGTAATTGGATATTCAGACTCTGATTTTACTATATGCTTGAATAACAGGAGATCCATTTCAGACTATATTTTCATACTTACTGAAGGGATATATCTTAGAAGAGCATCAAGTAGACGTTAGTAGCTACTTTTACTATTGAGGTAGAGCTGATCGCACATTATAAAGCATTCAATTACAAGATTTGGCTGTGAAACTTCATCACAACGTTGTAGATCGTTGATTACATTGACAGACCATTGAAAATCAACTGTGATAATAAAGATGCAGAACTTTATCCAAGAATAATCATAGTTCGTCGAAGTCCAAACACATCGACATCAAAATTCTATCGATTAAAGAAAGAGTTCACAGTCATCAGATGATGATAGAGCATGTCATCATAGATTCTATATTGACAGATTCACTTACCAAGAGCTTGATGTTTAAGGTGTTTAATGCTCATGTTGTGGATATGGGGTCCTTCTCATGGAAGAAGTACTCATTTAGTGGAAGTCTATATTTATTTTATTACTTTATATTTGTTAATAAAAATAAACATTTTATTTTGATTATTGTACATACTTAAAATTCAAAATATACATGGGTATTTTGTTTATTTGGCACTCTGAAATAAAGTATTATGATTACTATTGTTGTTTAATATATGATGTTTGTAAATGTGATATAGATTTCTTTTAGAATCAAAAGGTTTAGATCATGATTTACTAGTGCAATTTAGTATAAAGTGTTAGCAAATGTGATCAGATCATTTTTTGGTTTAACTTTGGACTAGTTGAAAATTGACATGTATTGATCACATTTTATGTAATTTTTATATTGCACATCCACATCTTAATTAATGTCATTAATGATATTAATATTGTGATTACTGTTAGGCCTTGTTACAGTCATATATAGTAACTATAATATCTTTAGTCTTATATCAATGAAGTTAATGGACCGGATTGATTATAGGAGATATTTCATACCTATAAAGTTAGATATTGTTATTGACGTCAACTAAAGTTATTCTCGAATGCGATATACAAGTCACATGTAGCTCAAGTGGAAGATCGTTGAATTTTATTTCCTTTAGGTGGATTAACATGCGATTTGAGATATGCGGATTTATGTTGTTAAGGATCTACACCCATTAAGTGATCTAACTTATATTAATTCGGATTTTTGGCTCTTGGATGTGAACTCATATATATAAAACCTATTACATGTATTCATTATTAATGATGGACTTATAATGGATGTGGATCCTCTATCTATATAAAAGTTTGGTCCGGTTGGATTAGGGATTAGAGAAAACTCCTCGTCCCTCATTGACAAGAATTTTCAACGTTGTCACCCTAACTCCTTCGAAAAACCTCTCATTCTTCTTCTTCCGTAAGATCTCAAGATCTCCATGACAACGCTTTACGACAATGGCTCTTCTGCTGCATTCAGGTTTCATTGTCGTTATTATAGTTTTTGTATCTATCTATTGTGCTATAGTGATTGATGAAACTAGCTAGATCTCATGTTTAGGATTATTTTCTTTGTTCACATTCCTTTTGTTAATAGAACTCATGTGGTTAATTAGGAGAAAACTTTAATTCTAACAAGTACTTCTTTTGCAAGAGAACTTGTTTTTCAAATAACTGAACAGTTCGACTCTTCATTCTACTGATCCTGGAAATATGTACTCAAACCCACACATGGAGTTTAATCTTTTGAAGGTCTTGCCTCCAATCCACCTTCTCGTCGAGGGACCAAGTCGTAAGGCATGTAAGTCCCCAACAGTCTATCCCAAACGGAGAAGAAAGGTTGAGAGTAATTGTACTTCAACCCTTTAAGCTGATGATGGATGTCATGGTAGGCCGCGTTGTTGCGGAAGAAGAGTTGGAAGACGTTCCCAGGCAGCCAAAGGCCACTATGGTCGTCGATAGTTTTCATCGTCGCGAAGCAAAAAAAGAACACAGCAGTCCGCGCGGTCATCCCGGAGACCAGGAATGCGATGCCGCCGCCGAAAGTGTCCAGAAGGAGACCCTCCAACGGATGGTTGTAAAGGGCTCCAATCGCACAAGTGACGACGAGGCGGTGATGCCAAGAGTGGATATGCCGGTAAAGGAACTTGTTCTCGTGCATGTAACGATGGAGGAAGTACTGCCACGAGTCCATTACAAGCATCGCCACCAAAAACTGCAGGGCTTGAATCGGCAGCGGCGGCTGAGCCGTGTTCGATGATAGACCCATCTTTGCCGTAACCTGAGATAATCGATGCCATATCAACAATGTAGCTACAAGCAAGAAATAAATGTCACAACCACCATCGTTTTATTACAAGCAGAACCAGATTTTTTTTTCCTTTTTGACAATTATGAATCCACGAACGATATATCCACCTACCAATCTTTAATGATAACACCTACCAGCTATGGGAGCCCATTCGTACTCGTTTTGTCAATCGAGCTCAGGTACTTATAACACTGGGAATGGAGGTATAATTATGAAACAATAAATGCAACTTCATGGTACTATTGTAAGGGGAAGAATCAAGTCATTGTGGACCAAATCCAAAACACACACACAAGAAAAAGGTTTTTGAAATCTCACCCAGAAGAGCGATTGCGCGAGAGTTGCCTGGAGGAGCTGCTGAGATAGAACACCCTTCACCACAGTCGGCAGCGTCACCGAATTCTTCGCGTTCAGTTCCTTCCGGGAGTGGAGCCGAAACCGGTCCAACGGCGGAAGCAGCTGGTAGAGTCCGCCGTAGAGCCAGTAAACAACGATCGGAGCAATCGTGCCCATCAACTCGTCGCTGACGTATCCTTCCCAAAACACCATCTTTTCTAGAACACGGCGATCAGAATGCGACAGCAAAAGAAATCCAAAACACTACGGGGGAAAACAAACAACTTATAGGCGCGAAGGGGCACTAGTTGCTTCGAGAATACGTGAGGAGGAAAAGAGTTGAAATCATGCAAAAAACCTGATGAAAACGACGGATTTGGAACTTGCCGCCGAAACAATCAGTCTTAACACTGTGGGCGCCGACGACGGAGCACAAGCGATGTGCTTGCGGTTGTGGTTGCGCTTACGGATGCGTGAATTTATTAATCGTCCCCAACTGTTCGCCCGTGCAGTTCACCATCGTAGTCGTGCAGTTCACCATCCTAATTCAGTCGTACAGTTCGTTCGGGGACCACGATGAAAGTTGGTCCAGTCGAGGGTATGGCAGTCAATTACAGTTCACATCCCATTTTTAGGCGATAAGAGTTAAATTATGGAATCAACTTATTTATAGCATCTCATTATAGTAAATCTGGGCGTACGAAACGAGGGTATGGCAGAAGCACGCAGTTCCGGGCGAGAAACGGCAGACCACCTAATTATATTAATTTCTCGCTTTTAACTCTTTTTTATATTTTACTCCTTATATTTCAACAGATTATATTTTAACCTCTATAATTTATATAAAAAAGAACTAAAGTGCCTTCTTAGGAGCGAGAACAACCAGATTAAACTTCTTCTAATATATAATTTTATCACACAAATCTAACATAGAATTTATTGATCTCAAGGATTTGTTAGCTTTCGACCCTATTGAATTTGAACAATTTTATCAGAGACAAAGGAATAGTTCTAATTATAATTACAAATCAAATTAAATTTACATGTTGAGTTGACCTGAATTGATAATATTAAGTTATCAAATAGGAAAGGAAGAATTGTTTTGAATGATTTAGTTTAATAGAAAACTGAGTTATATTGTATGGCAGAGTGTAGACTTTCGAGTATAAAGTCCAAGTGCAGACTCTTGATTTTTCGAGTGCAAACTCCTTACTCTCAAGTGAAAAATCCTGACTCCCAAGTACAAACTCCTTGCTCTCGAATGTAGACTCTTGTCTGAAGAGTCTGAGTTGCAGAAAACTGCAGAGTTCGAGTTGCAGACTCCCGACTCCCGAGTGTAGATTCTCGACTGGAGAATTTGAGTTACAGAAAACTTCTAGAGTCCAAGTTGCAGGCTCCCGAGTGCAAACTCCTGACTCCCGAGTGTAGAATCTCAACTGGAAAGTCCAAATTGTATAAAAGAAGAGGTTGAGACTTGCTTTCTAATAATTTTTTTAAAACAGATTTGTCTTCCTCTAGCTATGCTTTGAGGTTATGATGGACATCTGTTTTCTAAGATACAATGACATAACCAAACGTTGATCCTTCGTGCCGAATTAAGAAAGTACTCAATTGTTATCACGTGTGAACTATCGAACGGAAATGCATTGCGAAGAGAAGATTTGGGAAACAAAAGTAGAGGAAAATCTTTGCTCCTAGCTCTATCCACTTGCTCTTTGTCACAGTCTCATTCGCTTAGGTAAATTTTGTCCCGATCAATCCGACATTCGACGTGTGTATATCGTGCTCACACATGAGTCAACTTAATTCAATACAATCCGAACCCTAAATTTATATCCCTGCATACCTACGCGTTAGAAAAAATCTCTCTCTATATATATTTACATCATCCTTACGAGCTGGATCAACCGATTAAGGCGTGACATCCTTACACAATGAGTCGTAGGGTCGAAGGTCCACGGACGCGCACTGGATGAATGATCTGGGCCGGCTGTGTTAAATTCCGGAGACACCACGTTTTATCCGGGCCAGCATTCACCGCTGATTTACCTCCTCCTAGGATCCCTGTGGGGCCAGGCCTAGGGGGCCGCTGGGCGGCGGAACCCGCCTTTTACACAATAATAATATAAATCAACCATAATAACTTAAGATTTTCAATATAAAACTAAACTCATAAATTTCTTCTTCCTTCTTTTCTATTCGTATTTCTAACAAGCATATCATACATTTCGATCAGCAATACTTTAGCAATTTCGAATATGCGAGAAGAGAAGGCTTTCAGGTGAGAGAATGTTTTTGATCTTATTTTGTAAACTATGAAAAGTAAAGCGAAATATTTTAAAATATAGGAGATGATTTTTAAAAAAAAATAGTAAAAGGTGTAAAATAATAAACTTTCCATTTATAGTTAATGGATTAGATCCAAATGGCATTTCATTGGTGAAAATTAAAACACTATGAAATAGCATGCATTTTGTGCTGGTGAAGAGCCCATTAATGCATGCAACATTAATGATCAATGGTTATTGTCATTTTCTCGCCGATATTTATCATGCCACAAATTATTTGGTACACCTTTTCAAGTGCTTAGCTATTTCTAGTTGGTTACACATAAACTTGATTTGATTTAGATAAGAGACAATTAATTCAGTGCATATAAAAGATGGCCATTCAACATGGTCGTTGAAGGTGATTGTCTACGGAGGAAACAAGGCAATTAAGTACTCAAATGATTCTTATTACTAAATCTTAAGTGTTCATGAAGAGCAAAGGTTGAAAATGCTTTCAAGTACACTGTAGTTGGAAGTATGAATATTTGGAAAACTACTTGAGCGTCTTATCGTTGCATCAAGGCCTGGGACGGTCCATGTCTTTTTCTATAAAATAAGTTAGATAGTTTGAGTACCTCATTCTAATTATGCTGCCTATGTGTGCTTTAGATGTGTTACTTATTAATGGGCTCCACCAATCAACCCTTTAAAAAAAAGTAATAGGGTAAATCTTTCAGATTGAGGTTAGGACAACATTTTAACCGATGGGATTTTGCAAACTCTTTATGAGTTTGATATTAATCAATTTTTTTTTCAATAAATGTCGACGTCACCTTTCACTAGAAGATAAAAATGAGCTCCCATGTAGTGAGTGGATAGACATATGAGCACACATAATTTATGTTTCAGATTCACTCCGATAGTTTAAACCAGAGAAGAAGCCCGTCTATCTTTAAAAAAATATATATCCAAAGATACATTTGATTTATGATGTACATGTACAAATATCATTTTTATTAATGGCCAATCCAACAACTTTAGGAAGGACAAACAAAGCCTTTGGATATTTGGTCAAATATAGATTATTTGCTCTTCAATTGTTTGATTGGTTTCTGGAAACAACCTCTTATAAAAAAAGTAGGATAAGATTGTGTACAATGGATTCTTCTCTGGGACCCCGCATGGCGGGAGCTTTGTGCACCGAGCTGTCTTTTTTTTTTTAAATTATTTGATTGGTTTCTCAATTCAAACTATAAGCTACTTATTCTTAAAGCCTTTAATCTTCATTTTTGAGGTATGAGATTCAAATTTCGATATAATCGAAGTAAAAATTTTCTTTATACATCATTCATTATTTCAAAAATTAATAATCATCCGTGATTTATCTTCTTTGTATTAATCCTGAGACAAATTGATAGGACACTAAGGACGAGTACAATCATCTTTTCGCCAACTTTAACCTTCATCTTGAATTGGGTCACAGACCCTTAAATTGTCTAAGTATCTCTAGCTACTTTCTAATTTAAGTCATATATTGAACTATTATGTTTTGTTTGGGAGTTTTATATTGGAGAGAAAGGAAAAGATTTGGATGGAAAAGTGAAAAAAATAACCTTTGGATGTTTTTTTATGTAAATGAAAAGAAAGTGAGAGAAGGGAAAATTTTCCTTTCATAATTAAAAGTTTTTCCACCCAAAAATGGGAGGAAATGGAGGGCAATTTTTGTTGGAGGGAAAATCATTAATTTTATTTCAAATATACCGTTCAAAAGTTAATACAAAATAAATATATCCCTTGATAAAGTTGTTTTCTCTTCCAAAGACTTCCAAAGAGCACGAAAGCTTCACTAGTTGAGGAAGATTGAAAAACACATATTC
Organism: Zingiber officinale; assembly: GCF_018446385.1. Lineage (NCBI taxonomy): Eukaryota > Viridiplantae > Streptophyta > Magnoliopsida > Zingiberales > Zingiberaceae > Zingiber > Zingiber officinale. Next base: position 11,517,495 of record NC_056005.1, read on the forward strand.
TACCATAATCAATTAATAGGTAATATTTTTCTTTACTTTTCATTTTGTTAATATCATTTACCTCTTTCTCATTTGTTCATAGTTATTTGTTGATTTATTTAATTATTTTATGTTTATTTTTTGTTGATGATAGACCACCAGCATTAATTACTACAAATTAGGCTACTTCCTAATTTAACTCATATATTGAACTATTAAAAAAATAATTTGATAGACCACCAGAATTAACTCATATATTTAACTCATTTCTACGTAACAAACACGCAGTCGTCGGTTCTTTCTGATGTGGTTGGCAGCACATAACACAACCACCGGCTCATAATCCGATCGCTAGTTCTCACAGAGATCGTTCGCAAGCCATTTGGTAGTTTGGGAGGAAATTTTCGACACAAAGTTGTAATTCCTAGGCGAAGTAATACATATTATTTTCATACTTTTGCAACTTATGCTCTGATATCATTGTTGATAGTTCTAAAACATGAAAAATATAGAAATATAAAATCTGTAAAACTCACAGTGATCTCCCGTAGTAGATCTTGATCTTCCTTTGTCGTCGAAAAACGATCACGACCCACTTGTCGTCTGAAGAACGATCACAAACGAATCGAAAAATTCTTCATGGTTCACAAACCAAATCTCATGGCTCGGATGTTCTTCTTCTCTGCAAGACACATAGTCTCGATAGAATTCTAACAACACTTCTGATGTGCTTCGGTCTCATCTGCGTACATAACACAGCAATCTTTCTTGATGCATGCACCCCTCTTACTCTTTTTTCCTCATTGCACCAATTGCCTTTGACGTTTTTTTATAGAGGAAGATGAAGAGTCATCTTCCTCTACCTCTATTAATGAAGGAATGAGAAAAGATTGGAAGGTGAAGGGGAAGAAATATCCTTTCACCTTCTTAACACCAACACATCCATGAATTATCTTCTCTATATTAATCTTGAGATAGATTGATAGGACACTAGGGATGAACACAATCATCTTGTCGCTAACTTTAACCTTCATCTTGAATTGGGTCACAGGCCCTTAAATTGTCTAAGTATCTCTAGCTACTTTCTAATTTAACTCACATATTGAACTATTAAAAAACAATTTGATAGACCACCAAAATTAATTACGACGAATTACAAGAGATTCTCCCTAATAGATAGCATGAAAATAGATTGTCTAGATAGAGCACTATCAAAGCTTCCTAATTTATTATAATGACTGGTGAAAAAATTTTATGGATCGGATGTATAATTTTCAATATTAATTGATTTGAAAAATTAAAAACACGATGATATCAACTAAAAAATAAATAAATAAAAACATTCTATTCAATTTTTAAATTAAACAATTACCGTGGACGGCCCAAACTTCTTTATTTCTTTTTTGCTTTAATTTTCCGATTAAGTTAAACTAACAATAATAATTAAAAAATAATTCTCCAACGGATTCTTGATCTCTCCCGCTCTGTATATATGTTCGGTCGATCAAATCACTGATCAGTGTCCTTCCCCTCATTTGGTTCGGCAATGCGGCGTTCCATGGCGACGCCCCTCGTCTTGGCGGCTTTCCTCTTCGCCATCTTCCCCTCCGCGGCCGCCGTCGCTCACTCACCGTCCGCTTCGCCGGATATCGCCACTGGCCTCATTGACTGCCTGGCGTTCGTCCTCGACGGCAGCCCGGTGCCGTGGCCCACCGCGGCGTGCTGCGCCAACGTCTGTAGCAGCCCGGAGCTCGTCTGCCAAGCGGTGGAGGAGGCATCGTGCTTAGGTTTCGCCGTGAGCATCAAAAGAACCCTCGGCCTCCCCGCCGCTTGCTCGATCGACGCCCCTCAAATCCACTGCCATCGTAAGTTCTCGGTGTAGTTTGATCTTCGTCCAATGCCGCGACTACATTGAGCTGATCTTGGTGATTCGTTTGCTTAGTTTCAGTTCCACCGCCGGCGACTCCTCCGGCGGCAGCACCTTCTTGTAAGTCGATTAATTCTCCCCTTGTTAATCTTTCTCGGCCGAACACAAAGAAAAAGAAAACATATCGGTAAAGAAAATACAAGAAAAAGACAAAGAAAACTTGACAAAAAAAGTTCATGTCGCAGCATATCCAGGGCCCTTTTGGGTTCCACCCAAATCTTCAGCCGCCTCCTCTCCGTCTCCGTTTCCGTCTCCACTGTCTGGCCCAAAGTCGTCGGCAAGTCCACCACCTTTGCTACCGCAGTTACCATGTGAGTTCAAAATGTATGCAGCATGTTCGTCGTCATCTCCTTCACCACTCACGCCGCGACAATCTCCACGTGCGTCACCTTCCCCAATGTTATCTCCGCCTCCGCCACCGCCTTTGCCGCCGCAGTTACCTTGTAAGATTAGTTAAATTCATTTCTTTAATGTGGGTAATTACTCATCTTAGTCTTATTTTTTCTCAATTAAATTAATTAATCAAAACAGCATCTCCGCCGAGCTCTCCAACTCTGTTCTCGTCTCCATCTCCATCTCCATCTCCATCATCACCAGCAGAGTCTCCTCTAGTGCCGGAGTTACCTTGTAAGCATATAATAGCTACTCCATTTCTTCAACTAATTGCTTAATTATTTTACTCATAATTTCTCCTCCTCGATTGAATTAAATTAAAGCAGCATCTACGCCGACTCCATCGACTCTGTTCTCGTCTCCATCTCCATCGACACCGGCAAAGTCTCCTCAAGAGCCGCAGTTACCTTGTAAGCATATAATAGCTTCTCTATTTCTTCAACTAATTGCTTATTTTACTCTTAATTTCTCCTCCTCCATTGAATTATTAAGCAGCATCTACGCCGTATCCATCAACGTCGCTGTCGTCACCCCCATCTCCATCGCCACCAACAAAGTCAACACTGTCACCTCCGATTCCGTCTTCATCCCCGGATCAGCAACTAACTCCGGCGCGATCCCCACCTTCACCGGAAACAAAAGCAGGAGCTTCTCCGACAATGCTTCCGCAGTTACCTTCTTCCCCGGCGCCGTTGGCCTCCGGAAACGAACCGGCTGAAGCGCCTGAACCGGCCGGCCTGTTATCGTTTCGTGCGCTACCATGGCTCATTGTTCTTTCTGTGGCTGTGATCGGCCTGGCACTTGTGCTTTCGTGGGCTGCTTCTCTCTTAATTAAGAGAAATAGATTTGGATGCAAGGTCGCGTAGTAGTAGTCACTGCAGGAGGTTAATGATCGAACTTTCTTATACAATTCGATTTTTGTTTTGTTTTTGTTATTTAATCTTTGATAAGATACCTATTTTACATTTCCTTTTAATATGCACATATAGCCCTTGACTGATAGGATTTAGTTCACAGGATAAGTTTCATCCTTTACCATCAATTGATCGATCCTCACATTTCGGCAATGATTAAGTCAATCGGCTAACAATTCCTCTCTCTATAAATATTATGATATACACAGCATCTACTCAATTGACTTAATCTCGGAATTAATTAAGACAATCACAATGGCAAACTTAGTTAGGAGTGCTGTTAGTCTTGTGGCCATCATCTTTATCATGATCAGCACGGTCGACGCCACTGCCAGTACCATTGCGGAACCACCATCTGGCTGCCCAGACATTATATCTAGCGTGATAGATTGCCTGTCGTATATTGCCAACGGTAGCATCGTTGATCGACCAAGCAAGGCATGCTGCATCGGCATTGCCAGCGTTATCAAAGGGAGCACTACAGTTTGCCTATGCAAATCACTCAAAGAGGCATTAAACTATGATGTGCCTATAAACATGACGAGAGTACTTGGCCTCCCTGTGGCTTGCTCTGTCAAGGCAGCTAAGATCGACTGCAGCGGTGTGTTTTTGGATATATAGAGTACTTTTATCTTTTACTCTCATGATTCATAACTCGTTACTTTTGTGATTACAGATGCAGATTCTCCATCGCCGTCTCTATCTCCACGTTAGTAGAGTCTAATTTTATCATATTAAATTGCTTTAAATCAAGTCTATAATTAATTAATCATGTTATTTTTAAAATGTCTGTGGATCATCATATGCAGTACCCTCTTCGCCATCTCCAACCCCCAGCAGCCTGCTGCCATCTCCCAGTACTCCATCACCGGCTGCATCACAAGTGTTAGCTCCTACTCCATCACCAGCTGCATCACAAACGCCTCATTCATCTGAAGCTCCAAAGCTCAACGCCCCTCTAGTGGCCATGGTCGACCTTCTCGTCGCATACTTTATAATTTTTTTCCTCTTGTTTTAATATTTTAGTTTCATTTTTTTTTTATTTTTGATTCAGCAGAAAATTTGAGCGTGAGAGGGTAGAGTAATTAGATGGATCATTTTTCAAAAATAAAATTTGAGCTTGAGAAAATTGTTATTCTTGATGAGCAGAATGCCCTTCAGATAACTATGTGTATAAATTATATTTTAAATTTACCCAATAGACGAAAAATGTTGTGGATTAAAAAAAAAATTATTCCTAAAATGTATTTATTTATATCTTTAATCATAAAAATAAATATAAAAAATTAAATTTTATGAATAGATATACTAAATGCATATAAAAAAGTTTTTTTTTCCTTTTTCTATTCATACTTCAAGATATTTCAATTAGAATAATTAGATTGATAAATTTGCTTGGTCTAAATATGTCAATCAAGACGGTTTAGATTTTCTGCATGAATTAGATTCTCTTAGGGATATAAACGAGTAGAATCGAGTGAAACAATATTAACCTCGAGTTCGATTCGTTTAAATTATATTCGAGTTTGAGCTTGACTTGAACTTGAATTCAAGTTCGAATTCGAATCAAACTTTTATCATAAGACTCAAGCTTAGCTCATTTTGAAATTACTAAGCTCGTGAATAGTTCGAACTCGGCTTGTTATTAGCTCAATTATCATAATTAACGAGCCTAACTTATTAAGTAAGTTCGAGTTCATTTCGGACTCGTTTTAGAGCTCATTTTTTTGTTCATTTTAAAGCTCATTTTGCAAGCTTGTTAAGCGAACTCAAAAACTTATTTGAATAAATATTCAACAAACCTAACAACTAAAATAATATAAACTCCGAACATTCCAAAATATTACATTAAACTTCCAAACTTAACACACCATTGAATATGTTCGCGAGCCCTTTAATCGAACCGAGCTCGAGCTGGAGTTCACGAGCTTATAAACGTATTCTCGAGCCCTTTAAACGAGTCGAGCTCGAGCCCAAGTTCACGAGCCTATATATAAACGAACATGTTCCTGAGCTCTTTAAACGAGTCGAGCTCGAGCCCATTAAACGAGCTTATAAACAACCATATTCGTGAGTTCACAAGTCGAATATCCTTAAGCTCGAGCTCGGTTCGATAAAACTAAAATTATCGAGCTCAAGTTCAGCTCAATAAGCTAACGAACGAACTTGAATGAACTTTTTACCGAATCGAGCTCTGAATAACTCGCAAATCGTTTAATTTATTTTCATCCCTAAATTCTCTGAACGAGATAGTCAAGCCGTTAGATCAATTGGACTAAGCCAATTGGTCCACCCAATTATTTGATTGGATTAATTGGGTTAATTAGACTTGTTTAACTGATGCGGCCGGTGAATTTGTTAGACCAACTGTTTAATTTGTAAACAAAATTTATTTATATAAAATTTATTTATTTATTATATTCCCTGAATACGGAATCCTTATTTATTTAATTTTTTTAGTACGTGATATATATATATATACGGAAGAACTTCTGTGCTAATTAACCATAAATGCAGTAAAAGACTTTAGATTTATTCAAAAAATAAGAATAGAAATTAATAATTAGGGGAAAAAATTGACTCTTCGTACTATAGAATTCCCACACATCACTCACTGCTTAATTTATCTGTGTCTGAATCCTTAATTTCCTCAAGAATGAAGCTTGCTGCTGCAGTCTTGTGAGGAGATGCGCACCTTCTTGTTCTTGTCCAGCTCTGTAACTTTAACATCACAATTCACCGCCAAGCTCCTACGCCACAACTCCAGGCCTCCAACTTTTGGATTCACCGAGAAATTAGCCACCAGCTCGATCCGAAGACCTTTCTCGGATGCTTTCAGGGCTTTGTTTGAGCCACGAAGAACCACTTCGAGGTCCGTCGACTTCCCGTGCGTTTGGTAGAACCCCGAGGTCTCCCCGGTGGCGATTTCTTTTCCGTCGTGGGAGGCGGCAACACGACCGCCGCCGGCATAGGCCAAGCCGATTCTGTTACTTGGGTTGCTGACGCTCACCGCGAAATCATACTCTGTTACTGACCGCGAGACGTTCTTGATGGCGAGGGACTTGATCACGAACGTGGGAGTGCTTGGATTGACGGCCGCGAAGAACGCAACGACGGCGGCGGTGACGAGGAGCAAGGGGAGCAAGACGGGGAGTAGGCGTTCCAGGAAGCCGAGGAAGCGGCAATGGCGTTGGCGGCGAAAATTTTCCTGGTTGACGTAGTGCTCGACGAGGGCGGCGTTCTCCGCCGGCGGCACGCGGTAGATTTGATCCTTGCGGATTTGGACCACGTAGGTCGGGTGGTGGTGGGGCGAGAGTCCGGCGGCGGGGAGGGGCAGGGGCGGCCTGCAGGGCCGAACGGCCGCCTGCTCCGCCATGGTGAGGCGGAGGAGGGATCAGGAGGAGCAGGCAATAGGAGCTGGTGGTTCTAGATGGAAGACAAAAGAGGAGGCAGCCATGCAATGGATGGTGGTGGCGTTGACAATTTTTAGACGATGTTTGATCTGACTTTGGTCGGTGTTTGACCGTTTACAATGTCAAACTTTTGACTTGCATGAGCTATTATTGTGTTGGATTTTGTTAGATTTGGGCTGCCTCTCTGTTTTGAGGCCTTGTGTTGGATTAATCAAAAACAATAAAATGGATTTATTTGAGGCCTTTGAATAGTAACTTAATTAGATTCAAAAGATTTTAATCTTCAACCCTTATACTATTATATATTCACTTTCTGGAGATTTTTTTTTTAAAGGTTCTTCGATTGTCTTAAGGCCATCCCGAAGACAGTGACAGCTAAGTTCTACCAATTTCTCATAAAAATAATTTAGTTGAGCCGTCATTTTCACACGAATTAAATATTTTTACGTAGAATTTTTAAATACTTTCCTTTCTTCTGTCCACCTCACAACATCGTTCAATTTCATCAGACGCAGAAGCTGCCGACGGCCAAATTAATTATTCAATAACATTTTTAGTCGTACGGTAAACATTAATGAGCAACTGTGAAATGACGACGGCCGAATTAATTGCGTCGATTCTAGATTGAACCAAGATGAGCCCGGTTCGTTCCACTGATTACAGACCGTCCATCACACCTGATTTCATCCAGATCCCGCAAAAACGAACGGACAGATGTTTCATTCCGAGAATAGTTTGTGCTAATAAGTCGGAGAGGGTTGATTGTTCTACGGATCATTGAAAGTGGCGTAGGTAGGATCCCAAGTCGGTCCCACTGCGGGACCCATATCACATCGAATAAGAAGACGGTGTCAGCAGTGCGGGGTACAACAGGACTGGTCGGAGGAATTATTCAACGACACGTCAGTAAAATATGCTAATCGGGGAAAGGTCTCTTTCCTTTAATTTGATAAATAAAGGGGGGCTTCGACTTCGATCGAAGAAATGTATTCCTCCCGCTGTCGCATCCCGTTTCCAACTCGGCGGCTCGCCCTTGATCGCCTTCTTCGAAGGTTCGCTCCGTTTGTCGCTCTCGGTTGCTGTGAAGTATCTCGCTATCGCCCCCCTGGGCCCTAATCGGTGATCTTCCGAGAAGTTTCGCGCGATCGGTACCCCTTATATAGCTCCGGAAGCAAATGGGGTTTGATTGTATTCTCGGAACCTCTTGAGCAGATCTGCCGCTTTGATTCCTTTAGACGGTGGTAAATATGGCGTTTTGAGAATCTACAAGTTAGGATTCTGGTGATTTTTTGTATCGGGGATATATATGGATATGGCAGGGGTCCGGCGTGGTGAAGCGAATGCATCTTTTGGTGAGAGGTTTTACGTTTTTGTGCTTTTACTCTTTTTCTTATCTTTGGCCCAGTTTTTGTTTTCTTACTTATTTTGTATGCATGTGTAGATCTGTTGACCTGGCTTTGTATCCAATTGTATATTTGTTTTTTCATGTATAAGTTTCGTTTGGTTACTTCTCCGTGCCACAGTTGATTTTTATTCTCCTCTGCTCTATTTCCTCGAGACGAAATCGATGTGAATGTAGTTTAGTTGCAATCAACTAAATGTTAAAAAGGTATAGGAAATAAAGAATTACTACACCTTAGATTTTCTTCTTTGATAGAATCTGACGAATCATTGATTATTATTTCTTCGCTGTAAACTTTTAGACCTTTTGGATATGTGGTGCATTCTCCACTATATTGCATTGAATGGTTGGATCAGATGGTTAATTCGGATTAAGGCTCGTGTATTATGGTATGGTAAGCTGGAATGTAGAAGTGCTCTTAATTTGACAAGGGAAGCAATCATCGAATATGATGGTTATTGTAAACACTCAATATGGTTAATCAACGAATGTATCCTGACCCATAAGGTTTGTAACAGATTCCAAAACATCTGTTTGTAGTGAATTTCGACTTGAACTTTATGATTATCAATAATGGAACCCCAAGTGCTACTGTGTTGGCTGCCATATAAGTGGACTACAAACATATTGTTGCTTTAGCTGGATAGCTGGATACATAGTATTCCGGATCATCAAGGTAATCGACTATATTTTGGGCTTTTCTTAATTGTGCACGGGTGGAAAACTGATTTAGTTAATCCAAATATGATTACACAGCTATTGGAAGCCGTTGTTACAATTTTGAAAGTTCATAAGTTGGTTTAAGATTGAAATTTTTGGCATATTCAATATGCACATCAAAGTTTTGGATATTTTTGTTAATAAGCTAGTGTCAAAAGGCACTAAAATAGATAAGCAATCAATCAGGCACCTTGAATCATGTTAGGTGACTTCAATCATGGCGACTAGGTGAGCACCTGACCACGTAAGGCCTGTAACTATATTATCTAATCACTCCTGTTTTCTCTTTGACAGTCATTCTATGGTTGGTCATCTTTTTAAATAATTTGTCGATTTCAAATTATAATTCATTGTTTTATTTGTTAAGGAATATTTAGCTATATTTATGTTTGCAGCTGGAGTCCTAGTTTTCTATGCTTTGAAATCCCAATACCATGGACATGAAGTACATTGGGAGCATTACAATCCTAGTATACTTACAGTACGAACTTGTCTATTTGGTATACAGACAATATTATTGTGCAGCTATTTTTCTCTTGTGATTATATAAATGCTTTTGTAACAAATTTCTTACGTCCTAAGAAGGGACTTGGATGGATTTAAGCACAATCTAATTTCTTGAGCAAACTCTTTACTTTCATCCTCCTGTAGATACTTCTCTCTTGTTATTGTTTTCCTCTGATGAGATAATTTTTGCGGATATACAGATATTGAGCAATTACTTGTGGAAGCACAACATCGATGGCTACGCCCTGCTGAAATCTGTGAAATACTTCAGAACCATAGGAAATTTCGTATAGCACCAGAACCTCCAAATAAACCTCAGAGTATGAAGTCAAGTATATGCCATTTCTTTATATATTAATTGATATTTTATGCAGAATGGATGTGCCTCTGCACCAATAAGTGAATTTTGAATATGCTTAAATCTGTAGGTTTTAAAGAGTAAGCCTCACCTCACACATCACTGAAGACCTTCTTCTTTAACTTATTCTGCCTACCAGAAAATAACCAAAAAAAAAAAATGCATCTCACTTATCAACCTTGGCTTTGGAGCATTCTTGCTACTAGATCTACACCTATCCTCTTGGGCCATTGAAATCAAGTGCAACTGCATCCATTCCCAATGACTTCTTAATCTGACTGTACACCGCAAAGTTCAACTTTTCAGCTGTAACTATATCTTACCTTCAGAATCTAGCAAATCAATCTGATTAACAAATTCCCATTTCACAGGACCAACTCTGAAGTTTACCCCTTACAAACTCCAATATCCTTCTTTGACTCGTAATTCAGTATCCCACTAAACCTTACAGCACTTTCACTAATAACAACACCAACAGAAATATCAACTCCCAGAAACAGAAATAACTTTATTAACATTTGAACCATCACCAACAGAACGAACCTTTCCATATCTAAATCATCAACAATATTCACATCAAACCCATCTAAGACAACATCCTTACCATCCATGTTACCTTACTTGAGCCCTTCTACCTCATCTAAATCATCACCCAATACTGCAAATGCGTTAGTCTTTGTACTACAAGAAGTAGCCTTGGGTACACCCCCAGCAGAAAAATCAAGCATCAGACAAATAGAGATAAAACTCTATAAATGTAACAACATTTTCATCTAACTCCTAAGAAACACCCATACCATCCATATCACAGTACTTGATCCTATCTTCCTCATCTAAATCGTTACGCAATATTGCAAAGGCATTAGCCTTTTGATATATTGCAAAGGCATTAGCCTTTTGATTCAAATATCATAGTTAGCTTTAGGTAATGCCTTCTCCCTCATGCTCTTCTGGCTTTCTACACCCACGACCTATATAATTCAAAGTTTTCTGCATCCTCCTTAGAAGAGCCCTCTTTTGATCCATCAGGTGAACCCTTAGCAGTATCCCCATTAAAACTCCTCTCTCCACACTTATCTCTTTGCTTCAGTTACCAAGTTCATCATAGGCATAACAAAGATTAGGAACATTCTCATGAGCAATGGAATGGAAAAATAAAAATCTCTTCCCACAAGCTTCAATGAATGCAGACAAACTTGGCCTTTTCCCTGGAGCAGTGATACCATCAAATTTTATTGAGTTGACAACAACGATAGCTCATAAAGGCAGGACATCCCTATTCATTATTTCAATAGGGAGATCAGGAAACTGAATCCAAACAAGAACCTCATCAATCTTCCTAACCACAGATTAAAGACAAGGCTTTCACAACAAAAAGGACAACACCCTACCATTTATAAGTCAATGCCCATTCACCAATACATCCTTACAATCATCATCGGTCTCAAAAAAGAAAGCATAAAACCTTGCTTCAAGGGTGCACAAGCATCAGCCCTTCTCACAATCTCCAAACAGAGCATAGCACTAACAGACTCCAATGCAAGAATTCTTCCCAATTTTTTTCCCATATAAACTTCATACCTTTTCCAGCCTTCACCAGATTTGCATTAGAGAAAATCACTACACAAGTGGTAGATTTCTGAATCCTCCTTAACAATGCCTGAATATCTTAATTCATTAGAGGAACAGGATTGGAAAAATCCTTCCCACTTGAGTGATTGGTGATCATCCAATCCATTAACACAAGCTCTCCTTACATGACTCATGTAGATAGGATCAGCACCTAAAGAAGAACAAGGATCTATCCAACCCCTCATGAGGAAGGTTGCCACCATTGCAAGAGAGAAACCTTCTTGCTATTTTCACACATTGACCTTTTTTCTCATCTTGTTTAGTATATTCTATGTTGAAGAACTATCTTCCTTTTTTTTTCTTTAGGTGGATCCCTATTTCTATTTGACCGAAAAGTGTTAAGATACTTCAGAAAGGATGGCCATAACTGGAGAAAGAAAAAGGATGGGAAAACGGTTAAAGAAGCTCATGAGAGACTAAAAGTAGGTAAATTTTGTAATGATCTATTTCCATTTGTTTTTCATTTTTGGCGAGGGGAGGAAATAGTAGTGTGCAATCCTTGCTTTTTGATTTTAACAAACAGAGATTGGAAAATCTGTTTTCTTTGTCACGAGCAGACTTATGGATATATTTTTTAGAGGGCAGTCTATGATATCTAGGTATACTTAATAATGCTATTTCGATGGACCCAATCACTCATTGATGCCTTCGAGGAATAAGCTGCCTCATGCACCTAACCATGCTACCACGTGTAGAGTCTACATCATGATATTATTGCTTCATGCATTGCTTCACTGAAGCTATGGAAGTGATGTGGACTCCGATGTGGGCGCCTTTGCTGGACGTCACTATAGTTGGAAGCAAATTAGCTACTGCTATAGTAGAAATAAATTAGCTATTGCCTAATTAGTAGAAAATAAATAATGACCTAATTTAACTATTGCTATAGTAGATTACAAATAATGACCTAATTAGTTTTTCTATTTTTGATTCCTTATTTCCTTTATGAGTTGGTCTTTCCTTAATTGTATCATGTTTGACTCCCTATATAAGGAGTGCTATTATTAATAAAGGGAAGAAGAAAAAAATTGAGTAATTGAACTCTGTCTAGGACGAGTCTTTCCTCCTCCCTTCCCCCTTACGTGTTGCATGACCAAGTTCGGATCCGGATTTCGACCTGTGACTTGATCTTGCACTCAGGACCATAACAATTTGGTATCAGAGCCGATCATGGGTGGCACTGATCCTATCACATCCAAACTTGATGCCTTCGTGGAATGATTGACCTCGCAATAGCAAGTCACCTCCTGCCAGCGAGGACTAGAGGAGTAGATGACCAAGTTAACCTGTACTGTTCAAAAGACAAGATAATGGTTGGTGCCCACTACAAGCAGCCCTGGTTCTGCGGTACTCGAATATGGAGTTCCCCGCCTATTTGGAGAAGGGGATCCACTGGGCTGGATTCAAAGGTGAAAAAATTTTTTGCCAACCAAAGGACCACAGAAATCGATAAGGTTGGTCTTGTTGCCTTCCACTTGGTAAGGGAAGCCCAACTTTGGTTTGATCAGATGGAACAAAAAGAGTCAGATATGACTTGGAAGCAATTCAAAAATCATTGTCATATCCGCTTTGGGCCGCCTATGAGTAACAACCCTTGGGAGAGCTAGCAAATCTAAAGTAGACAAGCGTGGTAAAAGACTACCAGTGGCAGTTCCAGTCCCATCTCGCCCAGACCTTGGACCTCCGACTACAATAACATGTTGACTTGTTCACTGCAGGGCTAGTCGAAGATCTCTGTATCGACATCGAACTGCAAAAGCCTAAAAACTTGGGCATTGCAATGAAATATGACAAGGGCATTATAACGAAAGCAATGCTTCCATCAAGGTAGGGGGTTGTTGCGCACGAATTGGAGCGGGACCACAACCAAGCTCAACACGAACAGTGGAGGCCCTCCTTTGGCAAAGACCAAGACTACATGGGTCATCAGCAAGGAGACTCCACATGTTTCATTCTTCAAGCGTCTGACCTGCGCCGAGATGGCAGAACGGTGCACCAAGGGCCATTGTTTTAACTGGGATGAGTCCTACTCCACCGGTCACAAGTGTAAGCGCCTGTTTTGGATTGAAATGTCTGATGATGACACAGAAGGTGAGGAAGAGGGGGAAGTGGATTCAAAAATTTCTCTTCATGCTATTAGTGGTGTTATACCTCGCTTTCAGGCTTGAGGACAAGCTCAACATCGAGGGGAGCGGGGGGAAAGTGATGATGTGGACGCCAAGATGGACGCCTTTGTTGGATGTGCTATAGTTGGAAGCAAATTAGCTACTGCTATAGTAGAAATAAATTAGTTATTTCCCAATTAGTTGAAAACAAATAATGACCTAATTTAACTACTGCTATATTAGAAACAAATAATGACCTAATTATAGGTTGATCTTTCCTGAATTGTGTTATATTTGACTCCTTATATAAGGAGTGTTATTATTAATAAAGTGAAGAAGAAAAAAAATGAGTAATTACGTGTTGTATGACCAAGTTCGGATCCGGATCTCGATCTGTGACTTGATCCTGCACTCGGAACCATAACAACTTGGTATTAGAGCCACAGGTCTCAAGTGTATGATCAAGTCATAGGTCGAGATCCGAATCCGAACTTGGTCATGCAACATGTAAGGGGGAAGGGAGGAGGAAAGACTCGTCCTAGACAGAGTTCAATTACTCAATTTTTTTTCTTCCCTTTATTAATAATAACACTCCTTATATAAGGAGTCAAACTTCACACGATTCATGAAAGACCAACCCATAAAGGAAACAAGGAATCAAAAATAGAAAAGCTAATTAGGTCATTATTTATTTTTACTATAAGTAGTTAAATTAGGTCATTATTTGTTTTCTACTAATTAGACAATAGTTAATTTATTTCTACTATAGCAATAGCTAATTAGACAGTAGTAGCTAATTGTTAGGGTTGATTTGTAGCCGGGGGGTGAATAGCTCGTTGTCTTGTCTCCAAGAGCTTCCAAGAACTGGCGGAGAGTAGTCGAAGAAGTCGTGTGAAGATCGGGAGAACTCTTGCAAAGAAGAAAGTGTGCAACGACTTTATATTTGGTGCTTATAGGACTCTCAATCAATTGGGCTTGCTCCCAATCGATTGTCACGTCAGATCCCAGTGATCCCAGCCGTCCAGAACCTGCAACCTGCGCAACAATCATATCCCAATCGATTGATTAATCGATTAGGGAGGCTTGAATCGATCGCTCAATCGATTCAGCGCGTTTCTGTACGCTTGCTTCCTCGCGATAATCCCTGCTCCAATCGATCGGTCGATCGATTGGTGGTGCCCAATCGATCGCCCGATCGATTGAGCTGCTCTATGTGCCCGTGACAAAGGCTCCTAATCGATTGGCTGATCGATTGGGATGTTGTTTGTCGTAGCACTGTGCCCAATCGATCAGCTGATCGATTGGGCTTGGTCCAATTTGGTCACTTGATCAAATTGACCGACCCTAGCTCGCTCGAGTTAAGTCTATAGGGGATGTTACGGCTAGTTAGAAGGGGGGTTGAATAGTCGTGCCCCCAATTAATCGCTTCCTATGTATTTGTTAGCACAGCGGAATACAAACAATACAAATACGAAAACTAAAGACTAAGAATAAGAAAGGAAATGCAAACCAATATACGTCGATTTACGTGGTTCGGAGATAACTTGCTCCTACTCCACGACTGTCTGTAAGGTGGACGATCTCTCAATCCATCGGTGGATTAGTCTCCGGAAACTCCGGCTAGCTCAAACCTCCTTGTGGGTGGAGAAACCTCACCACAAACTCACCAAGACCTCTTCGACACAAGGGAAACCTTGAGCATTGGTAGACTACTAATTAGACTTTAATCAAATCCAATTTTGTCGGCCTTAACCAAGCTCTCCAGGCTTGGTTATATAGGCTGCGGGTTAGAAAACCCCGCCTGCTAGTCGACTGGTGAAAGTGTCAATTGACTGTCCTCTGTGGAGATTCGACCGTTACATCCCAACGGCTCGATACTAGTCGACTGGTAAAAATACCAGTCGACTGCTCCACACTGATCGAGCGAACAGAAGCATTCTGTTCGCTCCTAGTCGACTGTCCAATCGACTACACCAGTCGACTGATGAAACCACCAGTCGACTGGTACCCGAGTACAATCTCTTAACACTCGGACCCTTACATTTACGACTCACTTGACGCTTCTTTGTAGTCTTGACCTCTTGCCTTTAAGCCTACTTCCTTTGGCTCTCGTCCCTCAGATGCATTCAAGCCCGTGGCTCGTCCCCAATGTCATCCTTCGCGTATGCCTCGAAGTCACTTCCCTCGGCCCTTGTCTTTGTTGTCTTGTCCACAGTCCCTTGGATGCTTCATCTTTCACCGAACCCGAAGCCATTAACCTGAGTCATATGTGTATCCTGCAAACCTGCACAACTCAAATACACATATCAAATACCCCAAACACCAAAATACATGGTCGCACGGACCATCGGGATTGCTCCAACAAAGTCTAGGGCTCCTAAACCCAACATCTGGTCAACCTTGACCTGTTGAGACTTCTTCACCAAGTGTCCGGTCAATCTTTTGACCCACTTAGACTTTTCTCCTCGTGCTAAGTGTTCAGTCAAGCTTGACCCACTTGGACTTACCGTCTTTTGTCAAGTGTCCAGTCCTCTATGATCCACTTGGACTTCCCAACACCTGGTGTCCGGTCCTCCATGACCTACCTGGATTTCCACGTGTCTAGCCTTCACTCACCAGGACTTTCCATCTGTCTGGCTTCACTCATTAGGACTTTCACCTAACTTCACTCACTAGGATTTTCCTATTGTCCGGCTTCACTCACCAGGACTTTCACCTACCTAGCTTCACTCACTAGGACTTTCACCTAGCTTCACTCACTAGGATTTTCCTATTGCCCGGCTTCACTCACCAGGACTTTCACATGCCTAACTTCACTCACTAGGTCTTTCACCTGGCTTCACTCATCAGAATTTCCAACTACCTGGCTTCACTCACCAGGACTTTCACTTGTCTAACCTCCAGTTAGAACTTTCCCCATATCCGGTCAACTTTGACCTACTTGACTTTTCTTCACATCAAATTGGTCAAACCTTGACCAGAGAGAAATTGCGTCAACAATCTCCCCAATCGGACGATTGTACTTGCAATCTCCATATATTGTCAAACATCGAAACCAAAACATCAAGACTCAAGCTTGAGCCAATTCAAGCTTAGTCAACCTGATCAACCTTGACCTAGGGGATATTGCACCAACACTAATTTGCTTCCAGCTATAGCGCTGTCCACATCGTCACTCCCCCCTCAATGCTGAGTTTGTCCTCAAGCTCGAAAGCGGGGTATAACGCCATTAATAGCATGGAGGGAAATTTCCGAATCTACTTCCCCCTCTTCCGTACTTTCGCTATCATCATCAGGCATTTCAATCCAAAACAGAGGCTTATACTTCTGACCTGTGGAGTAGGACTCATCAAAGGCCCTTGACTCTCAATTCTGCCATCTCGACACGGGTCAGACACTTGAAGAGTCTCCTTGCTGATGCCCCTCATTGTCTTGGTCTTCTCTAAAGGAGGGCCTCTGGTGTTAAGCTTGGTTATGGTCTTGTCGCAATTTGTGTGCAGCAGTCCCCCGCCTTGATGGAAGCATGACTTCCATTCTAATGCCCTGACCATATTCATTGCAATGCCTAGGTCGACTAACCCTGTAGTGAACAAGTCAACTTGTTGTTGTGGCCCGAGGTTCGGGCGAGGTGGGACTGGGACTGCTGCTGGTAGTCTACCTGTCTCCTTTAGATTTTCTAGCTCTCTCAGAGGGTTGTTACTCTTAGGCGGTCTAAAGCAAATATGACAATGGTTTTTGAATTGCTTCCAAGTCATACATGACTCTTCCTGTTCCATATGATCAAACCAAAGTTGGGCTTCCCCTACCAAGTGGAAGGCAACACGACCAACCTTGTCGGTTTCTGTGGTCCTTTAGTTGGCAAAGAATATTTTGCACCTTTTAATCCAGTCTAGTGGATCTCCTTCTTCAGAATAGGTGGGGAACTCCATCTTCGAGTACTGTGGAACCAGGGTGTCGTTGATTGGCGGTTCAGGTCTGACCTCCGAGGCTTTGGAAGGGTCACACTCCACGCTAGTAGGGGTGCTTGCGGTGGGCATTGGTCGTCGTTTTGTCTCTTGAACAGTACGGGATAACTTGACCATCTGCTCCTCTAGTCCTCACTGGCGGGAGGTAATCTGCTCCATGAAAATTTACTGTTGCAAGGTCAATCTTTCCATGAAGGCATCAAGTTTGGATGTGATAGGATTTGCCCCCAGGGCCTAGCACAGACGATGGGCGCATGACATCTTTGGCATAATGGTCAGGGGTCGATTATCATGAATTGACGACCTGGGGTTTATCCCACCATGCACCTAACGCCTGTGTACATGCATGTACCTCCCTCCATATCCGTGGGGCTGATACTAGGGGGGTCGTTAATGTAGCGGATCTACATTTTTTTTTTTTTTGGATGTGATAGGATCTGTGTCTCCCATGATTGGCTCTGATACCAAGTTGTTATGGTCCCGAGTGCAGGATCAAGTCATAAGTTGAGATCCGTGTCCGAATTTGGTCATGCAACACGTAAAGGGAAGGGAGGAGGAAAGACTCATCCTAGACAGAGTTCAATTACTCATTTTTTTTTCTTTTCCCTTTATTAATAATAACATTCCTTATATCAGGAGTCAAAGACCAACCTATAAATGAATCAAAAATAGAAAAGCTAATTACGCCATTATTTGTTTCTACTATAGCAGTAGTTATATTGGGTCATTATTTATTTTCTACTAATTAGGTAATAGTTAATTTATTTCTACTATAACAGTAGCTAATTTGCTTCTAACTATAATGACGTCCAACAAAGACGTCCACCTTAGCATCCACGTCATCAAAGAGGGAGGCTGTTGCATACGAATTAGGGCGGGACCACAACCAAGTTCAACACCAGTAGTGGAGGCCTTCTTTGGCGAAGATCAAGACAACGGGGGGGGACATCAGCAAGGAGCTCCACCTGCTTCATTTTTCAAGCGTTTGACCCGTGTCGAGAATGGCAGAACTTAGAACCAAGGGCCTCTATTTTAACTGTGGTGAGTTTTACTCCACGGGTCACAAGTGTAAGCACCTGTTTTGGATTGAAGTGTTTGCTGATGACAGGGAAGGTGAGGAAGAGGGGGAAGTGGATTCGGAAATTTCCCTCCATGCTATTAGTGGCGTTATACCCCTCTTTTGAACTCGTGGACAAGCTCAGCATCAAGGGGGGAGTGATGATGTAGACGCCGAGGTTGACGCCTTTGTTGGACGCCATTATAGTTGGAAGCAAATTAACTACTACCTAATTAACTATTGCTATAGTAGAAATAAATTAGCAATACTATAGTAGAAATAAAGTAGCTATTGCCTAATTAGTAGAAAACAAATAATGATCTAATTTAACTACTGCTATAGTAGAAACAAATAATGACCTAATTTAACTATTGCTATAGTAGAAACAAATAATGACCTAATTAGCTTTTCTATTTTTGATTCCTTGTTTCTTTTTGGGTTGGTCTTTTCTGAATCGTGTCATGTTTGACTCCTTATATAAGGAGTGGTATTATTAATAAGTGAAGAAGAAAAAATTGAGTAATTGGACTCTGTCTAGGACGAGTCTTTCCTCCTCCCTTCACCCTTATGTGTTGCATGATCAAGTTCGGATCCAGATCTTGACCTATGACTCGATACTGTACTCGGGATCATAAATTGAGTAATTGGACTCTGTCTAGTACGAGTCTTTCCTCCTCCCTTCCCCTTTATGTGTTGCATGATCAAATTCGGATCCGGATCTTGACATGCGACTCGATCTTGTACTCGGGACCATAACATGAAGCTGTATCACATGTAGCAGAAATGAGAAGTATTTCAGAGTTTTTGTTAAATTATCGGGGGAAAAAACTTTTTCAGTTTGTACTTACCTGGAGTAGCTCCTCTTCATAGAAGGATAGCTATGTTTTATCATCAGTTTCCTGAAGTTTTTCTTGAAGTCAACCAAACTTATGATGTGGTTCCAGGTTGGAAGTGTTGATATGCTTCATTGCTATTATGCTCACGGCGAAGAGAACGAAAAATTTCAAAGGCGGAGTTATTGGATGCTGGAAGAGTAAGTTTTAAATGTGTTTTTTATAGTTCTACGCTGCAACACTGTTTTTTTCTCTTTTCCATTTTTGTGGTTAATTTTCACATGATTACTTTTCTGCTTCATCAGTAAATGGCAGAAATGGTGTATAAATTTTTTTGTTATTTTTAGAATTCAATGTTTATTTTAAAATCTATACTTATCAATACTAATGTGTAAAAGACCTGCTTTAGATTTTCATTGAATTATTTGGGTATAAGTATCAAAATCATCCAAACATTGTGCATACCTAGGTTGTTGAAACTCAATCTCCCAGGGCCAGACTGATTCCAGAGTTAGTAACAAAAATTTGTGTCATATTTTCCCATTTTTGAACAATTGAACTTTATAGGTTCATTGTATAAACCAACAATGCCTTACCAATTGCAAAAGATATATGTTGGCATTGACTAATCTGAAGATAGAAACTTAAACTTAATTTAGTTTGCTTCTCCTACGCCCAGTCCATCAGTCCATGCAATCTTTTTTCCTGGAAATTGTTATGATCCAGTAATCCAGTGTTATGGCATTCGTGTTTCTATACTCGGCATTCATTGCTTTCATGTCTGTTACCTTTTTTGCCTTTGTGGAATCTGTGCTAACGAAGCCTTCATATTTTCATTATTGCTATTGTTTTTAATTTTTTAACTGCACTGGATATTTATGGTTTTATTTCTTGTTGCAGTGATCTCATGCACATTGTTCTCGTCCATTATCGTGAAGTCAAGGTTGTAAGTCACTTTCCTATTTTTATATATTTGCATTTTACGTGTTTTTTTTACTTTATTATTAGATAGAGAATTTTTTTTTATCTGGCTCATCCTGTGTATCCATCCTCGAACATAAATTAGATAATTTACTTACAACCTTTAATAAAAAAGAATAGTCCAGTGCACAAAGCTCCCGCCATACAGGATCATGAGGAAGGATCTATTGTACACAGTCTTATCCTGTATTTTGCAAGAGACTGTTTTCATGATTCGAACTCGTGACCTTTAGGTCACAAAGTAACAACTTACCATTGCGCTAAGGCTCCTTTTTTACTTGCAGCCTTTAATCATAATAGTTTTTTTTTTTTCAAGGAGTTGCTTGAACATCATTCAAAATAGTTACTAAAGTAGACAATCAGCGAACCCATCGATACCTCCACTTTTCTTCTGTTATCCTTGCTGTTTCTCAAATAGTTTTAGCCTTGCTGTTTTTAAAATAGTTGTTGCCTTAACAATTAGATGGGCTGTGGCAACTTGTAGGCACTTTAGCAACTAAATAACCAGAATCCCGAAGCAAAGCAATTCCCATCTGACACGCATGATGCATTACAGATTCATCATGGTACTCGAATTCATCTCGAGTCTGTGTTAACCCTCGAACCTGGGCTTGTGTGTTTTACCCAAACTGCTATTGTTTGACATCAAGCGGACCAGATTATCTTTTTGAATACTCTGTCTCCCATCATTTATGTCTGTCTCTCATCATTTACGTCTCTCAACGGCAAATTGACTCAACCATGCTAAAATGGTTACAAAGTAAAAGCTTCATTTCTGTTCTGTAATATCCATAAGAGAGTTTTTAAAAGGGCCACTAACATAATAGTATGTGCAAATATGCCCCAAATACTGGGAGCTACCTATTTCAAAATATTTTCCAAATGAAAACTCCAATCAGTATAAATATTTCGTGTTTCCTTAGCTTCCAGCCTGCCAATGTTGAAGATCTATGACAAAGGTCATAAGCTTTTTGGAGCAGATGGCTTGAAGATGTGACGACCAAACCCAATAACCCCTCTTAAGCTCTAGAGTGTCTTAAATGGGCATCTTACTCATCGTGGGCCATATATGTTGAAAGTCATGTTGAACTTAGTTAATTTATGATGTTATAAATTCAGTCGATGCATGCTTTAATTTATTTGTAATTGCCATATAAATAACCCACCGTATTGCAACGGTCTTCAGGATAGACCAAGTCTCAGCCGTTCAACAAGTCTTGGCCATACAAGAGATAGAGATGACCAAATTCAACCACCTTCACAAATCATTGGCACTGATAGCCCCAACAGTGCTCACACATCAGAATATGAAGATGCTGAATCAGGTGCAACATTTGCTACATGTAATGTATCTTTTTGTTGTGCATTCGCGTAGTGCAATTCACTTTTCATATTTCAATCCTTATGCAACTTGTCTTTCAGCTTATTCAAAGCAAGACTCGAAGCAGCAGATAATTGTCAGACAAGTTCCAGATACCACTCTTTCACTAAGATGCGGCGACATGATTATTGACTAATGATCATCTAGACTTTTTGAGCCCTTGCATTCCATTTCTAACGCAGCTTATGTGTAAGTAATGCACTTTGCATGTTTTCATGTGGTTTTGTAACTTCAATTGGTTGTTTATTTATTATTGTTCGCGTCGGCACAGTTTGATCCAACATCCAAAGATGAGCTCCTGGGCGAGTTTACATAGGACAGGCTTCGAGAGACCATCGGCGGGCAGCCCATCACTGCGATATAACTCGACTCGACTCGACTCGACTCTCACAGGTAAAATACCTCTGCGGTCACCGCTCTCTCTCGCTCCTTCACTGCTTCGTCGAATCCAGGAAGGGGGGAGCGCAGCATCGACGTCGCCCGCCGCCGCGATGCCGCCCCCGTCCCCCGCCTTCGTCGGGATGGGGACCTCTTCCCCACCGTCTTAGGAGATCTTTCGCTCAGATTAAAATTAGTCATCTAATGATTATCCCGCACGTGACTGTTCGTCTGACAAGGTTCAGTGTTTTGTCGCAGATGCGCTGGATCCGTTCAGCCAGCAGCGGAGCCTATCCGATGTCTTCAATGTGGTGGACCGGATGCTGGATATTTTCCCCTTCGGGGCGGGATGGCGTGGGTGGGACGCGAGGGAGGACCTCAGAGCGCTGTACCTGAAGGGGGAGATGCCGGGACTCGGGAAGGACGACGTGCAGAGAATAGCACGCTGGTGATTAAAGGGGAGGCGCGTAAGGAGGGAGCGGAATGCGGCGGAGGGGAACAGGGGGGAGAACAGGGAAGGGAAAGGCCGCGACGCAGGTACAGTAGCCGCATCGAGCTTCCGGAGAATCAGTATGATTCTGAATCGTTGTCGTGTCAGCGGTGGTGCGGTGCACACGTCCGTGTGTTGTGGGTAGTGAACACTTTGGAGTGTTTTTTTAACAATCCTTAAATTGCTAGTTCCAAGAAAAAAAAAAAAGAGAGTGAATGATGGGTCTTCCGAATCTATTCGTTTGTTAGTTGTGATCAGCAGATATTAGTAACGATTTTACGCATGCAAACATCAAATGTATTAATGCAATCAAACTGATAGCCAAGGTACAATATTGCTTCGCAGCTTTATTGCGCAGAAAAATCTTTTGACCCTGGAGAGGCAAGAAGCTTTTGGTACTCAACAGCGTGTCAGACTTGGCTGGATGGCTTTCTTTAATCTGCACCGTCAATGGAGTGACCAGAGGTCCATACAGAGCATAACATAAAGGGACGCCAAATCGACTAATTGGTGACATTTTAACTAAATACTCTAATAGATCTCACTGCTTCAATAACGAAACCGACAGCAACTGACTTACCAGATTTAGTTGTAAAAGTTCGGCAGTACTTTAAACATCCAATTAAGGTAAATAAATAAAGAGGTCATATTATTTCTTTTCAAAATAAGTCGCCATTTTTTTTTAACAAGCCAATCCTTAAAATTGGAGTAACTTTTATAGTCCTGGATGCCTTTTAATTGAGTAAAAACTTCATTTCATTGATCAAACTTTGGTTTTAGGGGCTACAAGATTTGATCTTATAATGCATTTCATATACCTCAGCTAATACGAATTTATTTTGGTTCTGATTAAGCTTTTGTGAACATATAGCATGAGTGGTGTCATTTCCTCATGACCTTTTGCAAACATTAATATATAAAAGAATGCATATTCGCATGAGTGGTATCAAACACTCAATTTGAAACCCTACTAAGAGATAAATTCCTTTTGATGAGTGTTTTTCATTGTCACGGTGATTTGGATTGTTTTGATGAGAAGGAATCAAAGATGTTTTCCTTTTTCATGATGACTAGGATTGCTATGATGACGTGGTAAGTGAATGTGGCGATCCAAGCAACCAAATCTACATGGTACTCTCGACCTTTAAATTTCTATGTAAACTAAAACCATTAAAAGACAAGAAAGAAAAGATACTAAAATGATAGAGACATCATCACCCAATGGAAAATTTGATGATTAGATGAACCAAATAAATCGACTCGAGACTTTAGATTCATAAAAATGAAAATGAAGAAAGAGTATGAGAGTTCAATCTTAGTTAAAGACTATTGATTCTGAAATCTCACTACCTTGACAACTTAAAGTCTTTTGACAATGGCCTCCACAAATGATCAATAGTGATATGTTTGACCATGCATCCTTAATGACTTCTTGTCTACTTTTGTTCACTGTTCAACCAATGAAGACTTTGACCATTATTTAAGTAAAAAAAACTAAAATGCAATCCCCCCTCTCTCTCTCTTAGATATATATATATAATTCTTTATTTGTATTTTTCAATATATAATTGTATCATTGATTTATTGAAAATGACATGTGGATGGCAATAAATATAATTAAATAAGGTCCAGTGTGTGTGGTCATGGTCCATCAATTTCTAATCTGGCTTATGCATACATATCCATCTAATTAATTAATTTGCCAATTGTTGCACAAAATTTCATGGAATATTGTGATGTCTCTTTCTCTTTTTTCTTGTGGCACCATAAGGAATCCAGCTTTGAAAAGTGAGACATGTACCAAACCAAGGACATTGCTTGGAAGAAAAATAAATGAAAAGCAAAATATTTTAAAGAAGTTTTTTGAAAAAAAAAAACAAAACCAATTGATAGACCAATTTATGATTATAAGATAATCAAGTGGTTCACTACTAGTGACAAAAAGGTAGCTTCCATTAGCAAACAAAAACATGGATATATTAATTCCACAATTTGGCCTTCCAAAGGATTATTTTAATTTAAAGGAATTTAGTTGGCATTTCAATTCAAAATTAGAGCATTTATGGGTGTTTGTGGTTGACACTACCCACCACATCAAGTGCATGTAGGTGGCCTCACATCCCACTGTAGAATTAGATTTTTTTTCTCTTGATTTAATTCTTTTTTTTTTCTAAACTGAGGCAAAATTAAGTGTAGTTGGCAAATTTGATTGAACTTCTTCTCCATTAATACGCAATAGGCAAAATTGTCGTCCCAAAAGCTATAATTGTTAGCAACATGAGATTTTCATAATTATTGTTTAGGTTAAGCTTGAAGCATCGAGCTATAATATAATAGAGGAAGAATAATTAGGACATCAAGATCAAATATCTCTAACATCATAGAATTAGTCCCCAGGATTATGGTATCGCAGTAAGATATTTAGATTGTCATCCAAGTACTTGCGGTTCGATCTTCAATTATAACGTATTTGTAAGAATTTTTACTTCAAATGATGGGTACAATCAAAGAATGTTAGACTTCTGTAATGATATACTTCCCGATTTATCCTAATAATTAATGAAAAACTTTCATAGAACTAACCAATCATCCTAAAAATAATCAATAAGATTAATCAAAATTATTATTATTTTCCTTAAAATCATCGAATTAAGGTTAGAACCTAAGCATTTTTTTATCTTCTGTAGCCATCCTCAATTATAAAAACTCTCTTGAAAAGATTTTTTTTAAAAAAAATGATGTAGTAAGGCGCTAAAAATGCTGCCTTGTGATTTGTGAATGAAACCTACAGCAATGCCAAAATAGTCAAAATTTTCCTTTTATATTAAGAAAATAGTAGGCTAAAATAGAAGGAAAAAAGAAGAAGCAATATATTTGTGACATTACATAAGAACATGAGTAAATATAATAATTTTATTCATTTGTGTGGCGTCTTCAAATTAAAACTACATTTTTTTTAACTATGCTTACGCAAAGTTAGTTAAGGGATTGACTTAATTTCTTCTTTGATTCTATACATTTCTTGCAATATTTTAATAGGAGCATGTTGCACATGCATTCTATTATATATCAAATACTACTTCGACGACTAAAACTCATTTCAATCGAGTCCTTTTGATATGAAAATATTTAATTTTGTCGATTGCATCATCTTACAACTCGACAAAATGACAAAAAGTAAAATAATAATACAAACATGGAAGTGACATGGAGAAAGTAGGTTGATGCAATTCATATAATTTGTTTTTTTAAAAAAATCTTCTTTAAGAATAATTTTGATTAAAAATAATTTATCATTTTGGTTAACAGTTTGGATCTCATCACAACCGAGGGACTGTGGAACAAGTGATCCAAAAATCTAAATATATATAGTTTAAAATTATTCACTCGAGGACATTAATTGATGGTCCCGACTCTACTACTTTCTTTGTTTTGCTTTTGCTAAGCTACATGCACCACGGCCATAGAAAAATGCTTAAGAGAGAAAATGACACAGAGGCAACAGCAGAAAGGATCCAAAAGCATACACCTCAACATGTCATTGCTCTGCTGTGCATGTTTCTGACCAAAAGAAAGTGTTTTCCCCCCTTTAATACAGTAACAAAAAGGCTGCCAAGCTTTGTTCTTTACATTGTTGAGAATCATAAGACAGGTAGAAAAAGGAGCTGAGCATAAAAAGCAGTGTTTGCTAAAACAAAAGCCCAAAGTTTTTTTTTTTTTTACCTTCTGATAGTTTATCTGATCTTAGTTTTCTGTGGGAAAGATCTTTGTTATCTACCTAAATTCTTGCTGGAATCCAAAGCCCCAGATTTACTAGTGGGGGTATGAGGCTGTTACTGATAAAGAGACAGTTACCATGTTAAACAAATGAAAATGCATCCACTTCCAAAACCAAGAGATAAAACTATCGTCTGTCCTACTTTTGAGTTCAACACTAAACACCTTATTCTTTTGCTTCCTCCAACAAGAGAGAGAAGAGAGACCTTTACTCCTACTTTTGTCTTCAACATGGAAAGCTAAGCCCTTCAGTACACATTTCTAAGTAGAGATTATAGCAAAGCTAGCTCCATTTACAGTAGTTTTTTTACATGAGATCTCATATCATGTGCTTGCCCGATCCTGTGGTTCATTCCCATCGTTCTGAGTAATACCAAGGGAGGTTTGGTGCTTCTTCTTCGGAGAACAAGCTACTACAAGGCTCTTGACCTTCTCCGTAGAGGGATTTTACTTCAGAGTAGTTCATCATCTCATCTTGAGCCTCGATCTCGAACAAGGAGGAGCACTGAGAATTGAGCCCCATGAAGCTGTGCTGCTCCAGCACCACCACAGAATAAGGACTGGTTTCATCATTGAACACCGCACTTGAATCGCTGTCAGAAGCGCCATCTCTATAGACAAAAACTGATTTTTTATCGTCGTCAGCGCCTTTCTTCTTCGACTCCGTTGCAGATCTTGCCAGCCCGGACTTCAGCTCCTTTAACTGAACCATCGGGGATCAGACAAAGTGAATTATGCAGGGTTGGTTAGCTGAAGCAACCAAAATTTGCGACTTACATTTCCTTCGAGGGCCTCCTTTTCACGGCGGAGCGCATCGTAGTCGAGCTTGAGAGAATCATGCCGTGCTTTCAACACGGCATAGTCTCTTTCGAGCTGCTTAGTTTTCCATCTGGCACGGCGGTTCTGGAACCAAATCGCCACTTGACGTGGCTGCAGGCCTACTTCTTGTGCCAGTCGCACCTTCCTCTCCGGGTCTAATTTATTCTCCACTTCAAAATTTTTCTCTAGAGCTTTTACTTGATCTACACTAAGCCTGCGCTTCTTCTCTCCGAGTGATGAGTGTCCATAGGAGCACAGCTCCTCCTCCTCTACCTCCTCCATACCATTTACAAGAAGGGACTGAAATCTTTCCTCCTGCTTCTCCTTTTCTTCTTCTTCTGTTATACAACATGAAAAAGAAGAATTTAAATTACAAGAATGGAGAAGGTAGCATGAAAGAAAAGATAAGAATAAGTTGGCCTGTATACCAGAACAGCTAACATCTTTTCCTTCATGTCCTGAAAAAGAGCCTGAGCTGCTTAGCCTCTTCATTTGTCTTACTGCTTTTTTCAGCTGGTGATGGTGGCTATGTGGATGGTATAAGAATAATTGAAATTGGTATGATAAGAGCAGGTCGATGAGAAAATACAGGCAGCTGATGGAGTCGTCAGTTAGTTTCCATGGTGCCTCTTATTTCTTCTCCTTATTTTCTACCTCTGACTTGTGCCTCTGAACTCCTCACAAGAAGCAAAACTCTCCTTGTGAGCCTTCTTTATATGCATCTTCAATTTTCCTTAAAGCATACAGATATCAAATGAGAGGAAGGAGAACAGGTTAGAGCTGCAGGAATCTAGCAGTCTATATATAAAACCAACAAAGTTCTAGAGGTGGTAGGATTAAAGGGTGAGCTTAGTTATTGGTGGGGGGAACAGATGAAATGACACCTAAATGAAATGCAACCTAAATCAGAAAAAAAAAAAAAGTTTTGTTAAAGATCAGCAAATACTAGTTTATACAAAAGCAATATTTTGTGGAGGAGATGATGGTGGTTGGTGTGGGGAAGAGTGATTTTATTTATGTTTTTTTTTGGTTTTTGCTAGTAGGCCCTAAGCAAGCTTTACTTATATAGCTAAATGGATTTACTTTCTTGGGTAAACATCGGATTTGCATGCTCAGCTACTTTGGCCGTTGATGAAGCTCAAAAGGCAAAACCAATGCGACGTTGTGTCTACATTATCTTTCAACATATATTATGTGATGGGCTTTATGTTTGAAAGATATATGGCCAATTTTTAACGGGTGTAAAATATCTCTTTCATACAAAGGGTCATGAGACCAATGATACTGTACCATTTAAGGTGAACGATATCATCAATAAAGATAATTGTCTTAATCTGCATTCTCCATGAATGAAAATGTTTTTTTTTCTAGGCAATCACTTCCAGCCAAGTATTGTACTTGCAACATTTTGACATAAGGGATGTCTGCATCCATTTTTTATTTTTTATTTCTAGTTTCATGAGGATGCACAAGACCTATGATAAAAGCATATGGATGAATCTAATGTTTTAGGTGATCAGTCTTATACATATATTCACTGCCTAATTTAAAGCAAAGGGTGACTGATCTCTATTCAACTTCAAGAAAATGACATAAGTCCTCCAAAACCAATAAATTTCCAATCCAAGATTATGATATCAGAAACCAATACGCAAGTTAGTTCAAATTTCATTGAGTTTTTGTCTCATTTCTGCCACTGCTACGTTTCTTCTTATATTCAAACTTGTGTCAAGCAGTGTTACAGATAGCACTGCTTTTAGATTAGCATGAGCAGCACGAAGGTACCTTTTTCTTATAGTTTGTCAAAATTAACAGCTATTGATGTTGAAAACAAGAAATAACTAGTATTTTCCACAATGAAGGACTATCAATTAGGATTTTCAAGAAACTGACAAGCCTAATGTTCATTTTCTCAGTAGTTTCAGTTTTCCAGTTTGTTTTGTCTTATTTATTGAGTTTAGAGTCACATGGTTTAGTACTGAATTCAGAACCATCAGTGTGAGATTATTCTTTTTCTTTATCTCACCTTAAATATAGTAGTTGTCCACTCTAAACATATCAATTTCCTTAAGCAACATCATTTAGTTCACTTAATAAACAATAACCAACCACCATTATTTATGTTTAGAAAAAAATTGAACTGATCAATAATTTTGTACCTATGGTTATAGCCTCTTCTCAAGGATATATACGAAATAAAGAAAATGAAAATCTGCACAGTAGCTTGCTTGAAGGTTCAATTTAATGTTTTTTTTTTTTTTTGCCTAAAATTGATCTCAACTTACCTTCTTATAATGCATACCTGAAGGGTAGAGTTGTTGCAGCTCGAAACCCTGACTCAAGTTTAAGATTTCCATCTGCATCTCAAATAAATCCAAATATGTTGGACTATCCATCCATCTGTTTAGACAGATCATTTTGGAATTTCCGAATCCTTTTTATTTCTTATCTGAACCAGCTCTACATGGATTGATCATGGAAATCAATAAAAAACCTTTGAAAGCTTCTCTTCTACCTAACATTCTAATAAAGTATTAGTGT
This sequence comes from Zingiber officinale, assembly GCF_018446385.1. Taxonomy (NCBI): domain Eukaryota; kingdom Viridiplantae; phylum Streptophyta; class Magnoliopsida; order Zingiberales; family Zingiberaceae; genus Zingiber; species Zingiber officinale. The sequence continues at coordinate 11,547,067 of NC_056005.1, forward strand.
GCAAGAATAGCACCTTTCTTGTAGATTAATATGCATGTGTAGCTCATTTGAACTTATTAAACACAATAAATACAAATCAATTCAGGCAGCAGTTCCTGTTCACATATGGTCACCCTCAGTTTATAGATTGCCAGTGCAGCAGTTGAATAAATGCCAGAAAGCTACTACTAGCCAATCTCACTAGTCATGTAGGACACAGACGGCCACATATTTGTAATTTCTGAGTTCGTATGTTAAATGGTAAATTTTTTATTGTTGTTGGTATTTCAGCATCCAATATTGCGGCTGATGTGCTGTGAAGTAAAGTTTTCTCAATTGATTCCTTTTCTTTCACTTTCATTTTCAATTTTTTTTCAGCTAAAGCTCGGATCCACATCTCAAGTTTTCTTTCACTAATGCCTATGATTCCTTGTAAGTTCCTACAAGAAAGGTCATTTTGAGACCATATCCCCATTATCATTTCATAATCTGAATTATCACAGTAGGTTGGTGCCTAGATATAGGGATGGAAAAAAAAATATTATATCTACTGCAAGATGATTAAATCTGCCTAATGATCATGCTCATTATTAATTAAACACGTCCCATATATTCAGACATAGCTATGCAACATGTGAAAATTTTCAGAAACAGACAAAATGCATAACCAAGTCCAATTATATTGGCTATTGTAACAAGTAAATGAGTCTATAATTTATCCTAGCTTTACCTTTCAAATAAAAACCTTAGCCTAGCTTTTATGTTAGGTCACAACGTGTACCATATAACTTGATAAATATCATCATCCCAAGTTATCAAATGGGCTGAATTTTTGTACTTGGTGTAGGCATCAATTTGACAAGGAAACAGTTGATGAAAACAGATAAGAGGTTTGAGTTAAAGGGCATTTCCCCTCCTAGAAACAGGAGACAACATATACTTTCTTGAAGGAGAAGTCTTGTCTTAACATGCCTTAATGACACTTACGTCGTAGTCATAACGAATATCTTCTACCTTCTTTCTTCATCCTTTCCAACTTGGCAAGGCAATCCAAGTTCAGACAAAAGTTGAACGGGGTCTCTTTCTTGTTTACAAAGTGAGAACAATCAACTGTGAGTAGATTTGGAACTATATGGAATGCATCAACCATCTCTCGGCATTGGGTGCCACCTGTTTGGGGCCTGAGAATCCTGCAAAGTAGGAGGGTAAAAGCAGTGGTGGAGAGAGGTGAGCCATGCCTATAAGCCGTGCAGAATAATTGTTGTCTAAATATCCACTTCACAAAGAGTACCAAAAGCAATGAAGTTTATTCTAAAGGCATTACTAAACAGATATCAAGGCTGAAACAATTTCAATTGTCTTAAGATTATAGCTAGTGTAACCTCATAGTAGAAGTTTTCTCATCATAGAGCATCCTAACCGAATATTTCTCCCAAATATTTGTGGTCTCCACATCCACATCATCAATCAAATATCTCACTTCTCAAATATTTCAAATCTCACAATCAAATATTCTCCAAATCAAATATTTCACTCCCAAATATCTCAATTTCGCGATCAAATATCTCATCAACTAAATATTTATACGTCCTACTATCATTTTATTAATTTACATCTAATTTTATTTTTAAATAAAATTAATTATATTTATCAAATTTTCAATTTAATATATATCATTGATATTTTGATAAATATTTTTTACTTAATATTTATTTACATATTTTGATAATTATTAAATATAATTAATTTAATAATAATATTTTATTTAAACAAAGAAGTACAATATAAAATATATAATTTTAAAAAAATAATACAACATACACAACTATAAATATTTCACAAATTTAAAATTGAAATAAAGAAATACAAACCACGTTAATAAAACATAGAATGATGAACCATAGAAATTACAAACCATAATTAGTTAATAAAATAAACAAATTCACTACATATTCAATCTTTTCTTCAGTTGCTCACATATCGCTAGATGATTTTAAAGTGCTCATTTGTCATGCCTCCTGTGTCCATTACAAAGAGTTGATATACTATTATTATAATCCTTCAAATGTGCTATTGACTATTGCACAACCTTATTCAATTCATCAATTAGGTCTACTCTTTCTTTATCTTTCTTCTTTGCTACCTTCTATCCCATTGGACAAGATCGGGCTTCTCTATCATCCACATCAATAGTTGTGTTAGGATTACAAGAGTTAGTATGCGCACTTAATGATTCTGATGTCTTTATTTTCTTTGTAGCCGGTCGCCCTAAGGATTGAGGAGCATACATTAGACTATCTTTCATAATCATCCACACATGTTCATATTGGAAAGTAGATTTACAAGTACTCTTATATTCTTCATGAGCCTGCACCATCAAATCTTCATTGCTCCATCCGCTTGGTCGATCATTGTATCATTTATTGTGGATTCCATTATATCTATTCACGATCTTTTTCACTGAAGCCCAATGTGATTTTACTTTATCTGCGGTTCTCTTTTTAGCTCTCTTATCTCGATTGATATTATAGTATGTCACCATCCATTTCCAAAAAGACTCACTCTCTTGGCCATTACCAATTACTAAATCTTTTGTACTGTCCACACTGTTCGCTTGCTATGATCTGTTGGAACCCCAAGGTTATTTTGGTGTGATCAACAAGTTAAGTTAGGTCCTGTGTTGTTTCTAACCTTGTGTCTAAGTGTGCAGGAGCTTAGGAGCACAGGTACTCAAGCGGAAGACGCAGCTAGTGAGAAGGACGGCACGCTGTGCGTCCGAGGGACGAGGCGCTGCGGAAGAGTACACCGGCGGACGAGAAGGAAGCGCGCGGTGGTTCCGAGGGACGAAAGCCGGAGCGGAAGATTGCTCGGGGACCAAGAGACGCAGCTAGCGAGAAGGTCGACGACCGAGGGACGAAGACTGCGGATGAGTACGCTGGCGGACGAGAAGGAAACACGCGGCAATTCCGAGGGACGAGAAGCCGGAGGGAAGCACGCTCGAGAAGACCGGAAGTTGGGTTCGGGTGAGCCCTATTCCAGATGGCAGAGATCACCCAAGCGAGCGGATCCGGAGGAGAAGAACCGAACCGAGGCGAGACTGAACCAGAGAAGAAGTCCCGGATGAAAAAGTCAACAATTGTTGACTTTGGGCTCCAGGGCGCCCGGAACAGTCCGGGGCGCCCGAAACAGTCCGGGGCGCCCGGAGCCCTCCGGGGCGCCTGGAACCCTCCGGGGCGCCCTGAGCAGTAAAATTGACCAGATCGAGTTTTGACTCGATCTGAACGTTGGGGGATAAGTTTTATCCCCCCAGGGCGCCCGGAACCCTTCCAGGCGCCCCGACCAAGGCTATAAATATAGCCTTGGTCCAGAAGCTTTTCAAATGAACTCAAAATTGTAATTCCAAACACTTGTGCGCTTCTGTTCTAGTTTAGCTTCTGTTTTTTGCGCTACATTGTTGTACGAGGCTTCTCCGCCTGAAGGAGATTTTTAGTGAGCTTAATCTTTCTTGGATTAACAACCACATCGGTTGTAACCAAGTAAACCTTTTGTGCCTCGCTTTTTCTTTATGCTTTTAATTTACCAGCTTACTTTATTATTTATGCAATTGTTAGCTTAAAGAGTTCGAGGAAGGGTTTGTCTTTGTGTTTGCAGGATATCCAATCCCCTTCCAGCCGGCCGCAACGGTCCTACAAGTGGTATCAGAGCTGAGACGCCTCAGAAGGACTAACCGCCGTCTGAAGCAACAAAATGATGGCCGGAGCTAGCGAATATCCACCAGCATTCGAGGGGGAGTTTTCTTCATGGAAGAAACAAATGGAGGTATACCTTAACTCAGACCTTGGTATTTCTTTAATTTTAAAATCTGGCTATGAAGAACCGAAGAACACGAACGGAGAAAGACTCGATCTACGTCTCTGGAACAAAAAGCAACGTAACGAATCGATGGCAAATGGACGGGCAGAATTTCATCTCCTAACCGTGATACCAAATGAAGATCTTAAAAGAATCGGCGAATACAACAACTCAAAAGAACTTTGGGAAAAGTTCTTAAAATTCTATGAAGAACCGATTGAAGTCGTCCCCTCAATAGACATCAAGCCGTCATTAGAATCCGAGATGGAAGAAATTACCGAGACAACCTCAATAGCCGAAGTACATCCCGAGATCAATGAAGGGAGAGAATCTTCGGAAGAAAGTAATTCAACAGGAGGAGAACCAACGGCCGACGAGGTAAGTAAGGTATGGACTCGAACCTCTGAACAACTGGTTCAATTAATCAAATTACCTGAAGATTTTTGCGAATCAAAAATTGAATCATTGAAAGAACTTTTCGAATTACAAAATGTTTTGACGAAAGATTCTTGCGAATCACAAAGTATTTTTTCGAAAACTTTTTCCGGATCTAAAAATTTTTCTGAATTACAAATTATCTCGTTGAAAGAGTTTTTCGATTCGCAAAATGATTTGACAAAAGATTCTTGCAAATTATAAAATATTTTGTCGAACGAAGTTTGCAAATCAGAAGTATTGTCGAAAAACTTTATCAAGTTTATATTATCAAAATATCTTTGCGAATTAGGAATTCAAAATACAATAGAAAATGACATATTACAATTTGCACAAATTTCTACATGTTCAAAATTTCTTGCTTCAAAGTTAAGAAATTATGATAAAGTAAAATGGAAATTTAAAATTTTTTGATAAAAGCATTAGAATATATAAATAAATAAATACATAGAAAATTTCTTTTAATGTTATCAATTCTCTTAAATTTTCTTGCATAATTTTTTTTTGGCTTAGAAAGTTTTTAATTATTGATGACGAATACTTAGAAGTTTTTTTTCAAAAGTTATTTCTTGGCTTAGAAATTTTCCTTGACTTGGAAATATTTTCCTTGAAAATCATTGAGATATATTTTCATAATATTACCCTTTAGATCTTGCTTTGAACTCCATTTTTTTTTGTGATCAAAGGGGGAGAAGGAAAATATAAGTCTAGGGGGAGGTACAAATTGAAAATTAAAAAATTTAATTTTTTCTATCTTGTTGCACATTATTGCAATAACTTGTTTTAATTTTATGTCTAGTTTTGACCCTAGCTTAACTTGAGTTGATCACACCAAAAAAGGGGAGATTGTTAGAACCCCAAGGTTATTTTAGTGTGATCAACAAGTTAAGTTAGGTCTTGTGTTGTTTCTAACCTTGTGTCTAAGTGTGCAGGAGCTTAGGAGCACAGGTACTCGAGCGGAAGACGCAGCTAGCGAGAAGGACGGCACGCTGTGCGTCCGAGGGACGAGGCGTTGCGGAAGAGTACACCGGCGGATGAGAAGGAAGCGCGCGGTGGTTCCGAGGGACGAAAGCCGGAGCGGAAGATTGCTCGAGAAGCAAGAGATGCAGCTAGCGAGAAGGTCGACGACCGAGGGACGAAGATTGCAGATGAGTACACTGGCGGACGAGAAGGAAACACGCGGCAATTCCGAGGGACGAGAAGCCGAAGGGAAGCACGCTCGAGAAGACCGGAAGTTGGGTTCGGGTGAGCCCTATTACAGATGGCAGAGATCACCCAAGTGAGCGGATCCGGAGGAGAAGAACCGGACCGAGGCGGGACTGAACCAGAGAAGAAGTCCTGGACGAAAAAGTCAAAAACTGTTGACTTTGGGCTCCGGGGCGCCCGGAGCAGTCCGGGGAGCCCAGAGCCCTCCGGGGCGCCCGGAACCCTCCGGGGCGCCTTGAGCAGTAAAATTGACCAGATCGAGTTTTGACTCGATCTGAACGTTGGGGGATAAGTTTTATCCCCCCAGGGCGCCCGGAACCCTTCCAGGCGCCCCGACCAAGGCTATAAAGATAGCCTTGGTCCAGAAGCTTTTCAAATGAACTCAAAATTGTAATTCCAAACACTTGTGCGCTTCTGTTCTAGTTTAGCTTCTGTTTTCTGCGCTACATTGTTGTACGAGGCTTCTCCGCCTGAAGGAGATTTTTAGTGAGCTTAATCTTTCTTGGATTAACAACCACATCAGTTGTAACTAAGTAAACCTTTTGTGCTTCGCTTTTTCTTTATGCTTTTAATTTATCAGCTTACTTTATTATTTATGCAAGTGTTAGCTTAAAGAGTTCGAGGAAGGGTTTGTCTTTGTGTTTGCAGGATATCCAATCCCCTTCCAGCCGGCCGCAACGATCCTACATGATCTCCATCTAATTCGTTGCCCGTCTCAGTTGTTTGATCAAGAATAATATTGTCAAGCCCTATTTGAGATGAGAATGAGGGAAATTATGAATCGAAGATTGTATGAGATGTTTCTATACCTTTATCACTATCACTTGTATCAATACTAGCTCTTCTCGATTCATTTGATCAAATCCTCGATGATTGAAATAGATTAATTCCATGAGATGAAGCTTGCATGAAATATTGGTTATTCTGTCAATATTCCGGGGGACATGTATAAAACGAAGCTTGAGGGTAGCTATTGAAAAATTTGGATAACTTTGGAAATTATGATAATATAGTGATGGGTATAGAAAAGGTTGAAAATTTTATGGGTGTTGTGTAGGAAATGGAAATAGAGGAGGTTGTAGATTAGGACAAACTCGAGAATTTTTTCAACTTTAATTTTTGTCAATATTTGGAGAATTCAACAAATCCCCAAAATAATGATCGAAATTTCTATCCATTTCTCTCTAAATTTTAGATATGTAGTGGTTTTTTATGGTGAAAGATGAATGAAAAAATGATGTATATATAAAAGAGAAAATAAGCATTGTTCAATGTTCAAATTTTTAGAACATTGGATCAAATTAATTGCCAACGTTACATTCACCTGTTTAAAAAAAAATTAATAGAATTGCTGATGCAGCAGGTGGGCCCTCCCACTCCCACCCACACGCTTACACTAATACAGGCTACAGCAACTCAAATTTTAAATATTTTTTATTTTAAAAAATGAAAAAAAGGAAAGAAATCATTGGGCAAAGAGTTTTGCTCAGTGATTTCTAATACCCCCAATCTTTGGTCGGTGATTTTTAATACCCCCACTTCTATTCTCTCCAAATATCTCCTCATCTCAAATACCCCCCACTGTGGTTGCCCTTAAAATAAGACTGGGGAATGATACTACATAATAGGGACATGACGAAAGTGTAGTACAGAATCACTTTTTGGGATAGATCTCTTAGAGTATCCATAATAATAGAGGATATTTTTTTCAAACATTTGTGGTCCCTATGTACACATCATTATTCAAATATCCCACATCTCAAACTTCACAATCAAATATTTCACCAACCAAATATTTATGGTTCTCACTCATCAAATATTCTACTCTCAAATATCTCAAATTTCATAATTAAATATTTCACCAACTAAATATTTATGGGTTCCACCTATCAAATATTCCACTTCCAAATATCCCAAATTCCACATTAAAAAATAAAAAAAATTTAACCGTTGCCCATGTTATAGCAAAGGTGGGCTCGACTGCAGGGCCACCCATGCTGTGCTGCAACTTTTACGTATGTTTTTTTTTAAAAGAAAAATAAAAATCACTAGGCAAAAGTTTTGCCCGGTGATTTCTATTATCCCCATAAATATTCACTCCAATGGTGGAGATTTGAACCTTTGAGATATTTGGATAAATATCCCCTCTAAATACACCCCACTATAGATGCCTTTAGGGATATCACAATGGGGGGATATTTGGAGGGATATCTGTGAAGACCCGATTTTGGACATAGAGATAGACACTAGTGGATGTTATGCTAAGTTGTAATGGTATGGTGATCATTCATCTAGCCATGACCCTTCACCTAGCTATTACCATTCATCTAGCCATGACCCATCACCTAGCCTTTTTAATGGATGACCCTCCATTTAGCCATCTCTTCATATGTCTTGGCCACCCCTTCATGCCTATAAATAGCCAAGACATTATCTTCCAAATGGACACTCAAACCCTTTGAAAATCAGTGTCAAACTGCTGAAAACTTTCTGTTTAAGGGTTGCAGAAATTCATCCAAACCTTAGCTACATTTTGTGCAAGTTTCTGTCTAAGTTTTGATCAATAAGTGTAAGTTCAAGTCCTATAAAGTTTCTATACAAAACTGATGAAGTGGGGCTTTTCGTTTTTTTCCCCTTCTGATATCATGAGTTTGATACGTTACGTTTTTGTTCCATTCAATCCACATTTTGTACCATTCGATCTATTTTTTTAGCCTTTGTGATCTATGTTTTCATTTCATTATTGATCATTTCAAAATATTGCTCATTCATTTTTTTTTATTCCAAGATGCACTGTTATGATTCAAGTTAGATATGGTAAAGGAAATTTTCAAAAATATGATAAAATATGATAAGTTATGGCCCTGATGCAGTGAGTAATAATAACCGATATATGACCTCACCCCTTCGAGGAATTATATATAGGGACTGATCAGCAACACCATAAAAAAAAGATAATTAACAGTGCTATAATATATGTTTTCGATTAAGTTATGTTTCTGCCATGTTTCATGAATTATGCTCCTGTCATGAATTCCGAATGTTAAATTTACTATGTTTTGTATTATGTTGTTCTATATTCAATCGACCCCCACTTACCAAGTGTTTTCCCAAGCACTCATCCCCTTACTCCCATCCCCAGATAAAGACGAGGAACAAGTCGAGAAAGAGGAGCAAGAGACGTTTTGGGGCTGGTAATGAAGCCCTATTCAAGCGATTCTTCCTTTTAGTTCATGTTATCTTTACTTGTACGCTTCCACTTTTCACTTTTGGATTTTCGCATTGTAAAGATAATATTTCCGTTATATTATTATTGGTTTGGTATTCACTTTATGAGGCTTGTTTTTTAATATTTATATTCACGAGCAATGTCGGTGTCTGTACCGCCTAGGTCTCAGGGCGTGACAATATCCCCTCACCTCAAATATCCCCCATTGTAGAGAATAGTAGGGTATTTAGGTTATTTCTCTCCTTTGTTTTTTTTTAAAAATAAAAAGCAAATCCGAGTCTGTAGCAGTGTAAATGCATGGGTGGGAGGGCGCACTTGTTGCTACAACAGTTGTGTTATTTTTTTTAAACAATTGAATGTTGAATGTAAACATTGGCAATGAATTTGATCCAACATTTAATTTTTAGAACATTGGACAATGATCATTTGTTTCTTTTTTATATATATCTCATTTTTTCATTCATCTTTCATAAATAAAAACCACTGCGTACCCAAAATTTGGAGAGAAATGGATAGAAATTCCGACCATTATTTTGGGGATTTATTGAATTCTCCAAATATTGACTAAAATTTAAGTGGAGAAAATTTTCACGTTCAATCAAGCAGTTGTGTTATTTTTTTTAAATAGTTGAATGTTGAGTGTAAACATTGGCAATGAATTTAATCCAACATTTAATTTTTAGAACATTGGGCAATGGCCATTTTTATATATGCCTCATTTTATCATTCATCTTTCACCAAAAAAAACCACTGCGTACCCAAAATTTAGAGAGAAATGGATAGAAATTCTGATCATTATTTTGAGGATTTGTTGAATTTTCCAAATATTGACTAAAATTTAAGTGGAGAAAATTCTCAAGTTTGTCTCAATCTATAACCTCCTCCATTTTCATTTCCCACAAAACACCCACAAAATTTTCAACCTTTTCCATACCCACCACCGTATTATTATAATTTTCAAAGTTATCCAAATTTGTTGAGTAACGACCCTCGAGCTTTGTTTTATATATGCCCCCCGGAATATTGGTAGAATAACTAATATTTCATGCAAGTTCCATCTCATGGAATTAATCCACTTCAATCATTGGGGATTCAATCAAATGAATCGAGAAGAGAATGCAAGTGACAGTGATAAAAGTATAGAAACATCTCATGCAGTTCTCGATTCACAATTTCCTCCATTCGCATCTCAAATAGGGCTTAAAAATATTATTTTCGATCAAACAATTGAGACAGACATCGAATCAGATGGAGATTATAACAAGAGAACAATGTGTATAGCAGCAGATGATAAGCTTCTTGTAGCAGTCTGCATAATCATGAGCTAAGATTCAGTAGTTGATAATACTTAGAAGAGTGAGTTTTTATAGAAACGAGTGGTGACATATTAAAATACCAATCGCGATAAGGAAGCTAAAAAGAGAACTACGGATAAAGCAAAATCATATTGGGTTTCGGTGAAAAGGATCATGAATATCTATGAAATATACAATAAATGGTACAATTATCGACCACGCGGATAGAGTAACGATGATATAATGGTGCAAACTCATGAAGAATACAAGAGTACTTTTAAATCTACTTTCCAATATGAACATGTGTAGATTGATTGTGAATCCGATGTATGCTCTTCAATCCTTAGGACGACGGGCTGCAAAGCAAGCAAGGACATCAGAATCATCAAGTGCACATACTGACTCTTCTAATCTTAACACAAACTGTTGATGTGGATGATAGAGAAGCTCGATCTTGTCCAATAGGACAGAAGGCAGCAAAGAAGAAAGACAAAGAAAGAGTAGGTCTAATTGATGAATTGAATAAGGTTGTGCAATAGTCAGTAGCATATTTGGAGGATTATAATAATAGTAAGAAAGTAGACCAACACATCCAAGCATATCAACTCCTCGTAATGGACACACGAGGCATGACAAATGAACAACTTTAGAACATACGTGAGCAACTGAAGAAAAGATTAAACATGCAATGAATTTGTTTATTTTATTAACTAATTGTAGTTTGTAATTTCTATGATTTATCATTCTATATGTTATTATCGTGGTTTGTACTTTCTTTATTTTAGTTTTGAATTTGTGAAACATTTATATTCATGTATATTGTACTATTTTTAAAAAATTTGTATGTTTTTATATTTTACTCCTTTTGGTTAAATAAAATATTATTATTAAATTAATTATATTTAATAATTATCAAAATAAGTAAGTAAATATTAAGTAAAAAATATTTATGAAAATATCGATGAAATATATTAAATTGAAAAATTGATAAATATGATTAATTTTATTTAAATATAAAATTAGATGTAAATTAATAAAATGATAGTAGGATCCATAAATATTTAGTTGGTAGATATTTGATTGTGGAATTGAGATATTTGATAAACGGTACCATAAATATTTTATTTGGATAATATTGGATTGTGCGATTTGAGATATCTGATTAATGATATGGATATGTGGACCACAAATATTCAGGAGAAATATTTGAATGCTCTAATGATTAGTCAAATTCATCATGACAGCTTAAGAGGCAAAGCCGAACCGTTTTGAGCCTAACATAGAGATGTCAGGAATACAAGTGTTAAGGACTAAGAGAAACTCCAACTGTGTCCCTTTTACACCATTTTGGTGCGATGGTGTTGCACTGTGCAAGTGTCGATTTTTTTCTCTTTGATTTATACTTTTAAATTTATTAAACTACTTTCTTTAATATAATATATTATAATATTAAATTTATATTTAAAAGATTCTTAAATATTATAAATTAATATTATTTAATTTAATTTAATTTAATATGGAAATTTTATATATTATATAAAATTATATTAGTTATTAACTTTAATAAGTAATATTTAAAATATTTGTTATATTACTTAATATTATAAATATTTTAAATTTAAAATTGGTGTTTTTAGGTTACATATTTTTTATTTAATTATGTATGGATTTTGATATATTATTTTTTTACTTTTAAATTATTTAAAATTTAATTTAGAAGTAATTAAAATAACAAATTATATTGGTAATTTCATAACAAACACACAATTAAACATTTAAAATTTTAAAATGCATAAATATAAAATATATAACATATAGTCCAGCATATAATTTAAAGATGCGACAAACACCTAAGCAAACATACATTTAAAATAACTATAATAACTTTGTAATACTAAACAAATCAATGTTTAATATTCTATAAAATCACTTCCTAAACCACCAAAATAATCATGAAATTGACCGGAGTCATTCAAAGGATTGAGATCCTTGTCCTTCTTTTTAAGACGAATTGAATTTAGATCCTCCTTCATGTGGAGTTGATTGAGATTTTTGATTTTCAGTCCTCTTTTACATAATTCAGACTTATTCACTGTGAATAAATTCAAGCATTATTGGATCAGCGATGGTATTCAAATCTTTGAATAAAATTTTATTCTCTTCCTTGAATATAGCAACATCGGTACTTCGATCCAATGCCGCAACAAGTTCATCATTCTGTGAAACCATGTCTGTGAGTTGTTGTTCATTCTTTTTCTTTAGTTTTGCTTTCTTCACCCCAATAGGTCGTTTAGTTGAAGTATCACCACTATCCGAATCAGTGATGTTACGATTAAACATGTAGAGATGAAGGTGAATAAAAGTCTTTCTAGAGATTATATGATTGAGAATAATCAACTTAAGCAGTTGTCGTTGCACTCTCGTAGATGCAATTTTGACGTTGTCACTGTTAAATTCCTCCACACATGTCCAAATTTGAAGCCCTTTGAGTAATTAGGGTCTTGTACTAATAACATTTGAGTACAATTCATTTGTAAGAAAACAATACAATTATGAAAAAAAATTAATAACTAAATTAGATATTGATTACAAAATTAGTATAGTCTACAAAAGAAATAATGATAACAACTTACAAATCTTCCTCTAATACTCCACTTGGATTCAATTCTTCAAATTTTTGTATGCAACCCTTCAATTTGGAAACAACAACAATGATAGTATTCATTCTTTTTTGTAATGATCTTCTTGGTCACTCCGAATTTTTAAAATTTAGATCTAGATTATACTCCATCTCAACTCTTAACAACAACACAACAACACAACAACCAAGCCTTTTCCCACTAGGTGGGTCGGCTGTATGAATCCTTTTACGCCATTAAGCTCTATCTCCTATTATATCATCATTTATATTTAAATAAATTTTATCTTATTTTATTGTTGCTAACCAAGTCTTTTTTGGTCTTCCTCTTCCTCATTTTATATGCATGTTTATCATAGTTTCACATCGCCTAACTGGAGCATTTATTGATCGTCTAAGTACATGTCCGTACCATCTTAAACGTGTCTCTCTGAGTTTTTCCTCAATAGATGCAACTCCTACTTTCTCTCTAATGCTCTCATTTGTTATTTTGTCCATCCTCGTATGTCCACACATCCACCTTAACATCCTCATCTCTGCAACTCTCATCTTCTACTCATGTGCTCGAGTCATAGCCCAACATTTAGCTCCATATAACATAGCAGGTCTAACTGCGATTTTATAGAACTTACCTTTAAGTTTAAGAGGTACTTTACGGTCACATAAAACACTCGACGCTCCCCTCCATTTCACCCATCCTGCTTGTATTCTATGTAAGACATCTCTCTCAATCCCTCCATCATTTTGTAAAAATGATCCTAAATATTTAAATCTCTCGGTTCCAGGCAACTCGTCCTCTCCTATCTTAACAATTGTTTCATTACTTCTAATATTGTTAAACTTAAATTCCATATATTCCGTCTTTAATCTACTAAGCTTAAAACCTTTCCCTTCTAGTGTTTCCCTCCAAGATTCTAGCTTAGCATTTACTCCTTCACGTGTCTCATCTACCAAAATAATATCATCTGCAAACAACATGCACCACGGTACTGTGTCTTGAATGTGTGCAGTGAGTTCGTCCATAATTAATGTAAAAAGATAGGGACTTAAAGCTGATCCTTGATGTAGCCCTATCTTTATTGGAAATGCTTTAGTTACTCCGCCTGAAGTCTTTACTTTGATCGTTATATCCTCATACATATCCTTAATTAGTTCAATATATGTTACGCTAACACCTCTCTTTTCTAAAATTCTCCATATAATTTCTCTTGGGACTCTATCATATGTCTTTTCTAAGTCAATGAATACCATGTGTAGATCTTGTTTTTGCTCCCGATATTTTTCAATTAATTGTCTAAGAAGATGTATAGCTTCTATTGTCGACCTTCCAGGCATGAACCCAAATTAATTTTCTGTCACTATGGTTTCCTTCCTTAATCTTTTTTCTATTACTTTTTCCCAAAGTTTCATAGTATGACTCATTAGTTTAATACCCCTATAGTTTGCGTAATTTTGTACGTCTCCCTTATTCTTATATAAGGGAACTAGAGTACTTATCCTCCATTGATCAGACATTTTTTTCGTTTTCAATATCATGTTAAATAATTTTGTAAGTCATTCAATACCTTGTTTCCCTAAGCACTTCCATACCTCTATCGGAATATCATCTGGTCCAACGGTTTTCCATTGTGCATCTCATTTAAAGCTTGTTTTACTTCTGAAGTTTGAATTCTACGATAAAAATTAAAATTCCGATTCTCATTTGATCTAATTAAATTACCTAAGTTAAGTTGGTCTCCTAAACCTTCATTAAAAAGTTGATGAAAATACCTCTTCCACCGCTCTTTTATTTCTCCATCGCTTACTAATACCCTATTACATTCATCTTTAATACATTTTATTTGGCTAAGATCTCTTGTTTTTCTTTCTCTCACTTTAGCTATTCTATAGATGTCTTTTTCCCCTTCTTTTGTATCCAATTTTGGGAATGAGAAAGTACAAGAGAAAGTGAAGGAAAAACGAATAGCTTAAAATTAATCCTTCTTTTGGTTGATTCATATGATTGGATTTTGAGAAATATGAAGATAAACATGACATAAGTGTTTATGTTCTTTAACTGAGTAGGATGATGAATGAGAATTTAAACTTTTTTTTTTCAAGAGTAAAGTTTATGGGAAATTATTGAATTAATATGTGTAATGGCCATGTCTAGTATGACATTATCTAGGAAAAAATATGTGCATTGTATAAGATTTGTGTGTGCATTGTGATGTCCCATCGCTTGCAAAAATAATAATGTTATATATGCATTGTCATGTCTCATCTCCTAACATAATAATAATGGTGTGTGTATTGTGATGTCCCATCGCTTGCAAAAATAATAATATTGTGTATGCATCAGTTCTTAACAAGAACACGAACTGTTAGAAAATTTTACAAAGTTATTGCATTTCAAAAAAGAAAAATTAAGGTTGGTAAAGGCATACTTAGGAATGATTTCCATGATCTTCTGACGTTTGATGAAATTTTTGGGGATCTCCTCGGTTAGATAGTCGTCGTCCTTCAATTGCTTGATGGTCCCCTCATAGCCGTATCTGAACATTTTGTGTGTCCGATCGACTAACATCTTATTGAAGCTTCGAGAGTGCAGGTACTCCACTCTGAAGGCTTCCTGCCGATTGGACTCTGCTTCTTTATACTCGGCAAACTCAGTTTTAGAGGCCTTCAGCTCAGCTTTCAAAGCATTCAGCTCGGCGTCCTTCTTATTAATGAACCTTTGATGCTCCCCAAGCTAAAGCTCTTGTGCAAGCACTCAACTTCTTTATTGAAGCTTCGAGAGTGTAACTCAGTTTTGGAGGCCTTCAGCTCGGCTTTCAAAGCATTCAGCTCGACGTCCTTCTTATTAATGAACCTCTTATGCTCCCCACGCTAAAGCTCTTGTGCAAGCACTCAGCTTCTTTATTGAAGCTTCGAGAGTGCAGGTACTCCACTTTGAAGGCTTCCTGCCGATCATACTCTCCTTCTTTATACTTGGCAAACTCAGCTTTGGAGGCCTTCAGCTCGGCTTTCAAAGCATTCAGCTCAACATCCTTCTTATTAATGATCCTCTGATGCTCCCCAAACTTGTGTCACTTGTTCGATCGTTCGGCCAATTTGCTTGACGAGCAGGGTAGCTTCTATCTCTTCAAGCCTTTTGGCCAAAGCACGAGCTTCCTTGTTTTTAATATCTAAGTTGTCGATAGCCCTAAGTTTTCTGGTGTTAGCTGAGTTGATGAGTGACTTGTAGTTTTGGGCGGGCCTGCTTCATTAGCCTTTCGAGTTTGACGACTTGGTCATGATTTTTATCTTTCTCCAAGCTTAATGCCTGTTCGAACTCGAGTAATTGCTCAGACTGGATCTCCAGCTCTTTCTTCAATTGGGATACTTCTTAGGAGAGCCAATCGGATTGATCACGAGAAGTGCCCGCTCTGTCGATTGAATCCGGCAACTTCTTGTGCTCAGACTGGATCTCCAGCTCTTTCTTCAGTTGGGATACTTCTTAGGAGAGCCAATCGGATTGATCAAGGGAAGTGCTTGCTCTGCCGATTGAATCCTGCAACTTCTTGTGCTCATGGCTCAACTAAGCCAATTTCTAGCTAAGTGTCAAGCCGTCTACCTAGAATTGTCGCAAGGAAAAGGGGGGGTTAAAGGAAGTAAGGCAAAAAGTAGTAAAAAGCTTACCCTGATAACCACTTGGCTAAAGCGGTCAACAAGCTGGTCAGGGGAACTAGCGGCCACTCAGGCACGTGCATCCGCCTAAATTTGGGCCAAGGGTCCCTAAATCCTTATTCTGTGCTCTAGGGCTAAGGATTTGACTGTATGTGTAGACAACAAGTCTTGGGTAGGTAACCTAAGGACTACCCAGATTTTCTTCTGTTTGCCCAACTAGTTGGGCTCTGTCAAAGTGGATTTGGACTTACTTTTGGACTTGGAGAGAGGGGGGAGCATACCGTTAATACTGGTCGCGCTGATTCAATTGGCGGCGATACCAAATAGGATATAGGTTGAGTAAGGAGGGGGTTGGCCGACAACTTGGACAGCGAGGGAGTCCGGTCGGAGGAAGTAGGGGAGACCCGACCGACTGCTATTTCGGGAATCGTGGATGTGGAACTTTCTCCCTGCTCGGACGGAGGTCGCACGATCGATGCGGCAACACAAGCTTATGGAACGGGGGTTGCCAATCGGATAGGAGTCTTCATGCGATGCCTTTTGTGACGTTGGCGATGGATCAGTGGTTCAGCCGAAGTCGTGAACTCTAAAGGAACTACAATGGACATCAAGGAAGGGCGCTTAGGGGGGCAACTCCTCAGTATTAGTGCCTGCGTCACTCCTCGTTACTTGACTCGCTCCTTCTTCGTCGGTCGACCCTTCTGATGGTCTGACTTGCAGGAGCCCGTGGCTCTGTAGCTCCGCATACTTCAAGCTCTTCATCAGTTAATTTGGTGGACTCACTCAGCAAAGCTTTTCACATTACTCTAGCTACAAAAAAAAAAAAAAAAATAGAAATCAGTTAGACCAAAAAACAACAGATGGAGGAATTTCTTACCAAAAGGGTCAGGTAGCCAAGTGCAGACGGGACTCAACCCAAACATATACAATACGCCCTCGATCAACAACTTATGAATGTGATATTTAAAGCCGGTCAGTTGGACAGCGGATTCGAGGTAGACCGACTCCCATCGATATTTACCCAACTCGAGAGTGTGGGGCAGCTCCATTTGCTAGCCGATCAGGAAGATCACTGGGTCGGGAAGTCAGAGGTAAAAATATTGAGATTTTCAATCTTTGTTAGAAGAGGACATTTTTTCAAAGTATACAATGCTCACTCGGGCTTGGAAAAGAAAAACACTCAGCTCAAATTTTTTCGAATAATAGAAGTAATTAAAAACGCGAGGGTGTAGAGGAATTATGTACAAAGGAAACAACACTACAACCCCGCACAGTAGCCTGAAGGAGTTAGACGTTTACTATTGTAAGGGGATGTGAAAGTAGACGCAAACTTTAGAAAAAAGGGATGTTGAGGAAAACAGAGACCGATATAGAGTTGATCTTTGAAAAATGTAAGGAAGTCGGTTGGAGGCGTGTGGGGACGATCGTAAGCAAAAGGAACAACAATCTGATAATCAGGAAGGATGCAATAAGTTTTATTTGATCTACTTCATCCCCATTGAAGAAAGAGGAAGTGGAAGTGTACCAAAGTCCAGGGATGGAAGGAGGAGTAGGTCAAGAAACCATCAATAGAGAGTATCGAAGATCAAAAAAAAGGAAGAAAAGTGAAACTTACTGAACACTAATTGCCGACGACAAGCAGAAGATGAAGAAGAAGAAGACGAAGAT
The DNA here is from genome assembly GCF_018446385.1 of Zingiber officinale. Classification (NCBI taxonomy): domain Eukaryota; kingdom Viridiplantae; phylum Streptophyta; class Magnoliopsida; order Zingiberales; family Zingiberaceae; genus Zingiber; species Zingiber officinale. The sequence continues at coordinate 11,565,017 of NC_056005.1, forward strand.
GAGGAGGGAAGGTGTTACACTGCATCGAAGAATGAAGACTTTAAAAACACTAGTGATAGTTATTGGCAATCGTTCGATCCAAAGATTAAAAAGGGGAGATTTAATTTGGACCGTTGAATTTGAAAAGGTAGCTAAATCACAACAGTCGTCTGTCACATCGGATATTCTCCTTTGCAAGCGCGCGACACATGTCAGCGTAATATAGGTCATATTAATGAGGGATGAGAGGCAATAAGCAATCTTATGATGCAAAGTTATGCTCGATGTGCTTTACATTAATGGCAGGTGCAAACTCCAAGAAGTAGCAATGACGTCGGCCTTAACTAAGCGACACCAACATGAGTTTAGGTCTGTTCGGGAGAAGGAGGAGTTGGAGAATGGTGACAACTAAGCGGGTCTTCCAGATATGTCGATCGGCAGCACTTAGAGGACTCTCCTATTAGAAGACGGGGGATCTCATAGGTAAGGAAGTTAAGTATAATATTTGTTATGGCTGATCAACGATACAACACATAGACGCATGATTAGAGGATAAGAGGCTCAGACAACATCAGAGTCCAATCAGTCGGACTTGTAGCCTCCTTCGACTAGACTTGAAGGGAGACTTGTGATATGGTGTTTAAGGTGGGCCCCTTTGAGAGGGGTCAAACTCTAGAAAACCGGTTGATGTGGAAGTCAAAGTCAAGGGATGCTTGACATCATTCAGAACATGAGAATGGTTGATCGGATCGATCGGGCATCTGGTTTGATCGGGCTTGGGTTTCCAGCTTCATGTGGAAGTAGATGGTTAGGCCAGGGGCTTATCCGATTGGACCCTCCAGCTGACCATGCCTTGAAGACGGATCTCCTAAACAATGCCAATGCTGAAACCCAATATCAGTTGCCCTAGTCAAGTGCTCTACCCGATCGGACATATAGTCCAATCGGACACGCTAGTAGCTTGATTGCTTGCGGGTCGAATAAGGAAGCCGAATAAGAGCCAAATCACCCACTGTGTTCATAAATACTGGTCAGGTACCATTTTTTAAGAAGGGTCAGTCGGATTGTATCGATGATGTGATTGGTGCGTCAAAGAAGTCTATGGTGGGCTCCGTAGCCTAACAAACTATTATACTTTTTTGGCCTTTTGTATCGGACATGAGATATTCTGCAGACAAATCGCACTTTAGAAACTTCTAGCTAATCGAATTACAGGGATTTGTGGGCTTATTTTAGGAAAGGTGTCAGGGTTATTTTATGGCTTGCCCTTTATTGGAAATGCTTTGTAATTCATGCATACATAACAGTGACATTATAAAAGAGGGTCTTCATCCACCGGTGAAGGTAGGCGATGCTACATATTCTACACACTCACTACTATAGTTTTTTCACTATTCTTCTACAAAAATCGATCACTTAAACGTTGGAGGGCCAGTGCCGGGGACCCCTTCCCTGGCCCGACACTAACGTTTTTTGTGACACGCAGGACGACAAGAAGTCTCCATCCAGTCAACATCCAAGCGGAGTGCCCAACGAGTCATCCTCTCACCTTTCGGACAGGATCAATTGCAAATAACCTATTCTTTGGACTGCGTGGATCATGAATTGCATGAGCAAGTGTAGACCATTTTGGGTATATACCATCAACTAAATAGTAATCCATGTTGTACTCTTTTCTTTGAATGACATAATGAGCAGGGGGAGCAATACCTTGAGCAAGGTTAGAAAAAAGATGAGAAGACTCCAATACATTAATGTCATTGTTAGATTCGAGTAAACCGAAATATGCATATCATATCCAAGGATCATAATCAGCTACAACTTCTAGAATAATTGTTGGCTTTCCACTGCGACCAGAATATTGCCCAGCCCATGTTGTTGGGCAATTTTTCCACATCCAATGTATGCAATCTAGACTACCAACATACCAAGAAAACCACGCTACTCACCAATATGAAGAAGCCTGGCAACATCATTAGCATTGGGTGATCGCAGGTACTGTCCTGCAAATACGTTAGCAACAACACGACAAAATCTTTTCATACTTTCTATGACAGTTGATTCTCCTATTTTGATGTACTCATTAGTAGCGTCTACTGATATGCCAATATTTGAAATGCAATTGTCATTTTTTGCAAACCTGACAAGCCAAGTTTTCCAACTTTGTCTCTTTTCTGCACAAAATAATATCATGATTACTAACCATATTAAAAATACGTATAAATAAATTTCTACCCATTCAGAATCTTCTTCGAAACATTGCAGCATTATATGTAGGATTTTCGGCAAAGTAATCATTGAATAGATTACGATCAGCAACTTCTCTATTACGATTGATCATTATGTGAATAGGAATAGATCCTCGATGTTTGCCTTTGTTGCTTTCTTCACTCAAATGATTCAAAATGACTTGATTATTTTGACAAATCACTTGAGTGATAAGCCTTTTACATCAAATCTTTCATCATCTTCAGATCTTGAGGATGATAAATTTAACGTACCTTCAATATTAGGATTCATTTTTTGAGATGGAGAATGTAATTAATTGTTTTCAATTGTGGTATGTATTTATAATGTATAATGTATACACCATTATTATTATTATTGCATGGTATCGGACATCACAATGCACACACCATTATTATTATTTCAGGAGATGAGACATCACAATGCACACACAATATTATTACTTTTACAGACGACGGGACATCACAATGCACACACCATTATTATTATTTAAGAAAATGACACATCATAATGCATACACAACATAATTATTTTTGTAGGCAACGAGACATCACAATGCACACAACATGATTACTATTTCAGGAGATGGAGCATGACAATGCATACATAACACTATTATTTTTGTAGGCGAGAGACATCACAATACATACACCATTGTTTTTGCAAGCGACGAGACATCACAATGCATACACCATTATTATTATTTCAGGAGATGGGACATCACAATGCACACACAATATTATTATGTTTACAGGCAACAGGACATCACAATGCACACACAAATCTTATACAATGCACATAGTTTTTCCTATATAATGACATACTAGACATGACCATTACACATATTAATTCAATAATTTCCCATAAACTTTACTCTTGAAAAAAATGAGTTCGAATTCTCATTCATCATCCTACTCAGTTGAAGAAGATAAACACTTATGCTATGTTTATCTTCATATTTCTCAAAATCTAATTATAGGAATCAACCAAAAGAAGGATTAATTTTGGGCAAGAGTTGAGATGGAAGTATAATCTAGATCCAAATTTTAAAAATTCAAAGCGACCAAGAAGATCATTACAAAAAAGAATGAATACTATCATTGTTGTTGTTTCCAAATTGAAGGGTTGCATATGACAAATTGAAGAATTGAATCCAAGTGGAACATTCTTCAAGGTATTGAGAAATTCAACTATGACAACGTCAAAACTGCATCTACAACAACTGCTTAAGCTGATTATTCTCAATCATATAATTTCGAGAAAGACTTTTATTCACCTTCATCTCCACGAGTCTCTTCGTTTAATCTTAACATGAGTGATTTGGATAGTGGTGATACTTCAACTATTATTCTCAATCATTATTTCTTTTGTAGACTACACCAATTTTGTAATCAATATCTAATTTAGTTATTAATTTTTTTCATAATTATATTGTTTTTTTACAAATAAATCGTGCTCAAATGTTATTAGTACGAGACCCTAATTACTCAAAGGACTTCAAATTTGGACATGTGTGGAACATTCTTCAAGGTATTGAGAAATTCAACTAACATCAAAACTGCATCTACAAGAGTGCAACGACAACAGCTTAAGCTGATTATTCTCAATCATATAATTTCGAGAAAGACTTTTATTCACCTTCATCTCCACGTGTCTCTTAGTTTAATCTTAACATCAGTGATTCAGATAATGGTGATACTTCAACTAAACGACCTACTAGGGTGAAGAAAGCAAAACTGAAGAGAAAGAATAAACAACAACTCACAAAAACGGTTTAATAGAATAATGAACTTGTTGCGACATTGGATCAAAGTACCAATGTTGCTATATTCAAGGAATAGAATAAAATTTTATTCAAAGATTTGAATACCATCACTGATCCGATAATGAGTGAATTTTTTCGCGGTGAACAAGTCCAAATTATGCAAAAGAGGATTGAAAACTAAAAATCTCAATCAATTCCACATAAAGGAGAAGGATCTAAATTCAATTCATCTCAAGAAGAAAGACAAGGATCTCAAGATCCTTTGAATGACTTCGGTCAATTTCATGATTATTTCGGTGGTTTAGGAAGTGATTTTCTAGAATATTAAATATTGATTTGTTTAGTATTGTAATGTTATTATAGTTATTTTAAATGTATGTTTACTTTAGTATTTGTTGCATCTTTAAATTGCATGCTGAACTATATGTTATGCATTTTATATTTATGAATTTTAAAATATTAAATGTTTAATCGTGTATTTGTTATGAAATTACTAATATAATTTGTTATTTTATTACTTCTAAGTTAAATTTTAAATAATTTAAAAATAAAATAATGTACCAAAATCCATACATAATGAAATAAAAAAATATGTAACTTAAAAACACTAATTTTAAATTTAAAATATTTATAATATTAAGTAATATAACAAATATTTTAAATATTACTTATTTAAGTTAATAACTAATATAAATTTATAATATATAAAATTTACATAATAAATTAAATTAAATTAAATAATATTAATTTATAATATTTAGAATCTTTTAAATATAAATTTAATATTATAATATATTATATTAAAGAAAGTAGTTTTATAAAAAATAAAGAAAAAAAATCAGCAATTGCACCCCTGGTGCTGTACTGTTCACTTGCACCAAAATGGTGCAAGTTTAAGTGATACGGTTGGAGTACATTTGGTGTCCCTTTTACAACAAAATGGTATGAAAGGAATACGGTTGGAGTTACTCTTATGGTTGGAGATGTTCTAAGAATCTAGTTGGTAATTTCCACATACTAGGATACTTTGCAGTAAATAGTAGATTAACAAGAGAATTTCCTAGATATTTAATTTTACTTCTAAATGTAGGATTGTAAATAAGCCGAGCGGAGCTGAGATTTGAGGTGTTCAAACTAATTTAATAAGGTAACCGAACAAAGCCGAGCCGAGCTTAAAATGAACCAAGCTTTTAAAATGATCGTTCAAGCTTGACTTGAATTATTTTTTATGAGCTTGGGTTTGTTTGAAGCTTGACTTGAGTTTGGTTCGTTTAAATATTATCGAGCTCTCAATTCAAGCTTGGCTTGAACTTGGTTCGAGCTTGATTCATTTAGATGTTATCGAACTCTTAATTCAAACTGTTTGATTGTTTAGTTGTTTGATTAGTTTGAACTTGATAATTCAAACTTGTTTGTTTATTTTATTTAGCATATTGAAAAAAAAATTATTTAATGAATATAATTCGTAAACATTGTTTACGAAATTATTCATGAATATTATTGTTCACGAACATGAACGAGTTGGATATATATTTGTTCATATTTATTTATTTAGTTTAACGAGTTATTCAAAATTATTTATTTAATTAATCTTATATATATTAAACGAAGATAAATATAATTTTATTAAAAAATAATAAATTTATTCCCGAATGTTTTGTTTACCTAAAGGTCTATCTAAATGAATAGCAAAAATTAAATAGAAAACTAATCTGTCACAATAAATCTACAGAAAAAGCCATTATTTTGTCTACAGTTCTATCAGTTGACGAGACAGAGACAGAGACAGAGACAGAGACAGAGACTCATAGCACAGGTCATAGTGACATGAAAAAATGTGCGCATGGTTAAAATGGCATATGGGAGCAAATACTTGGAGCCAGATCTACTTCAAGTTCATGTTTCTAATTTGTAAGGCAACTCCATCTTCTTAGGGAGCAAGGTAAAATAAAGCCTACATGATATGATATTGCGATCATCGAGTTATTTTCGTTATAACTATTTGAAATCTTACCTCCCACTGGGATATGGCAATCCAACACAGTACTGGAAAAAAAATAGAACATAAAAGAACACTAAACACTTCATTCAAATCCCAAAACAACGTTTTTTGCAAAGCTCTGAAACTCCATGAATGTGCCATTCTTACCATAACCAATCTACTGCTAAAACCAACATCGAGATTTTGCCATAATCATTCAATCAAACCTTCTTTTTTTTAACTTGTATCAAATATTACCTGCTGTGGGATTGCACGAACAGTCGTCTCTCTTTCTCCAACTCTCCATCCGATCTGCCATTCTCCGTCCCTTGTCGTCGCCCACACAGTTCGTTCACAAAACTCAGTTTTAGTCCATCTTTGTAAATCAATTGTTTTTATCCTTTTATTCATTTATTCCTTTCTCGAAGCTTCGAAACGGCTAGTTGGACTTCCTCACGCGTCTCCGTCCTCTGCAACGTTTACATTCTGTGTAAGATCGGCCGTCCGATTTCGATCGGAATCGGGACGGTCGATTCTGCCACCGTGGACGCGGAAAAGGACGGTTTTGCGTCCGGCCAGCTCCGTCCTGCCCGACAAACGCGGAAACTCGAAATTAACGGGAGAAGAAACGGAGGAAAAGTTGACCGGATCTACTACAACCGTTGGTACTTCATCAGATGGCCACAATTCATCGAACGGTGTCTCGTTAACGGCTCCAACGCGTCGCCCTCAGCCCTCTGCTTCCGAGAACTTTAAAGATGGAATAAATAATATTAAATAGAGTTTCTCTGTCTTTAAATACCGCTCGCGCTGCTGCTTCTTCCCCGCAGTCCAAACCCTAACGCTTGTTCCCGATCTCGATCACGATCGCTTGCTTTCTCGAGCCATCTCTCGCATTCCTCCCCTCGATCGCTTTCCGGTGGAAATGGCATCTCGCTTCGCGTTGCTCGCGTTCGCCTTGGCGTCGCTCGCCGTGTCCGCCTCCGCCCAGGGCCCGACCGCCTCCCCCTCCAAGTCACCCTCCGTGGCCCCGGTGAAGCCTCCTGCTCCCTCGCCTCTCCTTCCGCCGCCCGCAGTTGCTCCAGTGAGGCCCCCGGCAGCAGCGCCCCTTTCCGCGCCGCCTGCACCTGTCCCCGCCGCTAAGTCGCCCTCTTTGTCCCCTCCCGCCCCGCCGACCTCCGATATTCCTGCGCCAGCGCCTAGGTCGTCGATCTCCGGCGTACCTGCTTCTGCTCCCACCGCCCCGCCTCCGGCTGGTAATGGCGCTGCTGATCTTTCCTTCAGTTGGATCGGCGCCTTCGCCGTTGCTGCCGTCGCCTTCGCGATGTAGGCGCTTGTGATTACACTGGCATTGACTCCGCGGATCATTTCTCTTTTTGTTTGTTAGGTTGACGTTTCATATTTACATTTGTTTCCGTTTTCTATCAACATGAGTTAGTGGATTCTTTTATCTATTTACTTGTTTTTTCTACCATGATCCATGAATCTTCGATTGGAGTTGGGATTTTGGATCTTTTATTATCATAGACAATAAATAAAGTTTTTGTTAAATAAAAAAAATATCGATCTGTATTAGAATTTACACGAAACATATTAATGAAATCTGGAAGAATCTCTACTGAATTAAGCTCATTCTAAATTTGTTTTTTTAATAATAATTTCTATTTCTTGTGAGTTTTTTTTCCAGCTCCTGTGCACTTTTTGATCAGCTTCTATGGTATGCCAGAAATAAAAGGGAAAAAACATTCAATTTGGAAAATGACAGCTAAATTTAAACAGCTCTTTGTTGCAAGTATTCGAGCGACCACGTTAAAAAGGGTATTGAACGTATTTGAGGAAATGCTTGCCTGGGCCTGATCGCCTCTTTACATGATACGGCTTTGAAAAGAAAAATTCCTTAAACAAAAATTAATATTGATAATTACGAACACGGAATCAGAATCTGAGATAATTGGGAATCAAACTCTAAATACTTAGAGGTGTCCACAGCACCAATATTTTTCCAAAGTGGTGGCAAAAAGTGAATACGTTCACTCTCAGTGTCCCCGTCAATTCGTCTCAGGGTCAATACAGAGGAGGTAAGTCATAGGTTTTATCGAAATTCGAATCCCAGATCTTATGATGACAACACCTCATGCGCTAACTATTAGATTCATCCGAGAGAACATAATATTCCTCCAACGACACTTGAGAAAGTTTCTTAGCAATCACACCATCATCCGAGACAACACCTCATGTCCACAGCACCAATATTTTTCCAAAGTGGTGGCAAAAAGTGAATACGTTAACTCTCAGTGTCCCTGTTAATTCGTCTCAAGGTCAATACAGAGGAGGTAAGTCATAGGTTTTATCGAAATTCGAATCCCAGATCTTATGATGACAACACCTCATGCGCTAACTATTAGATTCATCCGAGAGAACACAATATTCCTCCAACGACACTTGAGAAAGTTTCTTAGCAATCGCACCATCATGCATTTAAAGAAAAGTTATGAATTACTTATAAATTAAGAGCCATTTTATTTTATTGTAATCTAAAATTTTCATTGCGTTTGTGTTGCACATGACAGAACATATGGGAGTGACAAATTGTTGTGATTAATATAATTTTGTTTAATGAAGTTTAAACATAATATAGATACTGGATTAACAGATAATTTAGATACATGACAGAACATATGGGAGTGACAAATTATTGTTTATTGAAACATCCCAAGTGGCGTCACAAAAATAATTTAATTGTTAGCTTAGTTTTCCGATCATACTCATTTTTTTTTTTTTTTGCGACCTCGTATTTCAACTACTCTAAACCACTATAATTGAGGTTTTGGACAGTTGAACACTACTCTTTCAAGTGTATTTCTCCCATCTGCTCATATTACTGAACAGCAGCCAAATAGTCAACAATTCCCAGGTTTAAAGAACACAGATTTCAATGAATAATGTCGGTGTTATTGTGTCAACCAGGGATCAATAATTAGTCCTACAAATGTAAACGAATCTAAGAACACTTGTCCATCAGAGAACTTCCCTGAATCACGAACACTACGACTTTACAAATAACATATGAGAGAGGACTTAGCTCCCTTTTTTACACATGAAGAATTCAGTCCTTTTTGACGCCATTGTAGCTGCTAATTTCCTGCCCTTCCCCAGCACTGGAAGCGTCTAGGTGTCTTGGGCTTCCATGTCGACCGGAACATTGATGTCAAACCCAACAAGTAGATAAATCGTCAAAACAACTTTGATATAACACGGCAAGAGGACCAGAAGGCTACAGAAGCTGCTTTAACTAATGCTGGATTCTGATATATCCTGAAAGGATGAACAAATGAATGATCAAATTTATATAGAGGCATTAAGACCTCAGAGGTGGATGCAGTGCAATGTTTAATTAACCAGAGCAAGCTCCACTAAGATTGCAAAAAGAGACCAAGCTTTATTTATTTAAAATGTTTACAATAGACTACAAAGCATGAAGCTGCAATCCAAGTTAACTGAATAGCATGCAACCCTAATCTATTATAGTCTTGCTCCTCCCGTATGTTCTTGCAATACATCGTATGCAACTAACTTCATCTGACCCACATCTATTTCGGGCATCAATATCACTACATGAACTAGTAAATGTAGACTGAGATACAATCTATGACTAGCTTGATCAACTAGTAAATGTAGACCAAGAAACAATCCATGTGTAAATTATTTCATGAATTAGTAAATGCAGACTAAGAAACAATCTATGTCTAACTTATTACATGAACTAGTAAATGTAGACTAAAATCATGACTAGAAGATGAAAACACAAATAGCCAAAGCATTAGAGTTGTTGATAGAGATAGAGCATGCATACAATGATAGCTCTCAAACTTTTTGGAGCACATAATTGATTAACTTGACTTCAAATTAATACATCAACGAAGAGAGGATAAAAGAAGATTGGATTAAGACACAATGAGATTTTAGGAACAATTTTTCCTTTTTTCCATTTTTTGAAGTAGCACGGTAGTAGACTGAAGGTAGCAACTCAAGGATGGGAAGGTCATGTGTGATTGTTGTGTACTGCTCTGACAGTATCATGAACTCAAGAAAATGTAGGTGGTGCTCATGTGTGCAGTGATGGCTTGTGTGGATGTGAGATTGAGGCGAAGTGACAAAGGAGCAGCATTAGCTTCGTGAGAGAGAATGGAGGTATCAAAGATCACCCTATTCTTGATGTCAGGCCTAGAGGCCATAGCTTAAACAATTGTGGTTGGTGCGACACATGGTAGGAAAGGAAGGAGATGGCGCCGATGAGGAACCACTGGCTTTGATTGAGGCTTTCACGGGGCATAGGCATTGTCAATAATGATCTTAGGCATGTCTGAAGGGATGAGGCTGAAGGTTACAAAGCACTGGGGATGGGTAAAATACTTGATCCTATGGACATCTGAATCGACCCAAAATTCCAGATTATTTTGACTTCCATTTGGTTTGCAAGTCAAAAATAATATGCATTTGGATCTTGGATCAGATATGATATCTAGTTCACACGTGCAATTAAGACAAGCCAACCAAATTTTAATATACATATAAAATTTAGCCAAAATTAAATTGCATGACCTGTTAGACATCCCAATCGCTAACTAATAGGATAAGTCACTCTATATATATATATATATATATATATATATATTTGGATCTTGGATCAGATGTGATATCTAGTTCTCACTTGCAATTAAGACAAGCCAACCAAATTTTAATATACATATAAAATTTAGAAATCCCAATCGCTAACTAATAGGATAAGTCACTCTAAGTGTGTGTGTATATATATATATATATATATATATATATATATATACAATAAAAGAATAAATAGTAATGAAAGAGTACCGACCAAGTTTTATCCTACTTAATAGTAATAAAAGAGTATCATTAAAAAAAAATGAATTATTTGATTTTATTATCCATATTAGATGGGTTTATTTGTAAATTGAACATGTGAATATAATTTGAACCCATTAAAGTAATCTAATTTTTGTTTTATTGAGTTTCAGATTATTGGATGTGGATTTAACGTGTAGAACTCTTTAGCCCAATCTGTTATCATCGGGATGATAACTTCCTATATAAAGGAAAGATTCCCAAGGGTTTAGGGAATCTTGACAGAACTCTTGGTTCCCTATTGACCTAGAGATTTTTTCGGCGTCGTCATCTTTAAACCCCTTGAAGACCTTCCTCTTCTTTCCACTGTATCTTCTTCCACAAGGATTAAGTCGGTGACGCTTCGAGACAATGACATAACTCTTCAATCAGGTCCTTTATCATGGTTATCTATTTATTTTCTTATGTCATGCTCATAATGAAACTAGATCTTTCTTGTTCTTATTTTCCTATGTTCGAGTTCTTATCCGGTGTTTAGAATTCATACGGCTTAGGTTTTTACAAGAACTAACATGTGGTATCAAACCTTTGTGTTTTATCGTTTTGATCGCTATTAGGTTAAGTTTTTCGTTGATTTGTTGTTTGTATGCTAGATCAAGTTTTCCTAGTATAACACACTTTTTGATCAGCGAAAATCATGTAAGAAAAAACTAGATTAGACTTGCATTTCAAGTTTTTCATGTTTACGTGAAAAACACGAAGAACGACGGAAACCACCGCTATTTAACCTAATTTTAGGTCAAAATCGTGATGGTTCAATCAATTGCCTTGGTCGGACAATCGATTGTCAAGCCAAAAATAGCAAACAGAACCATCAAGATAGATTGACTTAATCGATCAATTGGCCCTAATCAATTACGTTGGTTTGGGAATCAATTGGCTCAATGAAAATCGAATACGCAATTGATTTTAATCGATTACAAGTTCGATCATGGCTGCCTAATCGATTGGTGATTTTCGCCAACCAATTTTCACCAATCGATTGAACGTTTTAAAATTGAACACAGAAACGATTGGAATCGATCGGTTAATCGATTAAAGCTATCCTAATCGATTGAGAATTTTTTCCAATCGATTAACAGCCTTAAGTTGCGACAGGATCAATCGATTAAAATTGTTTCTAATCGATTAGAATTGTTTCGAATCAATTAGAATTCTTTTCTATGTGAAACAATGAAAAAAAAAAGTATTAATTTGTATTAAACAATTGTAACAATTGTTTCATGTAAGAATGATTAATTAGTATTAAATAATGATTACATTATAGAATTTAAAGGAAATTTTAGATTCTTTTATATATATATATATATATATATATATATATATATATAGTCGCATACAATAGGTTTTCAAATCGATTGTGATAATCAATGGAGTAAAACCAATCGATTGTTATATGATATCAATAGATTGATAAATTAAGGTTGATTAAGTAATTATTGTTGGTTCTGTATAGGCCGACTCTAGGGGTGAATAACCTGCAATAAAAGGTGAGCACTTCTCTTGCTTTCAGAATTTAACAAGGAACACACGTTAGTTTAATAAAAAATAAAAAACATAAAAAGAAAGTAAGAGATACAAAGATTTTAACTTGATTTGCAACCGGGAAGGTTGCTAATCCAAGATAGTGGAAGCTCACTAAATTTCTCCTTCGATGTAGATGAAGAAGTCTCTTACAAGCATTGAAAGTACTAACAAACTAAATAGAAGGAGAATTGAAAGTACAAGTGTGTTATTTGAAATTCAAAAATCAGGGCTTTATTTATAGCTCACCGATCGAACTAGCCGTTTGCTGATGCGGCAGCTCTCGGGCGCTTGGACCCGGTCCGTGCGTCTGGACATGGTCACCTCGATCCACTCTGCAACAATTTCCTAATAAGCATTTATTGGCTCCCGAGCGCCTGGATTCGGCTGACGTGGCTCTGCACTAATCCTCTTTGTCGTAACGGCGGTCTGATGTGGCCTGAAGGGATCCAGGTGCCTGGATTCGGCTGCTGTGGCTCCGCACAAATCCTCTTCGCCGCAACGGCAGTCTGATGTGGCTCGAAGGGATCCAAGTGCCTAGGCTAGGTCCGAGCACCTGGACCTTGTTCGAGCGCTTGGACATAGTCAACACAACAATTGACTTTTGCCCGATCGCTGGGATGATGTTCCAACCGTCTAGAGTTGAGCTCATCCGAACTCAACTTTGGCCTTCTCCTCGAGCAATCTACCTCCCGACTTCTCATCCCTCGAAAGCGTCCATGCGTCCTTCTCGTCCGCCGATGTACTCTTCCGCAACATCTCGTCTCTCAGATGCACCAAGCCTGTCGACTCGTTTCTCATGTCAATCTTTTCGCTAGCTGCGTCTTTTACTCGACTTCTTGTGTTCCAAAGTCCCTGCACAACACAAGGCATCCAAAATGTAGAGTCTAACTTAACTCGGTTAATCACATCAAATCCAACTAGGGTACTTACAATTATCTGTTCAGTTAAAGTTCCAAGTGTTTTCTTGCGTGTATCTACACAACGTGCTATTAAGTTAAACTATTATGTTGGCCTAAAGGAAGACCCTTAGGTAGGTTTAGTGCGTTTTGTATTGATAGACGAATATCTATGCTAAGAGTAATGAACCCAAAAGAATGTTACTTTTATGCTAGATATATGCTCAAGGTATCTTACAACAATGAAATAAAATTTTGTTTAATTCAGATCAAGCACAAAATATGTTGGCCCAAAGGAAGACATATGTGATTGATTAAGGTTGTTATGAGCTATGAACCAAAATATAACTCATATAAAGTATCATATTATGCACATAGTGGGTCGACCCAAAGGAAGACACATTGTGTGCCCAATCAAAATGTGAGTTATATCAAAGAGTGCAGCTAACAAATTGTATTTTAGTACATAGAGTACAATGCAATGTTATATTTGGTATCTCATAAGGAGCTCATTCATATGTATTTAAATTTTATTTTATTTGCATAATCTTATGCTTTATTAGTTGCACTTATACATGTTCTTAGATTTAGTTAAATCGTGAACTTAAATAAATTTCTCTCATTAATTTCAGTGCAATTTGTAATGGTCAGTATTAATAAACCCCAACATTAACTGACTTGAATTTTGCTAAATGAAAAGAATACGTAATCATAGTCTTAGGCTGCATGGACTTAGACTATGCATTAAGGAATCAAATCGCATGCGTGGCTTTCCATGCAGGCACCAATAAAGGGCTTAATAACATAGGGAGGAGATGCTAGGAGTTTGTTGAACCAACTGACAGATAGATTCACCTTAAATGAAAAGGTCAAGACTGCTACACTTTTTACGAAGTGGTAACCATGTGTACAATGGTAAAGAAAACATAAGGGAGTATATTATGGAGATGTCCAATATATCGACAAGTCTGAAAACACTAAAACTCGATATGTAGTATATTAATACATTTCATCTTCATGTTTCTGTCTGCACGGTTCACTCCTTTTAAGATATTGTATAATACTTAAAAGGAAAAGTAGACATTGAATGAGTTTATTGTTTAATGTGTGCAAGAGGAGAGACTAAAGATTGAAAGTTCTCACTTAGCATCTGATTTTTCAAGTGCGAGTAAGAAGCGAAAGAGGATCAATAACAAAGAAAAAGGAAACAAAGTGTAGATTCTGGAGGCAATGGTCATATGGAACACAAAAAGCAGGATAAGGAATCCACTTGTTTCTTTCGTAAGAAGAAAGGTCATCTGAAGAAAGATTGTCTCAAATATACTAACTAGCATGTAAAGAATGGTAAATTTCTCAACTTTATTAGTTTAGAAGTCAATTTAACAATCGTATCCACTAACTCTAGGTGGATAGATACCGGTGCTACTATTCATATAAGTATCACTATGCAGAGTTGTCAACAGACTTCTACTTGATGGGAAAGATACATCTATACGAGAAATAGAAAAAAGGTTGCGATCGAGTTTATTGGTGTTTTTAGGCTTTATTTAGGAACTGATGTCTATTTGGATTTAGATAATACTTTAATTGTACCATCTTTTACACGGAACTTAATTTCAATTTCTTATTTAGACAAATCAGGTTATTCTTGTTCATTTGAAAATGAAATGTTTAGTATTTTTTTAAATTCAATTTTGATTGACAATGATTTCTTGGTTGATAAACTTTATAAATTGAACATTTTTACTCCTACGGTTGACAACGTGATAATGCATAATATCCAAATTGACCGACGAGAATTCTTCCATATTGTAGAATAGATGTTTATGGCATATATCTAAACAACGCCTAGAAAGGTTAATGTCACATAGAATTCTCGATTTCCTTGGCATGTTAGACTTTGATGTCTGCATAGTGTGTTAAAGGGAAGACCGCTAGGGATGCCAATGGGTAGGATTTGAGTCAAATTTTATATCATCAGTCCCCATACCTATCAGGTATAGGATATCCATCATGATACCTAGACTAATAATTTTTTTTTTCATTCCATCTAACTATCATCATTCAATAAAAGTGTATTAGAATTAACATATATATAATTTAATCGGGTATTCAGGTAGGGTATCATCCATCGATAGTCCCTCTATACCCTCCTCATTCAGGTTGGATATCGGATCTTCCATCGGATTCAGATGAAATTGTCATCCCTAAAAACCACTAGCAAAAGGAATAAGGGGCTAACCATTTTAGTAACGTTTTGGAACTAATACATATAAATATCTGTAGACTATTCCCTAAGACATCTTGAAATGGACACATATTTTATTAGTTTAATGGGTGACTATTCAATTTGGCTATCTATACCTTATTCATGAGAAGTCGCAATCTTTGGATATGTTCAAAATTTTAAAGCCAAAGTTGGACTTCAACTAAGTAAAAAAATTAAAACCGTCTAATTCGACTGTAAAATTAAAACCGTCTAATTCGACTGTAGAGGTGAATATTACGGTCGATATGATGGATCAGGTGAATAACATCCAGGACCTTTTGTGAACTACCTTGCTGAGTGTGGGATTGCGCTCCAGTATACCATGCCTGGTACACCGAGTCAGAATGGTGTAGCTGAGTCATGCAATTGTATTCTAAAAGATATAGTAAGAAGTACGATGACTATTACTTCTTTACTTGAATCTTTGTGGGGGTGAGACACTCAAGATTTCAATTTACCTACTCAATAGAGTATCTAGTAAGGCAGTAACTAAAACTGTATTCGAGATGTGGACGGGTAGGAAGCATAGCATTAAACATTTACACGTCTAGGGTTGTTGAGGGCTTTACATGTCTAACGAAAGAAAATTAAACTCAAGAACAGTTAGCTGCAATTTTGTAGGTTATTCTGAGAAGTCAAGGGATATAAATTTCATGATCTCTTTAAGAGATCCTTCTTCGAAACAAAAAATGTCAAATAGGACTGTGAGAGTAATAAAATCAGGGAAGTATTTTTTGAGGAAAGCGTTGACTATCCTCTTGCAGTCACTAATAGTGTGATTAATAGCAGTATGGTTACCATACCGCACATTGTGAATATTGTACATCCAATGAGTGTAGTGAACCAAAATATTCCAATGCAATTGGAGGAGTCTACCATTGAAATTGAGATATTGTCTCATACTGATGAGGAAGTACCTCAACCACCTCAAACACAAGTGTCAGTAAGGCAATCCACAAGGAAACAGAAAACCACAAATTCTTGTATTATGTTTATCTCCAAGAGCATGATTTTGACATAGAATTGGAAAGTGATCCTACATCCTTCCAAGAAGTCAAATAATACTCTAACTCTGAAAGGTAGATTAACGTCATGCAAGAAGAGTTGAAGTTTATAACAAACAATGACGTTTGAGAGCTTATTGAATTATCTGAAGGTAAAAAGCTCGTTGGTTGTAAATGGATATTTAAAACCAAACGAAATTCAAGGGGTAATGTCGAAAAGTATAAAACTCGTCTTGTTGCCAAGGGATTCACTCAGAAAGAAGCTCACCTATGTTGACGAAAGACTCTCTTATTATGATTTGGAGCTACATCAAATGGACGTAAAGACTGCATTCCTCAATAGAGACATAGAGGAGTCTAGTGAATTTTATGTCTAAGGATTCAAGGCACCTAGTATGTAGATTAAAGAAGTCTATTTATGATTTAAAACAGATATCCTGTTAGTAGCACCGAAAATTTAATCAATTGGTTATCTCATTTGGATTTAAATAGAACCCCGTTGATCAGTGCATATATGTCAAGTTCAATGGGAGCAAGTTTGTTATACTTGTTCTGTATGTGGACGATATATTACTTGCGAACAATAATAAGGGTCTGCTACATAAAACTAAATCATTTCTATCTGGTAATTTTGAAATGAAAGATCTTAGTGAAACATATTTTATTTTAGGCATACGGATCTATCGTAATCGTTCAAGAGACATTCATGACTTTCACAACAGGCCTATATTGAAAATGTGCTTATAAGGTATGAGATACAGACTGTATACATGATGACACACCTATGTCAATAAGTGATAAGTTCAGCTTGCAGCAGTGTTCACGGCTTGAACTTGAAATAAAGGAGACGGAACAATTCCCATATGATATTCATTAACTTAGAAAAAACTTATGATAAAGAGAAATTATATGGAGAATTCTAGAAAAGAGAGATGTTAGCGTAATATATATTGAACTAATTAAGGATATGTACGAGAATATAACGACTAGAGTAAAGATTTCAGGCAGAGTACCTGAAGCATTTCCAATAAAGATAGCATTACATCAAGGATCAACTCTGAGTCTCTATCTTTTTACACTAATTATGAATGAACTCACTGCACACATTCAAGAAATAGTACCGTGGTACATGTTGTTTGCAGATGATATTGTTTTGGTAAATGAAACACGTGAAGGAATAAATGTTAAACTATAATCTTAGCAGGAAACACTAGAAATAAAAGGTTTTAGGCTTAGTAGAATAAAGAAAAAATATATGAAATTTGAGTTTAGCAATATTAGACATAATGAGATAATTGTAAGATAGTAGATGACGTGTTATCCGAAACTGAGAGCTTTAGATTTTTAGGATCATTTTTACAAAATGATAGAGAAATTGAAAGAGATGTCTTACATAGAATACAAGCAGGATGGTTGAAAGAGAGGAGAGCGTCGGATGTTTATGTGATTGTAAAGCACCTTTAAAATTTAAACTTAAAGAAAAATTTTATAAACCCGCAGTTAGACTTGCTATGTTATATGGAGTTGAATGTTAGGCTATGACTCGAGCACATGATTAAAAGATGAGAGTTGCAGAGATGAGGATATTAAGATGAACGTGTGTATATACGAGAATCGATAGAATAAGAAATGAGAGAATTAGTGAGAAAGTCGGAGTTGTATCTATTGAAGGAAAATTCCGAGAGACACCTTTAAAATGGTACGGACATGTACTTAAACGACCAATAAATACTCCAATTAGGCAATGTGAAATTATGATAAACATGCATATCGAACGAGGAAGAAGAAAATAAAAAAAGACTTGGTTAGCAACAATTAAATAAGATAAAATTTATTTAAGTATAGATGATAACATAGTAGGAGATAGAGCTCAATGGCGTAAAAGGATCTATATAACCGACCTCACCTAGTGGGATAAGACTTGTTTGTTGTTATTGTTGTGGGAAGTCTTATGTATGCATAAGTTTGTACTCGACCAGATATAACATTTATATTAGGGATATTAGACAGATATATTAGTATTCCAAGACCGTCGCATTGGAAAGCGGTTAAGAGAGTGATACAGTATTTGCAAGGAACTAAAGGGCATATGCTCACGTATCGGAGGTTAGATCACCTGAGCTGGTTGGATATTCAGACTCTAATTTTACTGGATGCTTGGATAGTAGGAGGTCCACTTCGGGCTATATTTTCATACTTGCTGGAAGAGTTATATCTTGGAAGAGCGTTAAGCAGACACTAGTATCCACTTCTACTATGGAGGCACATTTGGTAGCATTCTATGAAGCATCTAATCATAAAATTTGGTTGCGAAACTTCATCACATCATTACAGATCGTTGATGAAATTGACAGGATCTACTGTGATAATAAAGCCGCAAAACTTATGCCAAGAACAATCATAGTTCGTCAAAGTCTAAGCAACATCAAGTTTCTAACAGTTAAAAAAGAGTTTAGAGTCATCAAGTCATGGTAGAGCACATCAGCACAAATTCCATGTTGACTGATCTACTCACCAAAGGTTGGATGCCTACGGTGTTTCATGCGTATTGATCCGGCGGTAAGAAGGGGGGGCCCACCTTCTGAAGGGTCCCAGCCTAAGGACGGATAGAGGGCTGGCCAAGCGAGTAATGGTCCGAGCGGAGCTAGAGATAACCCATCCATGGGCTTGGGTTTCCGACGCCAAGGCAGGAGGATCGAAGGCCCGAGCGGGAGTCCGCTCGGCTGGGACCGAAGGGCCGAGCGGGTTGTCCGTTCGGCCAAGATAAGGGCGAGGGTAGGGGTGGCAATTGACCCGGCTCGAGATAGGATATCGCAGGCATGTCGATGATTAGCCATACACAAGATCGCACGACGGAGGATCTTGCCGCCACATCACGGAAAGGTTGATCTGAGCAGATGGCCTCTTGGACGTCTTTCGACAATCCATATCGGCACGGCCCTTCCGAGCACTCCATACCGTACGGTCAAAGCGGTGGTTGCTTTGATTGGCGCGCCTGTGCTTCTTCGAGAGGTTTATATAAGGTCTCCATTTCTTCACCGAGGTACGCAAGTCTTCATCTTGAGGCCATCTGTTATTCCCGCCTGATTTGGCGTCGGAGGGTCGTCGCCGGACACCCCTCCCCGGCTTGCAGTTCGGAGCGCCGAGGGTCCAAGGGAGCGCCACGCCCCCGCTCGTTGACTCTGGTTCGGACAGATCAATTTCCGTCTGTGGGAACGCACCTGTATCCGAAAGGGAACGATGGACGAGGCCGGAAGAATACATACCGTGGCACTCTCACAAGAAGAGTTGGACGCCATAGTCGAGGCGAGGGCAGCCAAGATAGTGGCGCAGCAAAAGGAGAAAGCACAGGCTGAGCGAGCGCAACAACAAACAACCTCGGCTTCAGCAGGCCGCCCGGAATATGTTTCAAGAGGTTCCCTCAGCACTCTTCCGTACTCCCAGAAATCGCGCCCGCTCACGGGAGGCAAGTATCTTCATCTGATGAGCCTCCCGTGCGGGATCATGGGAAGGGCAAAATCCTCCGAGCGGACGATTCTCCTGAGCGGAAGCACCGACTGCCACAGTTCCATTTCCCTCAAAAGCAGATACTTTATCTCCCGAATTCAACTTATAGCAAGCCCCTCCTTCTGGAACCTCAAGAGCAGGAGTTTGATGTCAGGCAATGAATCAACCACATAGGAGGAAGCTGGGTGGACGAGCCGCCGAGCGGATGAAGATGGATTGGGACTTGGATCAACCATGAAGCGCAAATTATATCCAGCCTTTCCGGGGCAGGGTGAAAGGTGCGCCAATATAATGTATGCTGTGTATTTTCTGTTTGGCTGTATATTCGAAATGCAGGAAGCAAAATGTTATAATGTGCGCAATTGGAATTATTGGCCGAGCGGCCTATCTTCATGGTGTATAAGATACGAGCCAAGCGCTCTTGGATCGATGAAGAAGGTCTCGAGCCGTTCGGCTGGAGGTATAGTATCCGAGCCAGGCGCTCGCTGACGAAGGCTCATGGAGCAATGGGAGCAGAAGGCTCAAGTAAAAGGATAAAGCAGCAGGACGCCTCCACCTCTGGTAGGTCGAACGGCCATGGAGGACCGACCGGGAAGTTTCGCCATCCTCCTGGCCTTGGATGAATTTCGACGAAGTACATTGTATCCACCTCACTCCACGGGTATTCGGGAGTTGAGAAATTGCGTTAGATCTTATGCTGATCGGCAGGTTAGTTTTTCAGATATAGTTTATTTCGGGCGTAGAATTCATCGTAATTTTCGAAATGAAGGCCCCCAAGCCGCTCGGCCGGGAGGTTGATATACTAGCCAGCCAGAGGCTCGACGACGAAGGCCCCGAGCCGCTTGGCCGGAGGTAAATGGGTCGAGCCGAGCGCTCGAAGATCGGAGGCCCCGTACCGTTCGGACGGAGGTAAATTATCCGAGCCAAAATGCTCAATGCGGAAGACCCCATGCCGTTCGGTCGGGCGTACGATACCCAAGCATCGACACAAAAACCGAAGGCCACGTGCGGGAAGCAAAGTGGTGTAATATGGCGCTAATTGTATATTTTTTAAAGCTGCGCCGAACGGGAGCGTTAAAATTAGCCTTAACGGCCGTCTAGCCCAGACGTTAAACCGTAGAGCCGCGCCGACCGGCTATAAATAACCGCGCCGTCGAGCACCGACGTTAAAAATCGAGAGACGAGCCAGCGTCTATAAATCCCCGAGCGGAAGATCGACGAGCACCGTCGTTAAACATCGAGAGCCGTGCCGACCGGCTATAAATAACCGCGTCGTCGAGCACCGACGTTAAAAATCGAGAGACGAGCCGGCGTCTATAACCCCTGGAAGATCGACGAGCACCGCCGTTAAACATCGAGAGCCGCCGCCGACCGGCTATAATAACCGCGTCGAGCACCGACGTTAAAATCGAGAGACGAGCCGCCGTCTATAATCCTCGAGCGGAAGATCGACGAGCACCGCCGTTAAACATCGAGAGCCGCGCCGACCGGCTATAAATAACCGCCCCAGCACCGACGTTAAAATCGAGAGACGAGCCGCCGTCTATAAATCGTCGAAGATCGACGAGCACCGCCGTTAAACATCGAGAGCCGCTCCGACCGGCCGACGTTAAAAATCGACGTTAAAAATCGAGAGACGAGCCGCCGTCTATACCCGAGAGGAAGATCGACGAGCACCGCCGTTAAACATCGAGAGCCGCGCCGCTATAATAACCGCGCCGTCGAGCACCGACGTTAAAAATCGAGAGACGAGCCGCGTCTATAAATCCCGAGCGGAAGATCGACGAGCACCGTCGTTAAACATCGAGCGCTACCGACCGGCTATAAATAACCGGCCGAGCACCGACGTTAAAAATCGAGAGACGAGCCGCCGCTTAAGGAAGATCGACGAGCACCGCCGTTAAACATCGAGAGCCGCTACCGACCGGCTATCAGTTCGCCACCGACGTTAAAATCGAGAGACGAGCCGGATCGGAAGAGCGTCGTGACTCTACCGACCGGAATACCGTCGAGCACCGACGTTAAAATCGAGAGACGAGCCGCCGTCTCCCCGGGCGGAAGATCGACGAGCACCGTCGTTAAACATCGAGAGCCGCCCGACCGGCTATAATAACCGCGCCGTCGAGCACCGACGTTAAAAATCGAGACGAGCCGGCGTCATAAATCCTCGAGCGGAAGATCGACGAGCACCGTCGTTAAACATCGAGAGACGCCACCGAGCTCCGACGTAAAAATCGACGTTAAAAATCGAGAAACGAGCTCTATAAATCCTCGAGCGGAAGATCGACGAGCACCGTCGTTAAACATCGAGAGCCGCGCCGGCAAGACCGCCGAGCACCGACGTTAAAAATCGAGACGAGCCGGCCTATAAATCCTCGAGCGGAAGATCGACGAGCACCGCCGTTAAACATCGAGAGTCGCGCCGACCGGCTATAATAACCGCGCCGTCGAGCACCGACGTTAAAATCGAGAGACGAGCTCTATAAATCCCCGAGCGGAAGATCGACGAGCACCGTCGTTAAACATCGAGAGCCGCGCCGACCGGCTATAAATAACCGCGCCGTCGAGCACCGACGTTAAAAATCGAGAGACGAGCCGGCGTCTATAAATCCCCGAGCGGAAGATCGACGAGCACCGTCGTTAAACATCGAGAGCCGCGTCGACCGGCTATAAATATCCGCACGGACGAGCTCCGTCGTTAAACATCGAGAGCCGCGCCGACCGGCTATAAATATCCGCGCCGACGAGCTCCGTCGTTAAACATCGAGAGCCGCGCCGACCGGCTATAAACCCTCTGAGCGGGAGACCGACGAGCTCCGTCGTTAAACATCGAGAGCCGCGCCGACCGGCTATAAACATCCGCTCCGACGAGCTCCGTCGTTAAAGATCGAGAGACGAGCCGGCGTCTATAAACCCTCCGAGCGGGAGACCGACGAGCTCCGTCGTTAAACATCGAGAGCCGCGCCGACCGGCTATAAATATCCGCGCCGACGAGCACCGTCGTTAAAGATCGAGAGCCGCGCCGATCGGCTATAAACATCCACTCCGACGAGCTCCGTCGTTAAAGATCGAGAGACGAGCCGGCGTCTATAAACCCTCCAAGCGGGAGACCGACGAGCACCGTCGTTAAACATCGAGAGCCGCGCCGATCATGATCGTTCGCAAGTACCAAACTGATTAAGGCCGATCGGCCGTCGGTTTGCCAACACTTCGCATTCACTGAAGGCAATTAGCATAGCCAAGCGCTAAACGATTCTGAGGAAACAAGTCAATTGATTAACCCGATCGGTCGTTTAGTAGGAAGCTAGGGGAGTCCAACTGATTCTACGAATAAGCAGCAACACACTAAAACGAGACAATGAAGGGCAAACAAAAAATGCAAGCAAAGGAACATAAGGAGGCCGAACGGCACATACAAAAATTTTTGCATCCGCTGAGCGGATGAAATACAGAAAGCACTTGAAAGAACTCGCCTCACTCCGGGTCTTCAAAATTAAAGAAGGCGTCCGGGATATCATCAATCATGGCCGCCAGGTCGGAGGCGGGAATATGCATTCCCTCGGGAAGGTGGCCACCCTTCTTCAAGTACGTCATGGTGACCTTGACCGCTTCGGCGAAAGTAGAAGAGACGTTGCCGCCGAATTTTAGCGAACCTCTCCGAGCGGAGGTATTCTTGGCGCGCTGCTGCTAGGCGGTTCGGCTCTCCCTCCTTATATCTTGGACGGCTTTCAAGTCCACCTCAGCCTTTGTGCGTTCTGCCGAACGGACAACCCGCTCGGCGTTCAGCTGGGCCTCCAGATCCTTGGATCGCTGATCTAGCGCACGGACATCTACTTTCATCTTGTCCAAATCGGCTACCGCTCGCTTCTTCCGGGCAGTAGCGCGTTTGGCATCCGCTTCGCGCTTCTTGACTTTGCCCTCTAGCCGAGCCACCTCTGTAGCCAGGTCGGCGGACTTCTTCTGTTCGGCCTCGAAGGCTTGTTTCTCTCGCTCGGACCTCCCGACAATTGGAGTTTTTCCAGGAGCTCCTCCAGCTCGGCTAGCCGATGGCTAGTGGCGATTTGCTCAGCCCAACGCTGTAAGGGAAATAATGAAATCAGGGACCAAACAGTAGCATGGTGCGGGAAGAAAAATGAATTTACCTGAGTGGCCTGCTGCATGTTGTTGTCGCCGAGCTGCTTGGGCGTCATGAGGGCCACTTGAATCTGCGCGTCCTCAAAAAGCTTAGCGAGCGGACCCGTCAAGGTTATTTCGTGAACAGGGCTCGAGGGCCGAAGTAAATATTCCTCCGGTGGGAATCGGAGGGTAGTCTTGATGGTCGGATGGCCGGACGGCGCTTCTTCATCGCGGCCGCCTGATGAGAGGACTCCTATAGTGGAAGTTTCGCCCAACCGACGTAAGCGGCAACGAGTCGGGAGGAGAGCCGGAGGGCTGTGCGGTAGGAGAAGCCACGGGGTCCCGATCTGTGATGGCGTGCGAGCAGGCGGTTACGCCGATCGGCCCTGTGGTGCCCCTCTTGGGTCGGCGGAAGGCTGGAGTCTCTTCGACGTTTCCGCCGAACCTCCAATGGTGGATCTCCTACTGGGGACGCCCACTCGGCGGGGGCCGAGGAAACAGGATCCGCCTCAACCTCCGTGGGGCGCATTTCGGCGATCGCGCCCCCCTCTCTCTCAGACCGCCGGTGGGATGAGACCCGCTCGGCGAGCTCTTTTTGGTGGCCTTGATTTCCACGGACTTTAATTTCAAATGAGCGGTAGCCTTGGAGCGCCATGACTAAGGAAAAGAAATTAAAATCAATTAGACAAAAAGACTAAGAGAGTAAAGAATCCTTACTCATGCGGAAGGGAGATTTGCCGAACGGAGACAATCCAAAATATACAACACCCTCGAGAAGCAATCGGTCGATCTTGTATCAGATCGGATAACCGCATTTGAAGATAGCTAGGTTCTCGAACTTCGCCGAGCTCCTACCGAGCCTCAAGATGTCCGCCATTTGGTTCGAATGCCGCTCGAAGTCGGATATAAGAAAAACTCCTTCCAGTGTTTGTTGGAGGTCGGCATATTATCAAAAAATCTAAAGCCTATTCTACTTTGGAAGATAAAAGTGCCCAGCTCGGATTGTTTAGGGTAGAAAAAGAAGTGGAATATTTTGGGGTCAAGAGGGATACTATGCAGCTTAAAGAGGACGACCACCCCACTCAGCAGCCTAAAGGAATTCGGCACAAGTTGGCCGAGCGGGATGCGAAAATAGTTACAAACCTCTAAAATAAAGGGATGGGTAGGAAATCTAAGGCCGCCCTGGAATTGGTCTAGAAAAAAACAAATGGTGCCGATCGGGGGGTCATGGGGCCGGTCAGTCGGGTCGGCTACAACTATTTCATAGTTATCGGGAATCCCATACGTCCGAACAAGGCGCCGAGCACCCTCCTCATCAAACCGACTCTCCATGGTCAGATACCAAGGGCCATGAACACCAACAGCGGGTTCGGAGGAGCTTGCCATCTCGAAGAAGCAAAAAGATAGCGAGGAATCGAAGGAATGGGAGCAAAAGAGGCAAAACAAGTTGGGAAGACCTTGTAAACGAAGGGAGAAGACTCACTGAGAAGGAAACGGACGGAAAGGATCACCGGTGAGATGGTAGCCGCCGAAAAACAAGAACTGGATCGTCGGAGGTCACGGCAGAGGAAGAAGCAGAAGGCAACGCACAAGCGAATATGCGGCGAAGGAAGGAGACGGAGGCTTTATACGGCAGAGGTCGGTCGGCCTCCGCCGTCGGATGCAGGTCACGGGAGACAAGGTCATCATCTAACCGTCCATTTCAAAGCAATCGGCGTCCCATCGTACGGATCATCACCGCCACGCAAGAGGAGCCACGTGGCGCTCTGTCACTAGGCACAATTAATGCGCCTATACCGCACATGCTTCGACTCAACGAAAAGGATTCGCGATGTTCGAGAAGATTTGACAATGTTTAACATCCACGCTGAACGCCAAGACATCCAAAACAAAGAGCCGAGAATGTGGCGGGCCGAACGGCTCAAGGATATTATGTGAAGGCGACGATCGCTCCGCTCGGACACATAGTCGATCGGTCGGACTCACCGCCTCCTTCGACTAGACTTGAGAGAGAGTGATCCGGCTGGGGCCCCTCCGAGGGTGATGAGGAATGGAGGGTGACCAAGCGGGTAATGGTCCGAGCGGAGCTAGAGATAACCCATCCACGGGCTTGGGTTTCGACGCCAAGGTGAGGATCGAAGGCCGGCGGAGTCCGCCTACCGGGACCGGCGGTTGTCCGCTCGGCCAAGATAAGGGCGAGGGTACAGAGGTGGCCGAGCGCTCGGCTCGGGATATGGGATATCAGCAGAAGCATGTCTGATGATTAGGCCGTACACAAGATCGCACGATGGAGGATCTTGTCGTCACATCATGGAAAGGTTGATACAGTAGCAGTATGGCCTCTTGGACGTCTTCCTGACAGATCCATATCTGGGCATGACCCTTCTGACAGACCCATACCTAGGCATGGTCAAAAGCAGGTGGTTGCTTTGATTGGCGCGCCCAGGCTTCTTCGAGAGGTTTATATAAGGTCTCCATTTCTTCACCGGAGGTATGCAAGTCTTCATCTTGAGGCCATCTGTTTGTTATTCCCCGCCTGATTTGAGTGTCGGAGGGCCGTCGCCGGGACACCCCTCCCGGCTCGGTTTTGTTGCAGGTTCGCCGGAGCGCTCGAGGGTCCAGCAGGGAGCGCCACGTCCCCAGCGTTCGTTGACTCCTGGTTCGGACAGGATCACGTATGTTGTGGATATGAGAGTGCTTATGGAAGAAAAACTCATCTAGTAGGAGTATATTTATTTTATTGCTTTATATTTGATATTGAAGATTATTATACGTACTTAAAGTTCAAAACATTCATGAGATTTTATTTGTTTGTTGGACACTCTTAAATACAATATTATGATTTACTGCTGTTGTTTAGCATTTGATATTTATAAATGTGATATAGACTCCTTTTGGAATCATAAAGTTTGGATCATGATTTGTTCTTGCAGTTTAGCATAAAGTATTTACAAATATGATCTGATATCCTTTTAAGTCACTTAAGATCAATTGAAAATTGATATATACTGATTACATTTCATATAATTTCTACACTATAGATCCACATCTTGATCTATGTCGTTAATGACATTGATATTGTGATTACTGTGAGGGCTTATTACAATCATATACAGTAGTTATGATCTCTTTAGTCCTATATCAATAATGTTAATGGACCAGATTGTTTACAGGGGTATCTTGTATCCATAAAGTTTGATATCAACTAAAGTTTTTACTTGTATTTTACATACAACTCACATGTAACCTAAGTGGAAGATTGTTAGATTTTATTATCTCTATTAGGTGAACTTATTTGTAAGTTGAACATGTGAATACAATCTGAACCCTTTAAAGTGATCTAACTTATGTTTTTATTAGATTTCGGGTTATTGGATGCGGGTTCAATGTGTAGAACCTTTTAGCTCAATCTGTTATCATTTATGGACTGATAACGGATTGGATTCTTATATAAAGGAGAGGGCTCCAAGGGTTTAGGGTAATCTTCGCAAAGCTCTTGTTCCCCATTAACCTAGAATTTTTTTTGGCGTCATCCTAAGCTCTTTGGAAGACTTTCCTCTTCTTTCCGCTGCATCTTCCACAGGGATCAAGCCAACGACGCTTCAAGATAAGGACATGACTCTTCAATCAGATTTCTTATCATGCTTATGTATTTACGTTCTTATATTATGCTCATGATGAAACTAGATCTTTCTTGTTCTTGTTTTCCTATGTTAAAATTCTTATCCGGCGTTTAAAATTCATGCAACTTAGATTTTTACAAGAATTAACATGAAGACTCTAACTGTTTAATCTTGGAAACTCTATTGCACTGTAAGAATATTATGTTTATATTAATATGTCTGGATTTATAATTGTATTTCATAAGCTAGGTTCTTGATATCTTTATTTATGGAACTAGTTTATAATATTAGAATTTAATTTTTGTTTGAATAAAGTAAAAAACAATATATATTGACATTAGCAGGTGCTATATTGGTGACCTAAAAACCAATAATCAACCTGATTCAACTCAACTTGACTTGGATTGGTCGAATATACCATTGATTCTTGGATATTGTTTTCGGACAATGTATCTTAATTCGAAAAACTTGGGTTGAGTCAAATTTTGGTTTAGAACCAACTTGATCTGACCATCATTCACTAGAGAGCATGGCCAAAAAGTGATCTTTGGTGCTGGCAGGCCACATTTCTCTAGGGCTAGAGCTAATTAAGGTCTCATAACAGAGCCAGGCCCATTAGCCCCATTTCCAATAAGGTAACTAAGAAACTTCAGTTATCAGCATCAAGTAAATGTTAGTGTGAGACAATAGCCCCTCTCGATTTCTTTGCAAGAAAAGACATACCCAATGGCAGTAGCACTCCATGAAGCAACATTGTAAACAACCTTGCTTCCATCCCATGCCTTCCTGAGTCTGCTTTTCTTCTTCTTAACAGAAAACGTTTTGCATAGGGCTGTCAACTCACAATAAGTAACAACTAGTTGTCAGCACATAAGAATTACTGTCAAATATTTGTTTCATACAAAAAGAAAATCAGATTCAACAGTCTCACCTGCTTGAAGTTGATTTGGAGTTAATTCCTGCAATACCAAACAGTAGCAATGAGCAGACAGACTCCATAATAAAGTTGTTCAAATAGTTAAATTGAAAACTATTACTAAGAAACACAATTAAAGTAATTTTTTTATAAGATTTCCATCTAGGCATACTTTAGTTTGCTTTAGTGATAGCAGATAAGTAGCCATGAAGAATGCCACACCATCCACTATGTCCTCTTGCTTAACAAGTACATAATCATCTTGGTCAATGGCATCCTTCCCATCAAAATGCTTATCATCCCACAAATCTTTGGCGGTGATCATATCCCATGATGCATTATCATCACCTACGAAGAGAAGTTATTAACAAAAATACTACATCAGTCATACAATAGAACATTTTAGTTGAGAGACCTAAAATATTTCAACTTGATGAATAAAACAAGTTTTAAGAATAAATTATTAGAAAATAAATGGGCTGAGTACAAGTTAGCTTACCATGAATATTTTGGTAAACAGATGTCTGGATGTGTTCAAGCTTTTCAAGGAAGTCTGGTGATTCAACTCTTGATTTCAGAAGTGCACATAGCTTCACAATAGGATCCCAGTTAACAACATATGAGAATATCAAAATAGACATTGGACACTTTCCTAACATCTTAAGCTTTTGTGGTAAGTAGCAAGATTAAATATGGAATGAGAGCAAAAGAAATATATGCAAATCCTGTCGTCTAAACAAGAGAAAAGAGTTGACTTTGGATTGAGGCAATTGAATCTAATTATTTGACAATCCTTGAGGGAGACTGTTTATCTTATACAATTTACAAGCACAGATTAGGCTTTTTCCTAGCAATATAGTATCCTGTTTTACTTGACTGAAAGTAGAGGGGAGAAAAACAGGAGGGAAGAAAAAAAAATAATTTGTTTCTCTTATTTATAATTATTTGGATGGAAATGTGGGATAGAAAGGAAATAGGGAAGGAATTAATTAAACAAATGTTCTAATTTCCAAAAATACAGGCGGGAACAAAGCAATGATACAACGACAACCAAGTCTTATCCTACTAGATGGGGTTGGATATGGGAAAAAAGCAAGATATGAGACAAATATTCATATCATGTACAATGGTGGAGTATAAGCTAATTCCATCCTGCTACATTAACTTCCAAGTTCCAACAAATGGTAGCAAGCAAGTTGTTTTAAACAAGGTAAGAGGAAATTAAATTAGAGTGTTTTCCCCCCATTTTGCTTCGAGTCCCATTTATCCTTATTTCTAGAGCAATAAACTTAGAATAGTGATCATCAAATATCCAAACCAAAATAATCAACAGTTGTACTTCTCAGTTTCACTATATCAAATTATCAATGCTACCTATTGTAATTGGCATTAGACTGCAAGGGTAAGCTAAAGGCCAAATCAAGCACAGTCATTCAGGAAACAGATCAACAATTTTCATGCACACAACATGTAGCAACATAGATTTGTCTCAAGATTCATGTTTTTCAAAAGAAGAATGCTACTGACAAGTAAAATATTTTGACATAAGAATTAGAATAACTAGAGCAAGTACAGCTTCAAAGCATGATTTGTATAACCATTAGCATAATAATGTAATGAAAAGAAACCAACACTTACCACAAACACTTTGCACACTTAACATAGATTAACTCTCTGGATGTAGAATGGGTCGTAATGAATTATGGATCCGCTTGTGTTCTATGCATGTAGTTCTGTGCAACGAACTCCAGCAGTAAATTTCAACAACTAAATCATGTCTCATTCCTCACCAGAAACTAAATTTGAAAAAGAAAAAAAAAGGAATAATCTGCACCGATCAAGCGCATCGCCATAGTTCAAAGAACAGTAGAAAACTCAGCAGAGAGGCCTACGGTTACATGCTTCTAGCACGATCATAAAAAGGAATCAAGTGGCTAAGAAATTCCCCATGTGATCATTACAAAAGGTACAAACTACAACTTGGGATCCAATCCGACCCATACCTCATCGGCCTCGAAGTCGCCTCCAGATTCAGACCGCGGCAGGGATCCCTCAACTTCTCCCATAGGCTGTGCCTCTGCAGCCTCGTCGCCTGCAGGGTCTAGGTCGATGTAGGGTTTTTCCAGCAATTCGAGGGCCCTCTTACAATTCTCCAGGACCGCCTCGAGGGCGCGCCGCTTCACGCGGAAATGGTCCTCTGCGGCGGCCAAGCTGGGGCTGAGCTCTGGTGCGAGGGAGACATTGCGTCCACCATCCACCTCGGTCGTCTCCATCGTCCCCTAGCAGAGTTTGCGCCCGGCGACGGCGAATCGATCACTTTTAACACGTTGCTTGTTCGCTGCAATTTGAGCATGATTGGCGATCGTGTTCCTGGTTTACTAGTTCCTTTTTATTAACCTACACTACTTAAGTCACATTACCCCACACATAGCTCGCCAACAGATGTTGGGGTTTGAAATGGGTACAGATTGAAAGAGTGAGCGGAGGGCCTTATTAATATTACGTCATCTCGTTTTTGCGCCCGTTTAATTCCTTACCTGACGACGGGTCCCACCGCATGGAATACGTGGCATCGTTATATTCACCGGTAAGGCTATAATAAGATTCTGAGGGCATGTCGTGTGCCTGCTCGGATTTTTTGACGATAATCCAACCGACCAATCATGGATACAACAATTTTTTTTTTTTTTGGGTTTGAAACACTGAATCGAAATTAAAAGAATATTAAGCCATTATTATTTTTTTTCTAATTTTCAAATGCAGTCCATATCTCTGCTGAACAAAACTTACGGAATTGTACGGATCGTCCTCGTGGCAATGTCCGCGTCATTAGTTTTCTCGCTTAGAAAACGTCACAGCTCCTTCCTAAGCCCTAACGCGAACAAATTTGTTCCTCCTCGGCTTTCTTCTCGCCTCCGCCGCCCTCAAGATCTTCTCCTCCTCGCCTTTCTTCTCGCCTCCGCCGCCCTCCACTTCCCTCCCTCGTAAGTTCTGCAAGTCGCTGCACAGACTTCTCGCTTCCGCACCGGCGGGTTCTGCAACTCCGCCGCATAGATCTTCTCGCCCTTCTTCTCACTACCGCACCGACGCCCTTGCGGCTTGTGGAACAGTTCGACTTCACTACCTCACCCTTCTTCTCGCTTTCCCCGCGAGCGGAACAGAAGACTCCGCCGCCCTCCACTTCCCTCCCTCGTAAGTTCTGCTCACGACCGACGCAACCGCGGCCTTGCGTCTCGGCTTGTGGAACGGAGCTAGGGTTCCCGTCCCTCACTTGCCGCAGCCATCCTCGTCTAGAAGCCATCGGTGTATCTAGGGTTTCAAGCGCCGCCTCCACTCGTCGACCCAACGAATCTAGGGTTTCTCTCGACGCGGTGAATTTCATTACAGGTAAAACCTCATTTTTTTAGAAATGTTATTGTTTCTGTTTGAAACTGTGATTTCTATTTTTATTTATGGTTTCTGTTCTTAATCACATTGGGCAAATAACTAAACAGGCATAGAAGTTTTTTACTCTAAAGTAAATTGGCTATGTATCATCCAAATATGCTTCCTTCGTATGAGGAGTCAAAGAGGAATTGATCTGATAATACAAAAAAAAAACAACATCTATCTGTTAGTTATTTCTAGGCTACTTCCATTCTCAGAGCTTATCCCAATATATTCTTTTACTTTCAATAGGAATTATAACTAGACATTCTCTTATAATGTCTACTAAATTAGTTAGCTTCACAATACCCTTATGCATGATATTATAGAGTAGTCTCCTATCATTTCTTTAGCATACTCACAATACCTCTTTTTTCCTACAAATAAAACAAATTGATTCCTATATGTGATAACTCAATTTTGACGCCTAATAATTCATGATATATAGGCATGCCATTTAAATGATATCCTTATTTCAGTTATATCTAATCTTTGAGATACTAATTCAACATGGATCATGAAACTTAATATTAAACGCAGTCAACCTTTAAAGTGTAGGATTGTGTGAATGGATGGTGTGCACTTACTAAAGAGGAGGGTTGAATAACTGTTTGCATAAGTGTGATTAAGAAGTACAATATGTTTACTAATGATTTGTTCTTGTCTAAACAGTGCATATACAAGTCTTTCTATAGTTATATTCTTTTAGCGCTTTAAGTTGCAATCATTTCTTTTGAATGCTCCATATATTGTCACTTGAATACTATCTATATTTTTCATTACTTATACAAACTGCTATTGTTTAACTTAATTTTGTTAAATTTTACTTTTAGATTGTTATTGAATGCATCATCAAGTAACAGCAGCATCAACCATACCAAATATGAAACTGTACGATGCAGGAACTGCGGATTAACAACATTTGTGCTAGTCTCTAGATCGATTAAGAGCCCAGGAAGACTATATTATGGATGTAGGTAGCATGGATGGTTAAAGTGGGTGAGTTCCGATATTGGACTAAATGTAGACACCAATGATATACATTTTAGGATGTTGCCAAGAGTGGAGTCAAGAGTAGGAAGTGAACACATTGCTTATCCTGGACATAATATGAGAAATTGGAATGTACCGCTTATGGTCTGGATATTAGTGATAGTGAACTTATTTCTTTTGGTTATATATTGTTTGTGCGGTTAGCACTAACGATCTAACTCAGGTTTTGATGAATGATAAATCAGGTTAAGTTAGGTTTGTCGTTATCTAACACTCTGATCGAGTGTGCAGGCTAAGTCCAGACAGGTCGACGGGCTGACCGGATGTCTGGCACGAAGTCCAAGCAGGTCGACGGGGCTGACCGAACGCTTGACACGAAGTCAAAATGGGTCGATGGGCTGACCGGACATTTGGCACGAAGTCCAAGCAGGTTGACGAGCTGATCGGACGCTTGGCACGAAGTCCAGCTAGGTCGACGGGCTGACCGGATAGCTGGCGAGAAGTCCAAACGGGTCGAAGGGCTGACCGGACGTCTGGCAGGTGAGTAAAGGTAAGTCACTAGAAGGGAGTGACTGTGAGGACGCGTTCCCGGGAAGGGAACATTAGGTGTCGATCCGGCTTAGATCCATTTCGGATATCTAAGTCGAGATCGTGACTAGATTCCGGTCTCGGAAAGACGGGATCTAAGCCATACTCTGATCTTATAAACTGTGCTAATACTTTATTTTACAGGATATACATTATTTATTTGCCTCAGATTAATCTTGTCTTGCAGGGAAGATGTTCCCTGGAGAAAGGTGGTTCGGGCGCCCGGAGGGGATCCGGGCGCCTGGAGGCGAATTCTATCCTGATCGCGGCGTCAACACGTGGAACTCACTGGTTGGACTTGCTACGTCACACCAGGGCGTCCGGAAGGGATCCGGGGTGCCCCAAGCCTCATATAAAAGAAGGGGCAGGGGTGGAGCTTTAACAACAACTTTGAATTGAAGAACTCGCTCTCCTGTGCTCCTGCGACGCTGCAAAGCTCCGACAAACGCGCTGCTTCTCTTTTTAAGTATCTTATTTTGTCGGTATTGTTTTAATTTTTTCATTAGCATTTTCTGTACTTAGTTTGTAATATCTTTCGAACTGCTAGTGAATTATCCATCGAAAGCACCCTCGTGTGTGGACCTTGGAGTAGGAATCGTCAAAGGCTCCGAACCAAGTAAAATTGGTTCTTGTGTTAGCATTGTATTGTTTTACTTTTCCACTGCGCTTACTCTTATCGACAAATTTTTTATAATCGATATTCACCCTCCTCTATCGAACGTCTACGATCCAACATATACTTGTTTTGTTTGTTGGTTGGTCTAGTTAAGTAGTGCTAGTATTGTAATGTGACAAAGAAATGTAATGACAGATGATGTCAACATTTGTTTTTTTTCTTGTTTATGGATGGATATTAGTTTTGTATCCTTATTATTTGTATCTCATAACTCCATTAACATTCTAAATGGGGCGGGCGCCATTATGATTTGCTATTGAAGCAACCATTGGTGCAACGTTGTGAGATGGGAAATTAGAAGCATGTACTTGTATTTTGTTTAGATTTTGTAAGTTGTAATGGATCAATTGTTTTGAGTAGCTCTATACATATTTAGTTTTATGAATTGTTGTACTCTATCTTTATGTCTATACATAGTTAGTTTATGAATTATTGTAAGTTATGAATTACTGTATACATATTTTGTTGAATTGGATTGCTCCACTACGTGCAGCAATATGATTTATCTAAACTTTGGGCAATTATAAGTGGTCAGCAATACATTTATTGAAACTTTGGGTCTTCTCCTTCTTTTACATGGATGGGAAATACTTCTGCTTCTGATTCACAATTTTTTTTATTTCTCAAAACATGATAAATTATATAATTAATTATGTATTATCATATTTATTAAAAGGAAAACATATTATGATAAATAACTTGAAAAATATTAAAATTAATATTAAGATGCTCCATGTTTGGCATATTTAAATGTTCATTTATTTCACTTAGCTTTTGGGCAAAGAAAACGTTTTAAGCAGTAAGAGTAGACTTATTTTCTACGATATGACATTCTTTTCATCAAGGTCGACTACTTGGAGCTATATTTACAGAACAACCAATGACACATCAATTCTCCAACCCATCACTTCTTTTTTTTTTATCATCAATTGCCTGATCACGAGCTTCTTGATCAGCAGAAATGATGTCATCCTCGACTACATCTTGAGCTACTGTGTCAGCAAACGCAATGCCATTAGAGTTGTCAGGTTTTTCATTTCCAGCTTCGCCGTGAGATAAATGTATCCCTAATACTCATTATCATATATCAAAAGTAGATAACAGGAAAAAAAAGACAATAAACCTGTCCATGAACTGCATCCAGCATCCACAAGTAAATAAATATAATCATTAGAAGAGAAGAGTAAGAGAATAGTTTATGATGTCAGATAATACATGAATTAGGAATACATCTCTTGCGTGGTCTAAAAAAGAAGCAACAGAAATTGAACACTATTCAAACTCAATTACTAAACTGTCATCTTCCGTGCCTCGTACAAAAATTTACATTTGGGAAAACTAAACCAAGATATCCACGCAACAAAATACCAACCTAATTGGATAAACAAAATAAACAATATGTGAATGATAAAAATTATGGTACCACAACATAAAATAAAAGTTAAAATAGTATGTGAACCAGATTAGCAATCTAAGAAATAAATAATATGATATCGATGTAGCTAAATTTGTTTGATCTATCAAATTAACAAGTTGATCTTTGTGAGGTTATCTTATGCAACAATATGATATTTAGGATTGCAAAATATAACAAAATATAGCATTCACTACTCTTCTAATTGGCGTGTACATTTTGTGTGCTGTGCTACAATCACATAAAGACTCATAGCTGTCAAATCTGGTTTGTGTGCTGTGCTGCATTCACTACATTTTGTGTGTTGTGCTACATTTACTACTTTTGACAATGGTGCCTGAACAAGTCATTCACCAATTAAATAATTAACTGCAAGTAAAAAAGTAGCAATTATCATATCTCAAAATTTCAAACCCACACTAAAATGTCAATCTACAATCACATAAAGACTCAAACATATACATACTGTTTCCAACTACACTAAATCACAAGTAAATTAAGAACTATAAACTAAATCAAATTTGTATAGACAGACAAATAGATGAATACCAACCATAGTTAGCATCCTAACGCATATTAGTAGAACCTGTAACAATAAAAATAATTATTAATTACATTTTCTCAATGAACCACTATAATTCAACAGAAAAAACTTTGATAGTACTAGTTATAGATGTCAAATCCAGTTCGTATGTATCGTCAACGCTGTTATGATAATTATCTTGAGTTGACCTGATAATTAACACATTGTCATATTTATAAAATATAATAAAATTAATCTGTGCTTGTAAGTAAAATTATAATATAAATGTAGAATTAATCGACACATACCCTTGTTGTAAATTTGGACAATTACGTTTGTCATGTGATACTCCTCGATGTCCACATCCATGACATAGCCTGGAATTTGGGTTGATTTCTCCTTCGATGATTTCAATCTCTTCCCACATCCTTTTGTTCTAACTAAAGAAGGATCAATAATACCAAGACCCTCATTCATGGATTTCTTCCTTTGACTTCTATCACTGCATGTTCTACTAATGTTCAACTCTTGAATTTTATTATAGATACAATCAAATTGTTTATCCAAGAAGGTTGCCCCCTCATTAGTCAAAGATGCATCATCAATTAATACTGAAGCTTTATAGGATAACTTTGAGTGTCTCGACATCAAAAACCTTTCTGGATCTGGATCATCGATGACATTTTGCTCACCCAAACAATATACTGCTCCAACATTTGCATCTCTTGTCCATAACTTAAGTATATATGTATCAGGCAAATGAAACACTTGGTTGATACGAAAAAAGCTAACATATGCCTACATAGAATGCCCTCAAACTCGAATTTCGTGCAGCTATACGATATGTAATCCCTTTGTTTATCATGTGTGAGCACCCTTGATTTTGAGGAAGAACAACTTTGAAATATCATCACATGGTAAACCACTGAGTCGACACCTGCAAATGCATGTTGCACGTAATAACCATGACTCTCGGTCATTTCACTTTAAAATTCCAGCCATTTCTTTTTTGTGTACACCTTAACCACTTGAGTTTTCATTGGCCAGTTTGTATTAATCTTAGGATGCTCATTCATATCAATATGGTCTGCAACCAACTCATTGTGCTTTGGTGTCTTAGTGCTCTATTAAAACAGATGATAAAATCCATCAATGAGTTCTTATTTGAGACATATCTCTTGAAAAATACGTGTGAGCCTTCAAATCTTTGACTACTTGACATTCCAGTACAAAATATATGGCTAAAATGTATTGGCACCCATCTGTGTCACAATTCATACATCAAAGATAACCAATCATTATTCCCTAAGTTAGCACACTTGATAGCTTCTTCCCATGACTTTTCAAAATCATCAGGTATTGTAGAATTTGCAATGACATTCTTTATATTTTGATAGTGGTTTCAGAAAGTCAAAGGGTTTAATTTATCTGAGAATTTATTCAATATATGCCACAAAAAATATCGATGCACTGTCTGAGGGAAAATCTGTGCAATAACTTTGGTCATAGCAGGATCCTGATCAGTGATGATAATGTTTGGTGGACCTTTAGGCATAGCTTCTAAGAACTTTGTAAGCAACCAAACAAACGAATCAGTTTTCTCATCACTAAGAAACCCGCAGCCAAAAAGAATTATTTAATGATGATGATTAACTCCTACAAATGGTGCTAAAATCAAGCCATATCTGTTGGTATTATATGTCGTATTAAATACAACTACATCACCAAATACACTGTATGCTCTTCTTGATACATGATCAACCCAAAAGCACATACTAAATTTGTTATATGAATCAGTCTCGTAATCAAAGAAAAAAGTCGAATTCTTCTCTTGCTCATATGTAAAAAACTCGATGAGTGTTTCAGCATCAATACCCTTTTGTTAATCCCTTAGATTTCTTTCAAAGTTTCTAATATCTCTTTCTGTGCAACCTACACCCTCAGACCCTCCATACTCTATCTCTAATAATCGAATTTGTTGACAAGTTGACACATTTGCCTCTGAAAATTGTTGAGTTAAAGCTTTCTTTGCAGCAGAAACATTACGATGTGAGTATAGCAAATGCACCTTTGATGGAGTTGCAAGTGGATGATTATGAGTTTCTACAAAATTACTGACAACCCAATTATGTCCAGTTTGTTTCTTGACAAATGCAATATTTGACTTACATCTCGTTCTAACTGACCCACATGCTCTTTCCCTTGTCAGTTGATCAATTTTTGCATGTTTATTCCACTGCATTAGATCTGTATGCCCTTCTTTAAAGCATACAATTTATTTCCACGTTACTTCATTTGCTATCTTATTTTTCTTGCTCGTGTGCATCCTTGAACTAAATCTGGCTTCTCGTGTATATTGGTTGTAAAACGAATATGCATCCTCTAGTGATGAGAATTCCATTCCAATTTGTGGCTTTCAATCTTCTGAAACTTGGGGAATGTTATTCCTGATCATCAACTCTATTTTCTTCCATTTCTAGGCGCCCTCACATTATAATTGACAAAAGATAATTAGATAAAAATCACAATTAAAACCTCCTTACTATTTGCATAAGTAATGGAAAATATAGATGGTATTCAAGTGGCAGTATATGGAGCATTCCAAATAATTGATTGCAACTTAAAGCGCTACTAAAATATAACTATAAAAAAATTGTATATGCACTTCTTAATCACACTGATATTGCAAATTACAACATAAATAGACACTGAAATAAATCATAAATTCTTCTACATTGATATTGTTAATTGATGTCATATTGATCATGCACTTCTTATAAAATCAAAACTACAAGTTCAATTAAATTCTCTTACTTGAACACAATCCTATCATTAGAAAAATTTGAAGAGTCAATCTGAACAAAACCCTAAGACCGAACATCAATTAGGTGCGGACGCTGCTACAGTTTCAAACAGAAATAATAACATTTCTTAAAAATGTGGTTTTACCTGCAATGAAATTCGTCGCATCGAGAGAAACCCTAGATTCGTTGGGTCGACGAGTGGAGGCGGCGCCTGAAACCCTAGATACATTGACAACTTCTAGACAAGGATGGCTGTGGCAAGTGAGGGACGGGAACCCTAGCTCCGTTCCAC
Source organism: Zingiber officinale (assembly GCF_018446385.1). NCBI lineage: Eukaryota > Viridiplantae > Streptophyta > Magnoliopsida > Zingiberales > Zingiberaceae > Zingiber > Zingiber officinale. The sequence continues at coordinate 11,604,489 of NC_056005.1, forward strand.
AAGCCGAGATGCAAGGCCGCGGTTGCGTCGGTCGTGAGTAGAACTTGCGAGGGAGGGAAATGGAGGGCGACGGAGTCTTCTGTTCTGCTTGTGGCGAAAGCGAGAAGAAGGGTGAGGCGGCGGAGTTGAACTCTTCCACAAGCTGCGAGGGCGTCGGTGCGGTAGCGAGAAGAAGGGCGAGGCGGAGGCGAGAAGATCTGTACGACGGAGTTGCATAACCCGTTGGTACGGAAGCAAGAAGATTTGTGTGGCGGAGTTGCAGAACTTGCGAGGGAGGGAAGTGGAGGGCGGCGGAGGCGAGAAGAAAGGTGAGGAGGAGAAAATCTTGAGGGCGGCGGAGGTGAGAAGAAAGGCGAGGAGGAACAGATTTGTTCGCGTTAGGGCGTAGGCAGGAGCTATGGCGTTTTCTAAGCGAGAAAACTAATGACGCGGACACTGCCACGAGGGCGGTCCGCACAATTCCGCAGCAGAACAAAACTGTATATATATATATATATATATATATATATATATCCTGCGCAATACGTACAATACGTGACTGTGCACGTCGAGCAAGATATCAACTTTGTTTTTTTTCTTTTTAATTATGTTTTCAAATTTTAAATTAAAAAAATAATTAAATATTTTTTTTAAGATTTTATTTCTAGGGTTGATGATTCCCAATTGGATTATAATTTGTAAGCTATTTTTTTTTAAATTTTATCCTTAGGGTTTAGACTTCCCAATTGAGTTATAGTATTTAGTAAAAAGAAAAATTAAAAATAAAATAAATTTAAATATTTATGAAGTATTGTAATGTGTTTAAGAGATATATTCATAGATTAGAGATTTATACAAAGAAATATTGATTTTTTAAAATTCAAAGTCTAAAAAAATAATAGATATCGATTGTTATTTTTTATTATTAGTTTTTTAAATTTTGAATTAAAAAAATTAATTAAATATTTTTTAAGATTTTATTTTAGAATTCATGTTTTCGAATTGGGTCATAATTTTCAAGCTATTTTTTTTAAATATTTTATATCTAGGATTCAGATTTTCCAATTGAGTTATATTATTTAGTAAAAAGAAAAATAAAAAAAATAAATTTAAATATTTATAGAATATTGTAATATGTTTAAGGTATATATTTATATATTAGGGATTTATATAAAGAAATATTAATTTTTTTAATTCAAAATCTTAAAAACAATAATTAAAAAAAACAAGTCTGATATGCTGCGTACGCACAGTCGCGTACTGTGCGACACACAACGTATCATCCCTATATATATATATTTATGTTTTCCTTTGATTTATAAATCTTTTTATAATATATTTTAGACTTCTAAAATATATTCACAAAGCTGATATTTTTAGTAAAATGCTATAATAATTTTAAATAAAGTATAAATTTTTTTCCGAACAAACTAAATTATTATTTTTTTAACAAATTGAATTGATCAATTTTTTTAAAAAACAAATAAACTAAACAATTAATTCAATTGAAACCGAATTAAATATTTTTTAATTCAATTTTTTAAATAAAATTCAATTTCATCTTAAAAATGATAAAAATGAGATCTAAATATTAAATTTGGTATAAAAATGTGATTAATTTGGACTATTCAGTTTAATTAAATAAGAAATTTTAAAATTAAAATCGAATTAACTAATTTATTTAGAAAAAAAATATTTTTTTAAACCCAGTTTAATTAAATTTTTACTTACACGAGCTCGTTGGTGGCCCATTTTCTTGCCCCCTCTAATAATTTACCAGTAACTCTCTCGCCCTTCTCAAATTAGACGAAATTTTATTTTATTTTATTTTACTTTTGCATTTAAAAGGCTTGCCATAACTGTCGGCCCTTACCCCAAATCTTCTCTACTAAATTTAATTTTGCCTCCCTTAAATTAGCTTAATCCTATAATTATCCACGTCAGTTACTACATTTCGTGGGTTTAAAAGAAGCCCGTTGATTCCTCCATCCCATCGACTCATTACCTTTCTTTGTTTTTTTTCCTTTTAAAAATTCTCTTATTCCCTTCAAATTAGGTTCTCCACCCACCCACGCACTCACAAGGCAAGTCGGAACTCTACGATTAAATTCGACGGACTCAAGAAATAGTGCCTTGGGAGAAGAATAATTACCGGGTGCGGTACGCTTCGGAGGCAGAGATATGCAGCGCTAACTTGCGTTTCCAGCCGTCCATCGCCGCATGAGCACAATGGAATCGCAGCGTTCCAAGAACCTGATGCTCCTCTGCCTCCGATCTCAAAGCACTCGGGTTGCACTGGTGGGTGGTAACCACACCGCTGCCCGTTTTTGCACACGCTAGATAACCCTCGTTAATCCTCCCTCTTCCCCTCTCTCTCTTTCTCTCTCTGTTTTTTCGCTACCTTCTCTGACAATTGCATCTAGTTTCTCGCGGTAAGTTTCCTCGCCAGACGCTCCGCTGACAGAAAAGAATGTCTCCGATGGGCGTCCATCGTCACCTCGGCCTCGGCGGCGCCGTGCATCTTGGGAACAACCGCCTCGTCATCCGCCTACCGGACCTCTACCTCGTCCGGCTCATCGCACGGTCGGTTCTCCTTGCCGCTACCGTCTTCTCCTTTGCCGCCGTCCTCCAGTACGGTGACGGCGATCGATCAGACGATGCGGGCGCTAGCTTCCTGCCGAACCGCCTCAGCTTCCTTGGCCGGCGCGGCCTGCTCCGAGCCGAGGACCACGACTTCTTCCTCCGCGATGCAAGCAAGGGAGGTGCAGAGGCGTTGCCCTCTGACTTTGTGATATCCGCCTCGGCCGGCGATTTCGAGCGTGCCGACCTCGCGGCCGTCCGATTGGGACGCGACCCATCGGAATCCTTCCGGACACCGGTGAACTACGCCGTGGATTATATCGGACAGACCGGTTCCGCCGCCATGGTGGCGATGCTGAAGAAGACTACAATCGACGGGGGCCTGAGACTTCGACGGCTTCTGTCTGTCCCGGTGGCAAAGAAAGAGGCGCTGAGCGGGCTAGAAGAAGTACTTCTGGAGCCTCCGGGTCCGGGGCGGCTGGGATGGCGGCGGAAGGCGAGGTACCTACCGGTGCTGACAGGGGACGCGCTGGACGGTTACCCTCGTCGGGTTTTCGTGGAGGTGGCCCCAGCCGGCGCATCCGGGAACGGCGCGGTGTGGTTCGAGCGCAACTACCCGACGATGGGGCGCGCCTTCGAGTTCATCCACGTGGAGGTGAAGGAGGAGGAGGCGACGGCGGAAGCGGAGCCAGAGGCGGGAACCCCATCGCTGGCGGAGTGGCTGGAGCGGAACGTGAAGGAGGAGGAGTACGTGGTGGTGAAGGCGGACGCTACGGCGGTGGAGGAGGTGGTAGGGGAGGGGTCGATCGGGTTGGTGGACGAACTGTTCCTGGAATGCGACCACCAGACGGGAGAGACGGAGGAGGACGAGGCGAAGATGGGCCGCCGCCGCCGCCCGTACTGGGAGTGCCTGGCGCTCTACGGCAAGCTGAGGGACGCCGGCGTGGCGGTTCATCAATGGTGGAGCTTTTAATCGAGAGAAAAAGGGCGAAAAACAAGAGGAGCGAAACATGAGAGAAGAGGAAAGGAAAAGTAGGATTGGGGTGGATTTTCTAGTAAACATGTTTTTGTTTTAACAAAATGCATGGAACAGAACGGATTAAATAAATGGAGCAGTTTGGGACTCCAATACTTCTTCAATTTTGGAGGTTCGACCGCTTGAGGAAAGCTCGAAGGGAGAGAGAGGCATTTTGTCGTTTATGTAATTTTTTTCGTTTATGTGATATGTAACATGTTCTTTTAAAGATATTCTTTTTATATTTTTTACTTTTCATAAGAATTTTTTTTTTATTAATTGTGTGAGTTTTTCGTATATTAAAATTTATTTTAGCCAAAGGAAATGCTTGATCCTCACCGATAGTAAGAACAAAACCTACAATTTAATGGGCCAAATCCTTCTACGCTTTGAGAAAGCCCCAACCCTATTGCCTGATCCATGATTAGAGGTGATAAAAAGGAGAGCCGACAAAGTTAAAATGCTTAAAAATGGAAATGATAGAAGAACCTTAAATTTTTTAGCTTAAAACTAAAATATAATTGGATTAAAAAAAGAATATGATACAAAAATAAAAAAAATCCTATTTTTTTTTTCTCAAGATTAACTTGTTTATTTTTTTAATAAAAAAACATCCTACTCCACTATCTCTCTTTATAAAATACAATATTATATTTAACCATCCTACTCCACTATCTTCCTTTATAAAATACAATATTATCTTTAGTATCTGTATCACATACATTAAATACAATATTAAATGGATTTATCTATTTAATATTATTTACGTTATAATCGTTACTATTTTATAACGATTATAGATACTATAATAATTTATGAATTTTAGGATTATAAATATGTCAATAATTTTTTCTTTTAATTTTTTTTTTATTTTACCTTTATAGGTTAATAATTGTAGTTCATATATTAAACTTTTTTTATTTATATTTTAAAATTCGGAGTCCTTGGTGATTAAATAATATTTTCTTTTTAAAAAAATTCTGGAGGACGACGATTTCTTTTCTTCTCCTCAATTTTCCTCTCTTGTCAGCACATAGGATAATAATTATTTTGCCCAGCGTCACCGACCGATTATGATTTAATACGTGTGGAGGGAGCTTATGAGCAATTGTATCGTTTTATATTGGGTTTATTAGTGCAATCATTCTCGAGTTAAAGTTGACAAAGTTGACTAAACTCGGATTAACTTGAACTTGAGTTTCGATATTTGACAATATGTGAGAGAGAAGTCAAGTAGGTCAAGGGAGAACCAGATACTTAACTAGGAAAGTCCTAACTAGAAGTTAGGAAAGGGAAAGTCCTAACTGGAGGTTAGGCAACAAAAGTCCTAACTGAGGTTAGATAAGGGGAAATCCAAATTAGAGGTTAGGTAAGGGTAAGAATTTTACTGAGTGACTAGTCTTAACTGGAGGTTAGAAAAAATAAATTCTAAATAGAGGTTAGGCAAGGGTGAGAAGTCTACCGAGTGACTAGTTCTAACTAGAGATTAGGTAAAGAAAGTACAACAGGAAAGTTCGCAAGAGGACAATCCAACTAGGTCAAAGAGGACCAGATACTTGGTGAAAAAATCCAAGTGGATTAAACGTTAACAGGACACTTAGTAACCGGAAGTCTAATGGGAAGTTAGCAAGGAAAAGTCTAAGTGAGTCAAAAAGAATTGAAAACTTGGTGAAGAAGCCCTGTCAGGTCAAGGTTGACCAGATGTTAGCCAACAAGAAGTCTTAACGAGTCACGGATGACTTTAGGGTTAGACAAAAGAACCCTAATTTTAGGTTCAGAGTTTAGGGTTGGCCAATCAATTAGCTCAATCGATTATCCCAAGGCCAATAGATTGAGCTAATCAATTGGGAGGCTTTTCGCGAATCATAGTACAGAAGGTGATGGAATTGATTGTGGCAATCGATTCAAACCTCATCAATTGATTGGGATAATCGATTGGACGCTCTTTGTGAGAGAATAGAAAACTTCGGAATCGAGTGGGTTAATCGATTAGAAGATAGTAATTGATTAGTATGGCTCACCAATCGATTAGACGGATGAAAAGGAACCATTCTATAAGTTTTGAACAGTCAATCTGATGTGGTAATCAATTAGGGATAAGACTAATCGATTGGGAGTCATTTTCCAGCCCTAAAGAAACCCTAAAAAAATGGATTTGATGATGTTTTCAATACGCCAATCCTTGGGAGGTTAAGGAAGAAGTGCTATTGTATTTCTAACTGATTAAGAGACATTTCCAAGCAATAAGATGATAAGATAAGTATGATTTCAATATTGTAAAGTCATTTTCGATTTCATTGTCTTTTCTTTTGTCTCTCTTATTGTATTCTCGTGCTTGAGTTTGTACGAGATTTCTCTGCTTCTGAATTATTTCTGAGAAAGAGGTTTTCATAGTACATACTGTCCAAGGAGTGTACCCCTGAATTAGTCACCTCAAGGAACTAGATATAAAGTAAATCTAAGTGTTAGCGATTATGGAGTTCTTCGCTTCAAGTTTTCACTACCATTCAAGTTCAAATAAGTGAAATGAGCTATTCAACCCTCTCTAGCTCATATGTGTCCTAACAAGTGGTATCAGAGTGAGTTCATTCTTCTATGCAATAATTGTTGGGCCACTTCGAGAGCTAGAGGGGGTGACTAGCTTGTCTCACTTGTTTACTTGCTTCGGTATTGTTGATTTATAGCGAAATAAACTCGAAGTAAACTTTTCAATGCTAATATATAGATTTACTTGGTATCCACCTCAAGAAGAGGTGACTAATCCAAGGATACACACACGAGCATTCTCTACTAAGAAAATAACTCCTTCTCAGAATAACTGGAGGTAGAGAAACCTCGTACAATACTCACACAACAAGATACAACTCGAAACAAAAGGTAAATACTGAAATACAAAAGAAAACCTCTTCTTGCTTGATCTTGTGTAGCTTGAGGATGCCTCTTGACTCTTGGAAGTGCAGCAACACTTTCCCCCAAGATGCTTCAAGAACTAGCGGAAGCAATCGTGAGCTCGGTGGAGAATGTCGGGAGAAGTTTGCAGAGAAGAAACCTCGCCAATAACTTTATACTTTGCACTCCTAGGGCTCCCAATCGATTGCCATGCCAGATCAACACAATCTTAGCCATCCAAAGCTCGCTACCTACACAACGGTCATATCCTAATCGATCGACTGATCGATTGGGGAGGTTTGAATTGATCAACTGATCAATTCAGAGCGCCTCTATGCTCTTCGCTGGAAATACTCGGAATTGATTGACCGATCGATTTAGGTTTTCTCACAACCTTGCGAGAAATCCAACCCCAATCAATCGATTGGTGGTGTCCAATCGATCGACTGATCGATTGGGAACCTCTTTGTGCTCGCAAGAATGTCTCCCAATCGATTGACCGATCGATTGGGCCCTTTTTTCTTGTAGTACTCTCCCAATCGATTGACTGATTGATTAGGTTCTGGTTTAATTGATCTGTTGATCAACTTGACCAATCCTAACTTGCCTAATTCAAGTCTAGGATTTTCAAGTCCAACATCCATCCAACCTTGACCTGTTAGTACTTCGTCACCAAGTGTCCGGTCAATCCTTTGACTCACTTGGTCTTTTCTTTCCGTGCCAAGTGTCCGATCCTCCTGGAGCCATCTGGATTTCCATGTGTCTGGTTTCACTCACCAGGACTTCTTTACTGCCTAGCTTCACTCACTAGGGCTTTCACCTGGCTTCACTCACTAGGGCTTTCACCTGGCTTCACTTACCAAGATTTTCCTTCTGCCTAGTTTCACTCACCCAGGACTTTCACACCAAGTGTCTGGTCAAGATGGACCCACTTGGATTTTCATCTTCTGCCAACCTTCCGGTTGAACTTCCTAGTCAAGTACTCTGTCAACCTTGACCTACTTGACTCTTCTACATATTAAACTAGTCAATCTTGACCAATCTCTCCAAATGAACGATTGATCCTACAATCTCCATACATTGTTAAAATAATCTTCATATATTGTCAAACATTGAAACTCGCACATTACGACTCAAGCTTGAGCTAATTCAAACTTAGTTAACCTTGACCTAGGGAAATTGCACTAACAATATTCGCATGAGAGATTAATGAGCTAGAGAAAGAAGAAGAAGTTGAAAGTGATGCCCTAAATATCAATAAGTCAAAGGACTCATCATTGAGGGAGTTCAACTTCAAACTGGATCAACAAGATGGATTTGGATATGATGTCCAAGCACCTCCTCCCTTGATAGTTGGAAGCTTCAACCTATGGAAAACAAGAATAAAAAATTTCTTGATGATGGAAATAAAGCAATGGTTTGCTCTCATGGAAGGATTTGAAGCTCCTAAAGATAAAAAGGGAGAACCTCTTCGAAAGAACAAATGGACTGAAGAGCAAGTAAAGAAATCTGAGGCAAATAATAAGATAACCAAATTGTTAGTTAATTTATTGCCTAATAATCTCTTGTACAAGATAGGAGAATATTAAGATGTCAAGGAGCTATAAAACAAGTTAGTAAAGCTTCATGAGCATCCTACCTCAATGCAAAATGAAACCAAATCTAAAGAGATAAACTCTTTGGATCAAGAACAAGAGGTTTCGGAGGTTAAAAGATGCTCAACATTTGAGAATGAAATAAAAGAGGTATCAACCTCAAGAATTGAGGGGGGGTGTAGTTCATTGACATCAGAATAAGAAAAAATGTCTACATCCAAATTTATGAAGGAGCATATGCCACCTCTATAAAGCATAAAGGTATAGCTATTACCATTTGTAAAATTAAAATTATATCATATGTTTTGAGTGTAGGGAGAATTGACACTATAATGGTAAGTGTCCAAGATTAATTATGAAGAAGAAGGGTAAAGTGACACCCAAGATGAATGAGAGTTAAAAGAGGTTAGACTCGTGATATGAAAGGGCAAGGAATATATTGTGTGCTTTTCTTATAATAAAAAGGGATATTATTGGAATCAATGTCCAAGGGGGAGGATTCTAACTAAGAACAAAGGAGAAAGTTCAAATCAAGGTGGAACTTCTAAAAGCAAATCTAAGGTACCATTAGTTAATATTATTCCTTTGTATCATAATAAAAATCATATTATAAATAAATGTTATCATTTTAGTGCTATTATCATGAAAATAAAAGCATGACAATCCTAAGGAAAATTATAAATCATATCATGCTAGAACTATCTTACCTATGGATAAAAAGGTAAAAAAAATAATTTGGCAATAATCGTAAGGAAGTTATACTCATGTCTAAAAAAAGAAATGTCTAAAAGAAAAATAAAAAATCAAAGTTTGAGTACTTAAGATTTAAAAATCAAGTCTTGAGGTCAAGACTTAAAAAATTAGAGAAGATCTTAGAGAAAATGACAAATAATGTCAAAGGGTCTAAGAAGCAAAATATAGAGTTAGGAAGACAAGAGCTATTTATGGACAAGAAGGGTTTAGACAACATGTCCTCATACCATAGAGTTTTATATAGCTATGTAACTAACCCTAGGTCTAGGAGTCAAGCCAAGGTTATAAGGAAAACTATTCCTAGAGTGGACTTTGAGGAGACTAATGTGACTAAGGCTTCTAAGAAGCCTAAGAAAGTCATTAGGAAGGTTTCTAGAGAAGTTATCCTTAGTGAGTACCTAGTACACCCAAGACATACTAATAAATTTTGGATTTCTAATAGTGTGATCTCTTCACACTAAATACATTTAGAGTGCAAATTCTAATTGGAAGGGAAGTTAACCTAACCATGGTGAAATTGATACTTTAAGACATTTTCAAAGTATTATGATATCTTGAAAATGAGAAGTTGACTTTTACTCTTGAAGAGTTAAAGTGTGCCAATAAAATATGTAAGGTATTGAGATTAATTAAATTGACACAAATAAGATAGAACTAAAAAATATGCTAAGTTGGGGCTTTGACATATTTGAGGGAGAGAGAGCCGTCTATGTTAAATTGTAACTTTGCATAGAAAATTAGTTAAAGTGATCACACTTAAATGAAAAATCTAGGTATTCTCTTTGTGCTATAATTGTCATATTTTATGTATCCTATCATATATCATAACATCATATTTTACATTCATATTGTTGTTGGTGCACTATCCCTAGGTTAAGGTTGACCTGGTTTGACTAAGCTTGAGTTGACTTAAGCTTGAGTCTTGATATTTGTGCTTCAATGTTTGACAATGCATGGAGATTACAGGTTTAATATTCAGTTGGAGAGATTATTGATACAATTCTCCTCTGATCAAGGACTGACCAATTAGATGTGAAGAAGAGTAAAGTAGGTCAAGGTTGAACGGATACTTAACTAGGAAAGTCCTAACTGGTGGTTAGGCAAGGAAAAATCTTGGTGAGTGAAGTCAGGTGAAAGACCTAGTGAGTGAAGCTAGGCAGGTGAAAGTCCCGGTGAGTGAAGTTGGGCAGTGGAAAAATCCCGGTGAGTGAAGCTAAGTGAAAAGTGAGTGAAGCTAGATGAAAGACCTGGTGAGTGAAGCCAGGCAGATGGAAAGCCCTAGTGAGTGAAGCTAGGCAGATGGAAAAACTTGGTGAGTGAAGCCTGACTCATGGAGATCCAGGTGGATCAAGGTTGATCGGATACCTGGTGTTGGGAAGCCTAAGTAGGTCAAAGGATTGACTGAATACTTAACACGAGGAAATCCAGATGCATCAAGGGTGATCAGACATCTGGTGGAAGTCCAAGTGGGTCATGGAGGACTAGACACTTGGCATGAGATGGTAAGTCCAAGTGGGTCAAGGTTGACCGGACATTTGGCATAAGGAGAAAAGTCCAAGTGGGTCAAAGGATTGACCAAACACTTGGTAAAGAAGTTCCAGCAGGTCAAGGTAGATCCAATGCTAGGCACGAGGAGTCCCAACAGGTCATAGTTGACTGAATGTTGGGTTTAAGAACCTTAGACTTGAGTTTACGCAAGTCAAGGTTGGGACAATCAATCGGCTGATCGATTGACCCAAGCCAGTCGATCAGCCGATTGATTGGGAGAGTGGTGCGACAAGCAGCAACTTAATCGATCAACCGATCGATTGGGAGCAAGTGTCGCGAGCACAAAGAGCTTCCTAATCGATCAGCCGATGATTGGCAGTTGATTTTCTCATGCGATCGTGAGAAAGCATGAATTGATCGGTCAATCAATTCAGGCAGCTTCCAGTGAGCACAGAGGCGCTCTGAATTGATCAACCAATCGATTCAAACCTCCCCAATCGATCAGCAGATCGATTGGGATACGATCGTTGCGCAAGATACAGGTTTTGGACGACCAAGATTACTAGGATCTGACATGGCAATTGATTGGGAGGAGCCCCAATCGATTGGAAGCCCTAGAAGCATAGATATAAAGATGACAAAGTGTTCAAATGCTGCAACCCTTCTTCCCGATCTTCACGCGCTCTTCCATGACATTCACCGCCAGTTCTTGAAAGCTCTTGGAGATAAGTGCAGGTGCACTTCGAAGATTCAAGAGGCATTAACAAGCAACAAGTGAGCAAGAAGAAAGTTTTTCTTTGTATTCTTGTATTTTTCTTCTTGCGTGTATTGTATTTGTTGTGTGAGTGTTGTACGAGGTTTCTCCACCTCCGGTAGTTACCAAGAAGGAGTGTTTTTATTAGTGGAGTGAGCGTCATGTGTGGATCCTTGGATTAGTCACCTCTTCTTGAGGTGGATACCAAGTAAATCCCTTGTGTTAGCGTTGTGAGTGTTTGCTTCGAGTTCTTTTCCGCTGCACATCATTACAAAGCAAGTAACGACGAGAACATGATGAGCTATTCATCCCCCCTCTAGCATAAATCGATCCTAACAAGTGGTATCAGATAGAGGTCGCTCTTCGCCGGAATCATCGCCGGAAGGGGCAAGAAGCTAGAGGGTGAAGAAGTTGAAGCAATTTCATCAAGTCGAAGACTTCATCAAAAGCTCAAATTCAAGATGGAATTCCAAGATGGACTTGGATTGGACCAAATCCATGATAAAATCTAAGTTTGTAGCTCTTGACAAATATGGTGAAGAGGCTGAATGACTACGATAATTCTTAAAAGATATTTCAAGATGGTCGAAACCAGTGCCGATAATTTGCATACATTGCGATAGTCTTAGCAATTAGTTGGGCACAGAGTCATCTGTATAATGGTAAGTCTAGGCATATACATTATAGACATAATACCATTAGATAACTACTCTTAACGAGAGTTATCACTATTGACTATGTGAAGTCAAAGGATAACTTAATATATCCGCTAACCAAAGGGTTAAATCGAGAGTTAGTTGCAAGCTCATCACGAGGAATGAGTTTAATGTCGTTGTCAGCGATCAGTGCAAAGGATACCCAACCTATGCTGATTGGAGATCCCAAGAACTAGGTTCAAAGGGACAACTAATTTATACTTACTAGACACACTGTGGGGGATAATGCAATAAAACAGTGACTAGACGAGGGTAAGCCAATGAGCTTTTAATAATAAAAAAGAGTAGATGGTTACTCTCGAGAGATCACCTATGTGAGAAAGAAGTGGGGCCACTTTGAAGAGAATTGAAGACACAATTCTTAGAGCTTCTCATAGAACCACACATATTCATGGCCAAGAATAAACACACTCATGAGAACTGAGTTATATCAGCCCCTCGGTTGGCTTGTCTGCTCGCCCGACCGGTATCTCACTCGGCTTGTCTAGTTCGCCCAACTGGCCTCTCGGTCGGTCTATCTACTTCACCCAACCGACCTCTCACTCAGCTCGTCTACTCTATTTGGTTGAACTTGTTCAGCCTTACTTCCTGGTCGGTCAGTCTACTGCTTGCTCGCCCAGCGCTTCAGTCCGCTAGGACTTTGCTGCTCGGACTCGGAGTTTGGTCTACACTCAACAATTAGCAGAATCCAGCCCCTGCTGGTAGCCTGAGATAGTTCATGTCATTTCAATAGATAAGTGAATTTAATTCATTATAATTTAAATTTAGTTAATACCCCGTAAATCTCCAACAGCAGATTGTTTTGTCCAACAGAAAATCTGATTAATAGGAAAGCCCTATCAGTTAAATCCCATGGTTATATATTCCTAGATTACACAAGTCACTTTCTAACATTAATTTGGAAAAAACTCTTGAAACTCTAATTAAACTCCCTAGTGGAGCATTGATCCCCGTTTCAAGAGCATATTGTAGAAAGTAAGGGATACCCCTATCACTGGGTCCCATGATCTCACAATCTATGGCACCAACTCTACATGGTGACCAACCTCTTACAGATTAGTCCCTATGTTAAGATCTTTTAACTCTAGAAAGTGGGTAAGTATTGATGTCCTCTGTCACTGAGAGCATAATATATCCAGTTGAATGAGTATCTTCTGTCACTAATTATCCCTCGGTTATCCAGTCTACTAGCAACCTTAACATAGAGATAAAATCCCACATCTACATGTTTATACCATTCACATATTTTTTCAAACACATAAAAGGCATTACATAATATAACAAGTAGTAAACATATCATTGCATTGGAAAATGTCCACAAATATAGTTCATACATCAACATCACAATGTAATTACTTCTTACATCCTAGATCTGAAAAATCTACTCCATTACAAGGGATTACAATCCAAAGAAGAAGAAATAAGCAAACTATAACTCAATATATGGAGATAGAGAGAAGAGATGTTTATCTTTGAAGCGTAGCATCCTTGGAAGTGTCTCTTACTCTAGAGATGGGCTGATCTTGAAGAAGAAGAGCTTTAGGTCTTCCCCCTAAGGGGAGAACCCTTCACTAAGGAGAGGAACGAAGTCTCCAATTCCAAGATGAGTCAAAGAATAGGGTTCTTAACCCTTTTATACCTTCTTCAAACTGGCCAGGAAAATCAAGATTACAGGGGTCTCGTAATTCACCATGAACCAAAGTTGTATCCCTTGAAATTATCTACAATATGGTCTCATGCTCTCCTCCACACGACCATACCTAGAGGCATGACCGTGGCATGTTGGTCTCAACCAAAGAAGCACGGTCGTGCCATTTGACACAACCACCACATAATTGGCCTTTAGAAGATGGGCACGGCCATGCCAATTGGCATGACCTGATATTGATTTAGCTTTGAAGGGGAGGTACGACCGTGCCATTTGGCACGACTTGAACATAGTGTGGCTCTGGAAGGGGGCACGACCTACCCCAAATTCAGCTCGGGGAGTAGCACACGACTGTGCCAATTGGCACAACCAGGTTGTTACTTCTTCGCTTATTGCTTCAATGTGTGATTTTCCTCCATTTTCACTCCAATATGTGTCCTGTCAATTAAAATATATAAAGAGCATATCTCTGAACATAATATAATGGAAGTATGATATTATAATGAAATAGGGTGCAATATGTAGGTCCCCGGTTGATTGGTTAGAAGGGGGGTTGAATAGCCTGCACAAATTATAAAAGAAATCCTTCTCGGACAATTAACTTAAATAACAAACATTTGCAAAAAATAACTGAATAAACAGAAAAGAAAGAGACTCCAGAATTTTTACTTGGTTACAATTGGGGAGGTTGTTAATCCAAGGAAATGAATCACACTACTTTCTCCTTCAGGCGGAGAAGCCTCTTTACAGTAATTTACGCACAAAAATGAAGAAGCTAAACAAAGTGGAAAACGTATACAAGTGTTGCTCAGTAATTCTTGTTGTTGTTTAGCTTCTAGACCAAGGCTGTATTTATAGCCTTGGTCGGGACGCCGGGAAGGGTTCTAGGCATCTGGAAGGGGATAAAACTTTATCTCCTTCGCAACGGTCAATATCCACGTTGACCGAGGATAAAAAGATGTTCCGGGCACCCGGAATGGGTCCGGGTGCCCGAACCCTTAAAGTCAACAAGGTTGACTTTTTCGGTTTAGGATCTCTACTCCTGTGCTACTTGCATCAGTCCGAGTTTTCCGCTCCGGCTCCGCTTGCTTGGTTGATTTTGGCCAACCGAAATAAGGCTCACCCGAACCCAATTTCGGCCTTCTCCTTGAGCAGGCTTCCGCTCCGACTTCTCGTCCCTTGAATGTCGCACATGTTCTTCTCGTCCACCGGTGTACTCTTCCGCAACTCTTCCATCCCTCGGATGCATCGAACCCGTCGGCTCCCTTCCCGTGCCATCCTTCTCGCTAGCCGCGTCTTCCGCTCGACTTCTTGTGCTCCTAAACTCCTGCACACTTAGACACAGAGATCAAAAATCAACAGGACTTAACTTAACTTGTTTGATCACATCAAAATAATCTTGGGGTTCCAACACAATAAACATAGATTATATGTATGAAATACAAGTAGATGTGCATCAAACAATGCCTAAAGACGTTATTACTTGGTGAGAAAGTCTAAGTGGGTAAAAGGTTAATCGGACATTTAGTGATCGGAAGTCTAACGGGAAGTTGATAAGGAAAAGTCCAAGTTAGTCAAGAAGGATCGAAAACTTGGTGAAGAAACTCTGACAGGTCAAGGTTAACCGAATGTTAGGCAACGAGAAGTCCTAACCGGTCACTAATGACTTTAGGGTTGGGCAAAAGAACCCTAAACTCAGGTTCAGAGTTTAGGGTTAGGTAAGCAATTAACTTAATCAATCGATTGGGTTAATCGAATACGAGGCTTTTTGCGAAGCATAGTAGGCTTTTGAATCAATTGGCCTAATCAATTAAGAGGTGTCAATTGATTAATGTAATTGATTGACTAATTTCTTACGGGAGCACAAAAGGTAATGGAATCGATTGGCGCAAATGATTCAGGCCTCATCAATTGAGTGTGGTAATCGATTGAAGGCTCTTCATGAGAGAATAGAAATCTTCAAAATCGATTGGGTTAATCGATTAGAAGCTGGTAATCGATTGATATGACTCACTAATTGATTAGAAATGCGAAAAAATTGTTCTGTAGGTTTTGAACAGTTGATATGACGTATAGCAATCAATTAGGGGTAAGACTAATCGATTGTTAGATGTTTTTCAGCCTGAGAGAAATCCTATAGAAAAGGGAGTTTCGTGATGTTTTTGATATGCTAGTTCTTGCGAGATTGAGGAAGAAGTGCTACTATATTTTCAACCGATCAATAGTCATTTCCAAGCAATAAAACAACAAGCTAAGTAAGATTTCATTATTGTAAAGTCATTTCGATTTTATTTATTTTTGCTTTTGTCTCTTTTGTTGTATTCTAGTTCGATTTTATTTATTTTTGCTTTTGTCTCTTTTGTTGTATTCTAGCGCTTGAGTTTGTTTGAGGCGCTTTTCTATCTCTAAATTGTTTCCAAAAATAAGGCTTCATAGTGTATATTGTGTGTGAGTAGTAGATCCTTAGATTAATTATCTCAAGAAGATGGATACTAAGTAAATCTAAATATTAATAATTATGGAATTTTTCACTTCAAATTTCCCTTATCATTTAAGTTCAAAGAAACAAAAACAAGCTATTCAGTACTGGCCTCCTAACTCATAGGGTGTGTTTGGTTCAAGTTATCATGTATAACCTTGGTTATGTGATTACCTGGTAATCACATAACCAAGGTTATGGAGAATAAAACATAACCAAATGTTGTTTGGTTCAATTTAGGTAATGCAACAAAAACATGTTTGTTTTAAGGTTAAAATGAACAACCTAATTTAGTATTTTACTAGATTACCGTTAGTTACAAAACCAATAATAATAATAATAATAATAATAATAATATTATTATTATTATTATTATTATTATTATTATTATTATTATTTAAACTTTATTCTATTTTACTATATTTTCATTTTTTTTAATTTTTATATATATTTTAATTTTTTTATTTTGTTTTTTTTATATTTTTTCATTTTTATTTATTTATTTATTTATTTATTAAAATTTTTTTTTATTTTTTTAGGATTTTTTACATTTTTCTATTTTTAAAAATTTTAATGTTTTTTTAACATTTTTTATTTTTGCTTTTTAAATTTTTTCATTTTTTCTATTTTTAATTTTTTTTTGTATTTTTTAAATGTTTTAATGTTTTTTTCTATTTTTTTATTTTTTTATGTTTTTTTTATGTTTTTTTTATGTTTTTTTTAAATTTTTTTAAATTTTTTAATGTTTTTTCTATTTTTTAAATTTTTTAAAGTTTTTTTACCATTTTTTTATTTTTTTTATTATTTTTAAATATTTTTTATTTTTTAAAAAAAGTTTACGTTTTTTTTATTTTTTATTTTATTTTTATATTTTTCATTTTTTTTTTACATTTTACTTTTTTCACATTTTTCTTTTATCCGAGGATATTTTGGGTAAAAAAAGTCGATAACCCCGGAATCAAGAAAAATCTCAGTTTTCCGATTCCTGGTTGCATGCCCCTTTTGCCAATGTATCGGGTATGAGACATTACTCGGGAATTATCGATTATCTAAACCAAACAGGGTTTTTGTTGATAACCTTAGATGGATAACCAAGATTATCAAGGATAACCTCCAACCAAACACATCCATACGGTCATAATAGGGTTAATAGAATGAAGCATTCTTTTATTAAAGAAAAAAATTAAAAAAAACCTTTCCAATAACAAGGCACCTCTGTTTTAATTTTTGCCAAGAATATATATACCACAGATCTATCGGAAAAGGCCTCACAGAAAAGCCATGGAACCCAACTGTACCGAGTACGGACACACTGCCGCTAAACATTTTCTTATTACTTACTTCGTGCTCAATGCTTCCCTTGATCGGCTATAAATAGCCTCGACCGGGAACTACTTCGCTGCAAGAATAAACTCAAATCAACCTTCCCTGTGATTCACTCTCTCATTAGCTTGTGCTTTATAGATTTCTCCATGACTTCGAAGGCGGCGTCACTTCCTATAATTAGTCTCTTGATCTTGATTTTGTTGGCCTCCAATCTCTCTCTGACTGCTAAAGCCAGGCCTCTCCAGGCAGAGAATGACACCAGCACTAGTCACAACGTGAGACAAAGTGAGGCAACAACGGTAGAAGGCAGCATCACACCCAGCAGCTCGGAGGAGCATCCTGGGAAGCTGGTGGGCACGGAAGATGTCCGACCAACAAACCCCGGTCACAGCCCCGGTGTCGGCAATTGAACGTTAATTAGTTTGCTACGGTTCCACTTCCGGCAGATCCCTCTGATCAGTCGGATCGATGATATTAGCATCTAGCTCTCTGTATATATTAATGTGCATGATAGCTCCATCATTTGGGTTCTTCTTCCGTGAGCTATTATTCGGTCTTATTGTTGTATTCATTAGATCAGTTTAACTTAATTCAGGCTATTTGGTTTTCCAGCTCTAGTGTACGATATTTGACGAAAAGTCCTTTCAATTTAAGTCACGCTTAATTACCATTAGATTTAAGCATTATTTAATTTGCATTAGTGTATATATCTCCAAACGCCAACTTAATTAATTGTCTAAGGCCAACACAATGTATATATCGTCGTCATGAATGAAGAAATCAACACCAAGAGATTGAGCGTGATCATTTGATCATTAATTAACTAATTAACGTAGTTTAATCAAGGTGTTTTTCTCAAATACTCATTTAAAATCGGATTTCCCGTGTCACGTAATTAATCAATTCTACTTACTCGGGTGGGCAATCCTTTTCTCCCAAATGTTTTATAATCGTCATATATAAAAGTACCATGAAGGTAATGCCATTTTTTTTCTTTCTAATTAATGCCAGTGTATTGAGTTCCTAGAGTTGAGGAACCAATCGACTTCCTCTGCTTTTGTTATTTTTTTGAGAAGATGCAGTACTAGGCTATAGGTATCATTTATTTATTTATTATCACTATTATTATTTATGTTAAACAAACGTATTTGATTGGGTTATATTTTTTTAATCTAGGTATCCAATTTTTTTTTTTTAAAAAGGATTAATTCTAAAGGTCATTGATCCGATTTTATAAAATTTTTTCATAAACTACACGGTTAATTCGGGAAACACAGATAGGACTTAGCTAGTGACCCATCATCACGAATGATTTGAGTATCATGGACATATTAAGTGTCCACCATGAGAATCGAATCCTCGTTGTATGGGAGTCTGCCCTACTTTTTATCATCGCATCATACCCAAGTGACTTGATTCGGTCATAATTAGAGCAAAGATTAAATTGTCACCTTAGCGACTCCTCTAGGGTGACTCTATACTCTCTAGAGGAGGCAAATTATGTGGAGCATTTGCTCAAGTGCAATGACCCTTTGCTCAAGGAGCTAGTCCTCTAGTTATATGTAACACATGAAGTTCTGTTATCTAATTAATTTATAATTGATTATAATTCTTAAAATTAATATGGCTAACTCAGTAATTTGCAACTATCACAAAATATATATATATATACCATAAATTTTAAGATGCTAAATCGTATGTTTCTAAAATTGAACTAATTGAGACAGTTTTCACTATTATGTTAACTAGCGACGACCCTTCAATACTGCAAGGGTTCATGTTGCTTTACAACTTCGATCGAACAACGGGTTCTCTTACCTCGAGGACATCCAACAGCTTAGCTGGACTACATTGGAATATCAACTATCCTCTCATTGATTAACTAATTAATTAACAAATCTCGACTAAATTAATTATATTCTAACAAAATGCACGAAGTGCACAGTCGTTAATCCATTAATTAAGCATATATTACTCGCAGCCTTTGGATTACTTAAACGCGTAAAATAACACAGACCCATGCGCGCGCCACTCGACGTTCACGATGGCCGAAACTGAACAACTACCAAAATGGAATCTGGATCCCGCGCGAGAATCTACCAACGATACTGCCGCCGCCTTGAGTTCCAACTCCAGTAAAAAAGTTCAAGATTCCGTCGGCGGACGAAAACAAGGAGCCCGCCAACAGATTCGAATCTTTGAAGTCGGCAGCACGTGGTCTTTCGATGTTGATGGCGGCTAGCAATCATTAAAGAATCCAAAGGGAATCTGTCGCGACAATCTTTGTCATTCAGGCATTAGATTAGGCGGCATCACGTGCCACAGCAGCCAATTCAAGGGAATATTCCAACTACGCCTCCTTTGACCGAGGAGTTGGACTCATGTCTTGTTGTATGATGCAGCATTTCAAGATCGCCAAACTGGCACCGTGGCCTGCGCCCCCATTCATTTTCTTCTGTCTTATTTATTTTCTTGATTTGCATGCAGTGAAGGTGCATAAAGTGCTTTTAATAGTCCCTCAGGATGGTACGATAGTTAAAACATAAAATATTATCATATAAATTTTTGAGGTCAAAATTCGACATGATCGAGCATAACTTTCCTCATATCTTGATCATTTGCACTAATGATTAGTAGTCATCCGTGATTTATTTCCTCCGTGTTGATCTAGGGATAGATTGACAGGGGCGCTGGGATGAGCAAATCGTCTTTTTGCCACATAAAGTGCTTTTAATAAAACAATTGAATTAGAGGTGTTTTTATTATGACGTTGTTACTCATTAATTGAGGTATCAGGTTCGAGCCTCTATCTACGCATGCTCTTATCAATTTAAGTCCTTATTTTGGGCATTGTTGACTGAGGTGCCGCGTTCGGGTCCTCTTATCAACTCTTTATCCATCGTATACGTGGTATTAAGGCTCCCAAAAAATCCTTTCGGGGGTTTCTGGGGTATGGGTTAAAAAGTTTACCCTACTTTAGTTTTACTTACCCGTAATTTATCTCCTCTATGTTAATATTGGGACGAATTAGTAGGGACATTAGAGACGAACGTATTCGTCTTTTATCATAATAAAGTGCTTTTAATAATCTTCTCTCGGGTGTTGATCATCTGTAGTAAAAATGAGTAGTCATTCATAATTTATTAATTGAAATTAAAAAAATAAATAACTTTTTACCATAAATAAATTACTTCTAATAACCTAATGGTCCATTCAGAAGGCCTGCGAGCGCCCAACAAATCTTTCAGTATGTGTTGCCATATCTACGCCAGATTGTGTCGGTTAGTAAAGAATTTATTCGTCAGCCCTTCCATTATTGGCCAGATGAAAAATATTGTATTTAGCTGATGCAGACGTCCAGAGGAGCTAATGAAAGAATTGAAACTACATTATTACGCGAAATATATAATCGGCATACATTAAGAAGTGGAGTTATAGGTAGAGACATTCGGAGTGGAAATTGATATCAGGAGTATTATACTGAGCTAATCAACTCAGTTACATAAATACGAGGAAAAAAATAGAAAGGAATATATATACCATGAACTTTGATTCTTTATTTGTGCGATCATGCCCAAAAGAAGTTTTAATAATAGATAATTATGTTTAAGTTTATGTCAATAAGTTGGATCTGATTTGAATTACAAGTGGGTAAGATAAGAGAAGCCCTCATAGGTCTAGAGACTGGATGCAATGTAAGAAAAATTTAAAAAGATCGAGGGTCAGGTTTTTGACAAGAATAAGTCTGTGTAAGTAAAAAGTGTTGGAAATGTAAATGGAATAAAGAGGTGGAGACAAAGAGACTTCATTATGCATGAGTTGTTAGTCCCACATTAGAAGTCTCTTGGCTTTAGTTTTGGTTTAAATTATGACACATGTATTAATGTTGTAAACATATGTATGAGGAGAGACTCTCTCACGCGTGGGTGCACAAGGGTGGATGGAAGTCTAGGGTCCGGATTGTACTGAATCAAGATTGACTCATGTGTGAGCATGACCTGTTCACGTCGAATGTCGGACTGGTCCAGGCAAGATTTGTCCAAGTGAATAAATCAACATTTTGCCACCTAATATCATTTTGCTACCTGCTCAAGAGGGTAATGGAAGCACTAAGATGAAATTAATAGTGATTCCGTAACATCTCAATATTAATGGTGACATTAAACTCATTAATAGTAATTTCATAACGTTTTAGTATTAATAGCGATATTAAACCCATTAACAATGTTTTCATAACATCTCAACATTAATGAAGACATTAAACCCAACATTAAATGACCATAATTTGGTTATCATTGCACGCAAAGTGAGAGTTTCTATATAAGAATGTTGGATCTTGAGCAAAGGATATAGAGTAGCAGAAGATAAGTGAAAGAGAAAGTGAGAGGAAGAGCAAGAAGTGAACCTCTGTCCACCTGCATTCTCCCACAAAACTCTCTCAGTCGTGCATCCTTTTGGCTGAACTACTCGTGATAGCACTCGGATGCATTCTCAGTTCGCCACAAACAACCAATGCTTGGTTGTGTGCATGATTTTGTCGTTGAATCCTAGGAAACAGATGACCCGAGAGAACCTCGAAGCACGACTGGAGGTGGGATGAATCTGTTTCAAGGAAACCGCGTTGAACGCAAACCTCAGTATCTTAGTCAGTGAATTTTCTTCCCAATTTGACGATCGACTCTTGATTCTGCTACGCACCGCATCAACTCCGCAACTCGCACCACCGGAAGCTTGACAGAACTAGCCCTACTGGTAGTCTGAGATTATTCGCTCAGGTTATCTCAACAGATAAGTTAGAATTAATTTTGTGTAATTTCAATTATGTAATTCTCCTAATATCTCCGGCAACAGATTGTCCAACAATCTTGAAACAGACTCGAGTTTTGTTGAGATGGCCGCAGAACAAAGTATTGAGGTGTAACAGACTCAACATCTTAAGGTCCTCTCTACCTCAATTGGAACCGTGCCAATCAACCATGGGGAAAGGCCAGAGAAGTTCACTGGAGTGAACTTCAAGAGGTGGCAGCAGAAGATGCTCTTCTACTTGACCACGCTCAATCTGGCTCAATTCTTGACCGAAGACCCTCCCAAGGGTGCTGAGGATGCTAATGCGCAGACCATCAGTGCATTGGAGGCATAGACTCATTCTGAGTTCCTTTGCCGAAACTACATCCTCAATTGCCTTATCGACTTACTGTAAGCTGTGTATAGCATGAAGAGAACGGCTAAGGAGCTGTGGGAGTCCTTGGACAAGAAGTACAAGACGGAGAATGCAAGGGCCAAGAAGTTCATCATGGGTCAATTCCAAGACTACAAGATGGTTGACTCCAAGACGGGTGATCAACCAAGTCTAGGAGCTTCAGGTGATCTTGCAATAGCTTAGAAGGGATGGTTTTGAGTGAAACCTTCTAGGTTGCTACTACTATTGAGAAGTTGCCTCCAGGCTAGAAGGACTTCAAGACTACCTGAAGCACAAGTGGAAGGAGATGAATATGAAAGAACTCATTGTTAAACTTCAAATCGAAGAAGATAATAAGAGTTCAGAGAGAAAGCTATTCTCCCTTCCGGCCTTCTCGAGCAAGCTTCCGCTCCTAGCTTCTCATCCCTCGAAAATGTCACGAGCCTCCTTTTCGTCCTCCCACGTACTATTCTGTAGCACCTTGTCCCTCAGACGCACTGAGCCCGTCGGCTCTCTCCCGTGCCATCCTTCTTGTTAGCTACGTCTTTTACTCGATATCCTATGTTCCTAAGTTCCTACACACTTAAATATAGGATTAAACACAATAGGACCTAACCTAATTTGTTTGGTCACATCAAAATAACCTTAGGGTACTAACAATCTGTTGGAGCAATCCCAATGGTCTGTGCGACCATGTGTTTTGGTGTTTGGGTAAAGAGTTTAAGTTAGGATTATCCTTGTTATTTGATATGTGTATGTGAGTATGCAGGTTTGCAGGATACATATATAACTCAGCTTGATAGCTTCAGGTCCGGTGAAGGATGGAGTATCCAAGGGACCGTGGACAAGGACCGAGGGAAGCGACTTCGAGGCATACGCAAAGGATGACATTGGGGATGAGCCACAGGCTTGGATACATCCGAGGGACGAGAGCCAAAGGAAGTAGACTTGAAAGCAAGAGGTCAAGGCTGCAAGGAAGAGTCAAGTGAGTCATGAGGGTATGAGTGCACGAGAGATTATACTCAAGGAAAAATCTTGGAGAGTACTGTAGCAGTCAACGGGGGTGCTTTTAGCAGTCAATGGGCACTGTAGCAGTCACGACACTGTAGCAGTTATTGCACCAATCGACTGGTGCCTGTAGCAGTTGACTGGTGCACTGTAGCAATCGACTGTTAGAGATCCGTTGAGAGAGTCGTTGGGCTTGCACCAGTCGACTAGTGAAGGACCAGTCGACTGGTAACAGTAAAATAGCAGGGTTATTTTCTTCCAAGCTCTATAAGAAGGATCTTGAGATGGCCGACCAAGGTGATGAAATTAGACTTGGTTAAAGTCTAATTAGTAGTCACTAAGTGCTCAAGGTTTCCCTTGTGTCCAAGTGTTTTTGGTGAGTGTTGTGGTGAGGTTTCTCCACCCACAAGGAGGTTTGATCTAGCCGAGTTTCTGGGGACTAATCCACCGACGGATTGAGGGATCGTCCACCTTACGGACAGCCATGGAGTAGGAGCAAGTTATCTCCAAACCACATTACATCGACGTGTATTGGTTTGCATTTCCTTATTATTTTTAGATTAGCTTTCAATTTGTGTTTGTTTGTATTCTGCTGTGCTAACATCGTAGGAAGCAATCGATTTGGGGGCACCGTCTATCCAACTCCCCTTCTAGCCGGCCACAGATCTCCTACACAATCTCCCCCTTTTTTATATGAGCAACCAAGTTAAGTTAGGATAAATTAACATAAAGTAACAGAGATAAATTTTGTAATAAAAGTGTAAAAAAATTGAAAAAGGTTAAACTACCTCTCCTTAGACTTAATCTTCCCTTCTTTCCTTTTGATCACATAAAAAATGGGGTAACAAAAGAAATCTATGGGTAAATTTTTCAAAAAATAGGAAAGTTTTTACTAAAAAAAAAATATCTGATTTTCAACATTTTGAAAAACTTATCAAGTTTTTGAAAATTTTGAAAATAATTTTTATAGCACTTAAAAAAATTGCAATAATTTTAGAAAAAAATTCTAAGTAAAAAATATTTTCATATCACCAAATAAAATTGTAACATCAATATTTTCCTAAGTTAAATAAATTTGTAAAAACTAATTTTGTAGAAATAATTTTGGTAAAGTAAGCTGATACTTCTAAAAAAAACTTTAAGTGTCCTTTTTTTAAAAAAATTCTAAGTTAAAAATACTGAAAAAAATGTTTGAGTAACTATTTAAAGTATTATTTAATTACAATTAAATACTTTATCAGTTAGTCAATTAAACAATTTATTTCATTAATTGGCTTCCAGGCTGTGGTGAAGTACTAAGTCTTCTTGGTTATTGGAGCAACAACCAATTTCTAAACAAAGAATCTTAAGAAAAAACAAACATTTAATTTTCTTGTTAAAAGCCCTAAGTCTAATTAAAGTTCAATTTAGATAAGACTTTGGAACTCAATATAGGTTCCAGCCAACTGGGTTAACTAAAAATCTCTTAGGAATATATTTCTGAGAAAATTTTCTAATTTGTCCCTTGTGCTAATTAAAATACCTATTCAAATTATTATATTTCCTAATATTTTGATTTTTAACATTTAAGTATGCACAATTTTTTAAGTCTTCTATTTGTATTTTCAATTCATCATTTTCCAATTTTATTTTTTCAAAATATTCTAATAGGCAAGATTTGGCTAGAATTAACTTTAATTCTTTATTTTCTTTTTCTAGTTTGCAACAGTCTTTAGATAATAATTTAACAAATTTAAATAACTTATCGGGAGGAAGAGATCGTACCTGACTTACCTTGTCGATCTCGTTATCCGTAGCTCCCCCTGAACTGTTGCTCTCTTTCGATGTCACCCCCTTCATCGATGCTCTCGATGCTCGTTTCGGACGAGCTTGCTTCATTTATGTCATCTTGATGACTTTCCATTAACGCAAGTCCAGCAACAACTTCAACTTCTGATTCAGACAATGTTTCATCCCACGTCGCCTTTAGTGTCTTGTACTTATTAGATTGGGCAAACTTCTTATTCTTTCCTTTGTCTTTGTCTTTGATCTTTAACTTAGGGCAATTTTTCTTAACGTGCCCCTCTTCATTGTAATGGTAGCATCTGATTGTTCTTTTCTTTCTACCCTACAGATGGTTAGTTTTTCTAGATTTAAATATATTTTTAAATTATCTTACCATCATTACCATTTTTTCATCGTTGAGAGAGGATTCTGAATCTTGTTCGTCCATCTTTGCCTTAAAGGCAACGTTGTGCTTCGACTCCTTCAAATCTGCACATCTCGTTTCATGGATTTCAAATGTTGAAAACATATCTTCTAAGGTAAAATATTCTAAATCTTTAGATATATAGTAAGTATCTACTAATGATGCCCACTCTGCAGTTCTAGG
The DNA here is from genome assembly GCF_018446385.1 of Zingiber officinale. Taxonomy (NCBI): domain Eukaryota; kingdom Viridiplantae; phylum Streptophyta; class Magnoliopsida; order Zingiberales; family Zingiberaceae; genus Zingiber; species Zingiber officinale. The sequence continues at coordinate 11,630,269 of NC_056005.1, forward strand.
AAATGCATTAAGCACATACCTTAGCGAATCTCGGTTGCTTACCTTTTCTCCAAGATTTGTGAGTCCGGTGATGAGCTCCTTCATTCTCGAGTGAAGATGTGCAATAATTTCTTTTGCTTCTAATTTGATGTTACTTAATTGGTTCCTTAGCAGATCCCATCTTACGAGCTTAGCTTCGGACACCCCTTTGTGTAGCTCAAGGAACTTCTCCCAAAGCTTCTTTGCTGAGTCGTAGGCGCCGATTTGGTTGACTTCTTGTGATGGAAGGGCACTCAGCAGATGGAACTTTGCTTTACCGTTTGCCACATAGTTGGCCTGTTCTTTCTTTGTCCACTGGTATTCTTCCTTTCCTTCGGGCACTACAAAACCGAACTTCATTATTAAAAGCAATTCAAACTCGGTTGTAAAGAATATCTGCATTCTCTTTTTCTAGCTTACAAACTCCCCTTCGAACTTCGATGGGTATATGCTTGGTCCGGCCATCTCGTGTGCTTCATTCGACGGTTAGTCCTCCTGAAGCATCCTAGTTCTGATTCTAGTCCAGGCCTTCCACTCCAGTTTTACTCACCTCGGTCCGGGTCTTTCACTCTGGTTCCTCTTGCTTGGGTTATCTCGGCCATCCGGAGTAGGGTTCACCCGAACCCAACTTTCGGCCTTCTCGAGCAAGCTTCCACTCCTGGCTTCTCATCCCTCGAAAATGCAGCGCTTCTCCTTCTCATCCACCCGTGTACTCTTTCGCAGCACCTCATCCCTCAGATGCACCGAGCTCGTCGGCTCTCTTCCATGCCGTCCTTCTCACTAGTTACGTCTTTTGTTCGATATCTTGTGCTTCTAAGTTCCTGCACACTTAGACACGGGATTAAACATAACAGGACTTAACCTAACTTGTTTAGTCACATCAAAATTATCTTGGGGTACCAACAGTTATGGCTGCAACAAGAAGGGCAACAAGAAGGGATACATCAAAGCCAACTATCCAAATTAGAAGTAAAGAAGCAACGAAGAAAAAAGGTGCTACAATCAACGTGGGATGAATCTTCATTGGAAGACTCCAATGAAGACCTTACAAACAAGTTTCCTCGTACTTCTAACCTGAGAGCAAGTCATTTTCAAGACAGAGTTGGAAGCTAAGTCTGAGTGAAACCACGGATCCGTATTCGTTTCAGAAGGTTCCCAAACCAATGTAGGTATCTCTTTAATTATATCATATAACTTAATCTCTTACTTGTCGAGAAAGTTAGCGAAGTTCAACCTCTAGATCAAGTCACTCCAAGAGGAGGTCAAAACCCTCAAGGAAGTGGCTGCCCCAAGTTCCTTGACAGAATCAGTTCAGAATGGAACTTCAACTCAAGTCAAAAAACTTGAGAAAGAAAATTTCAATCTGCAAAATCAAGTCAAGAAACTGAAAGATACATTGGAACGATTCACCTTGGGTTCCAAGAATCTTGATCTAATTCTTAGAAAACAAAGAGTCATATACAATTGATCTGGACTTGGATACAAAGCTAAACATAAATTTAGATCTTATTTGTCTCTTGTAAATCGATCAAATAGAAACTTAGTCCAAGCATGGGTCCCCAAGTCAAACTTGATTAATCAAGTTGAACTTAGTCAACATTGGATCTCCAAGGATCAAATTCATTACCTTGATAGACCTCATCGAGGTTATGATCCAGGGGAAGCCAACAAAAAGACCGTCTTTATCATAAAATAGAATTATCTGATGTTTGCTTTAGTGGTTTTTCATTATACATACTTAGATTAGGGTAAATAAGGACTTAGCCTTGATTCACACTTGACCAGTTAGACTTAGCAGTTTCAGGAAGAAAATTAAATAGTCAATTTCTTTAAAATACTTCGTCTAAAAGTAGTTGATGATCCAATATCCAAGAAGATCTAATGTCTCATCACAACCTGGAAGTCAATTATTGAAATGAATATTTAATTAACTAACTATTAAACCTTAACCTAACTCAAATGTGAATCAATCTTTAAACTTCAATTTAAACTGAAGATAAAATTAACATCTCACAAAACTATTAAGGTTCCCTGATTGAAAATCTAGAAAAGGGTGAGATGAACCTAAGTTTTAAATAAAAAATAGTTAACCAAATCTAAATTAATTAAACATAATTAAGTTAACTTAATTAAAATTAATTCAATTTAATTAATCTAAGTCACTATAATTAATTTCAAATCATAATTAATTTTAAAATATTAATTATTTTTAAATCATAATTAATTTAAATATATTAATTATTTTCAAATCATAATTAATTTTTTAAAATATTAATTATTTAATTAATTTTTAAAATATTAATTATTTTTAAATCATAATTAATTTTTAAACTTAAATCAGATGTGATTAAGCTTAAACTAGATCAATATTTAAATTCAAGTTTCAAAGTTAATTATTTTCAAATGACCTAATTTTCAAAATCTTAATCATAATTAAGTTTCAAATCATAATTTTTACAATGATTAATTAATTTTTAAATCACAATTATTTTTAAATATTATTTAAAAAGATTCAAAATTTAAAATTAAATTATTCAAACATAAATATTTTGAAATTCAAACTTAATTATTTTTTCAAACTTCAACATTTTGAAATTCAAAATCTTCAAATTCAATTGTTCTGAAACTCAAATTTAAAATTACTTATAAGATTCACATGTTTGATAATTTAGAAAGGGTGAGATGGAAAAATAGGAAAATAGATAATTATCTTTATCTTACTTATTTTTATGCTTAGACTCTAGGACCCCTCAAAACAACCAATTTATTTTTTTTATATTAATCAAGGGGGAGTGAAAAGAGTCAAGTTAAACATTCTAAATATTAAATATTTTCTCAAAATTTAAAGAATTCTTTTTTCAAAATTTCAAAGTATAGTTCTTTAAAAAGTTCAAAATACTTTTAAAGTATTTTTCAAAAAGGAAGTTAAAGTTTTTGAAAATAAATTTTAACTATTTTTTGAAAAGCAACCTTAAATATTTTTTTGAAAAATATTTTTTTTGAAAAAATAAGTTTAAATATTTTTATCTGAAAAATAAGTTTTTATGTACTTAACTAAGTTTTCTTTTAACTCTTTTCAAAAAGCTAGCTTTCGATAAAGTTAAGTATTTGATAAAGTTTTGATTAAAAGAAAAAGGCTAAAGTCTAAATTAAAATAAAAAGGCTAAGGTAAAAGTTATAAATTTTTGAAAAACTAATTTAAGTTTCAAAAACTATGTTTTTATCTTTCTAAAACTTAAGTATTTTTGAAAATATTTTTAACAATTTTTAGCAATGTTAAACTCCCCACTTGGAATTTATTTTTTTTAAAGGAAAGTATATTTTAAAGTATTTGAAAAACTAAATGTACCTTCCCTCCCTAAATTGATTTTGATATATGACAAATGGGGAGAGAATGGTCAAAAGTTAAGGGGAGTGATAAATTAAGGGGAGCTAATACTTAGTGAGAAAATACTATATTTTTCTTTAAATATTTTTCTTTAAATTGTTATATATTTATTTAACTTTTTAACCTAGTTGCCATAATCAAAAAGGGGGAGATTGTTGGTGCAGGAAGCACTAGACGATCAAACCTGTATTTTGATAATGGCAAGGGATTCAAAAGCTAAGATGTCTTATTGTCTAACAAGTGTGATTGAGCTTGTAGGAAAGTCCTAGTGGATTCTAGGTAGGTGGAAAACCCTAGGGGAAGGTAATTCTAGGTCCTAGGGGTGGTAACCCTAGATTATGGAAACCCCTAGGGGGATGTAACCCTATGTCCTAGGGGTGGTCACCCTATGTTATGGAAAATCCTAGGGGGAGGTAACCCTAGGTCCTAGGGGGTGGTAACCCTAAGTTATGAAAACCCCTAGGGGGAGGTAACCCTATGTCTGAGAGGCGGTAACTGTAGGTTATAGAAAACCCTAGGGGGAGGTAACCCTAGGTGGAAAGTCTTGTTGGGTCGAGCACTTTGGGTAAAATGCTAGAGTCGGGGACTCTAGGTGAAAATCCTATTGGTCCCCGACCAGGTGAAAGTTTGGACGGGTCATGGAACGGACGCCCAGCATTAAACTTGAAGTCTCGGGCACTGAGAAAAAGTCCAGTCGATCTGGAGGACCGGTCTGGCAACAGGTAACTTATCCTAAGAGCAATATGTGAGGGCGCATTCCCCGTTGCGGGAACAGTAGGCGTCGGTTCAACTTAGGATTTCCGAAAGAAATCTGAAAGTCAGAACTGGACAGCCCGAAGGCTGTCAAAAGTTATATATTGCTTTATTTGCTAACTTTGTTTTGCAAGGAAACTAACATTTTATAGGTTGGAGTTTTTGGCCTTGATCGGTCGATCAAACTGGGGATCGATCGACCGAACCTCCAATCAACAAGATCAGATTTCCAGCAGGTGGACCAGATTCGACCAGGGGATCGGTCGACCAAACCAAGATAAGAAGTGACTTGATCAAGCTAGATCAATCAGGTCAGAGATTATCAGCAGATCAATCGACCGAACAGCGAGATCGGTCGACTGAACAAGGATTTATCTGAGCAACAGAACCGGGACGAGAAGCTGGGCTGATTCAGATAGGATCGGTCGATCGATCGGAGTTGGGTGAAACCTTATCTCGAGATCAGCGGATCTATATCATGTTTGAGGTGGCTATAAAAAGGGGGTTTCAGCTAGCACTTCGAACAACAGAATTCAGAACGATCTTCTTACGTGCGCACTGCTCCGGAATGCTTCAACAACACTCAACCGCTGCTCTGACAATCGATAAAGAATTGCTAATCAATTGTTGTCGATATACTTTATTTTTATTAATACTTGTTCTTGCATATTTGTAAAGATCTTTTTGAATCTATAGTGATTGCTCAACAAAAGCGATCAACAATCGCGAGCCTTGGAGTAGGAGTCGTCATAGGCTCCAAGCCAAGTAAAAGAGAGCTTGTTAGCATTGCTTATCTTTTCTTTCTTTATTTCTGCTGTATATTTACTTTGTGTTTTTTGAAACAAGTGAAAAAGATACGAGTGCTATTCACACCCCCCCCTCTAACATGTCATCAATCATACAGAAAATATATGAAAAAAATCATGGGTTTATAAGGGAAAGATATCTACATTGGTATGAAACCTTTTGGATAAAGTCTAAAAATAAAACTATGAGGGTTTAGACTTAAAGTGGATAATATTATACCATTGTAGAGAATCTAAATTCTTTTAGTCCAACATGTTGTTAATGAAGCTAATAGAAGAAAATCGATTAGACTAGTCACTCGATCAACCTAATCAGTCGACGGATTGACAAATTAATTTGACTAATATTTGAAAAATTGATCAAATCAGACATGATTTCAGAAGGTTGAGAAGTTGTTATTCAGTTTACGACCAAATCAGTCAATTGGTAGAGGAAATCAGTCAAACTGGTGAAAACAGCAGTCGACTGATGTAGTTGACTGGGAGCGAATAGAATGCTTTTGTTCGCTCGATCAGTCTGGAGCAGTCGACTGCTAGTTTTAGCGGTCGACTGGTATCAAGCCGTTGGGATGTAACAGTCGAATTTTCACAGAGGGTAGTCGACTGATGGTTTTAGCAGTCGACTGGTAGGTGAGGTTTTTCAACCCATGGCCTATATAACCAAGGCTTGGGAGCTTGGTTATAATTGATGAAATTAGTGGTGGTAAACCCTAATTAGTAGTCTACTGGTCTCAAGAGTCTTGGTTGGTGTTGTGGTGAGGTTTGTCCACCAACAAGGAGCGACTTGAGATAGCCGGAGTTTGCCGAGGGCTAATTCACCGACGGATAGGGATCGTCCACCTCAAGGACACGTCGTGGAATAGGAGCAAGCAATCTCTGAACCACGTTAAATGATCGTGTAGCTTGGTTTGATTTCCTTCTTGTCTTTAGCTTTCTTTGTATTTATATTAGTTTGTATTTCCGCTGCGCAAACTAACAAATGTAGGAAACGAGTATTTGGAAGTGTCGTCTATCCAACCCCCTTCAAGCCGCCCGACCGATCCCCTACAGTAATCTCTTTCATTTTTTTCTCCTTTGTTGCTCTTTCATTTGCTAAAATATGTAAAGCCTTTGTAACACTACTATAAGAGGTTTCTCTATCTTTGGATCTTGTTTGAGAAGGAGAAAATCAATAGGGGTGTAAGAACGATAGGTTAGCCTTGGACATAGTTGTCTTGGGGAGACGGTGAACCAAGTAAAATTAACTTGTTAGCGTTGTGTTTGTGTTTGGTCATTTTCACTCCAAAGCTTCCGCTGCTCACTCTCAACGATGAAATGATCAGAGCTATTCAACACCTTTTCTATCTCGCAAATTTGGTTGTGGTTAGATAAGCACTTTAAAAAAAAATAAAAATAATGTTACAGTAGTTGCTTGATCTAATAATAAGTGGATTAGATTTGAGTATTTTTCACTAATATATGGAGGTTTAAATTTTGTATAATAGCATTTAAGAAACATTAACATTGTCACTCCAGTTGGAAGAATAAATTTCATGTGATGTGGAGATAGAATTAGTAGTCAAAAAAAAAAAAAAAAAAAGGCCACTCCTGCTTTCTTGAGAAAATTTATGAATAATAAAATAATTCAATTGCAATTTATTTCATTTTAATTTAAAAATAATTTATCGTGAATTAAGTTCAAAGAATTTTCATCAATGTAAATTTCAAATTCAAAATTTTGAAAAGAGAAATAAATAAAGGATATAAATACATATATAAACTTGCATATATATATATATATATATATGAAAAATGATATCTAGAGTAAAAAATCTTAGAAAAATTTTCAGGATAGACATAAATAAAAAACTAGAGGTCTGTCTTGATTTATCTTCATTTGTGCGAGATTAAATGAAAGTCGGATTAAACAGTAGATCATTAAACTCGCACACGAAAGATCTGTTCGCACTAATTTTCTTTAGAAAGTAAAGCTTAGATGAACCATCAAAAAGAACAAGTATGCAGTTCTATATAAATCTTCATTGATTTTTTTTTTTAAGAAAATTTTGGGTACCAGAGTTTCTATATATATGGTCGGGTTACAACTTCATTGCTGCACTAAGAGAGGATTAAGTAAGCACATAGATATAAGCTCTCTCTCTCTCTCTCTCTCTCTCTCTCTGAGATCGATTATTTATCTTCCTCCATGGCTTTTAAACTTGAGTATGTTGTAGTGATTATGATAATTTCACTGTTAACTCTTTCCCCTGTTGAAGCAAGATTTCTGAAGACGGTGGAAGAAGACACCAGATTAACGAGTAACAGTGGACGTTTGATGATACAGATAGAGAAGTTTACAAGTAGTAAAGCAGCGGCTTTGTTGCAAGGCAGCATTGCACAGGGCGAGGAGCAAGACGGAAGTAGTGGGCTCGTAGTGGGCAGTGAAGATGTCCGGCCGACGAACCCTGGACACAGTCCCGGAGTGGGTCATTAATAAAATATGTAATCCGTTGAACTATTTCATTCATGCTTGGGAACGAAAGTTATTGCTGTTTCTAGCTAGATTCATTATTTGATGCTCGATATTTGTAGATTTATGTTATCTGCTTTGTATTGGAGGTAACTAGCTACCTTAATTAGTTGTAGGTTAATAATTTAGATTTCATTGAGCTTTGATCTATCTGTCGTAGTTAGTAACTGTGGTCGCTTATATTTGCAAGCTTGATTTTTCGGTCATTTGTTGTTTGATGATGACATATATTACTTCAAATATCTTGTTTCTGATCAAATTTAATTAGCAATGAAACATGTATCTGTTTTTTATTTTCCATCGAGTATGTATGTATCCTGAAATTATATGGCTCGAAGACACAATTCAGTGAATTAGAAAGTAAAGGATCTGTTAATAAATATTCAAACTATCAACTCTGTTTGTCTTTCATCAAATAACATTTTTTAACCTTACTGCACGGAGATCACTCAGTTTGCTGATAACGCAAATTTCTCCAACAAAAGGATAAATTTCGTTGTTTACTGACCAAATTATCACGCATGTTGAAGAATGAACTCCATGAACATGTACAAACAAGGTCAAGCTTCGAAGTAGTAGGCATGCAAGCATGCAAATGGCCCCCGTGAGTTCACTTGCTGGGTGCTTTTCTTGGGCAAGAGATGAGCTAATCTTGGAAAGAATGCTTTCTTCTTCTTAATTACCACACCAGTCTCAATCTCTCCTGGCCCAGCATGAACTACATCATCATTTTCTTCGATTCTCATGCTTTTGAGTTCATCATATTGCATAGTTGGTGGACTTCTTAGGGGAGCCACTGAAGCTTTAACTGCATCGTTAGCTTTTCTTCGCTGTTCAAGTTCGGTTCTCCATTTCCTCAGTTCCTGTTCTGCTGCCAATTTTTCTTCTTGGCCCTTCTTTGCCTTGTCATTCGCCACTTTAAATGCTTCTTTACACTCTTCCAACTCTCTACATGCTTCTTTTAATCTCTCTATACTAATGTTTTGTGATATCTTAGCCTCATCAATTTGTGCGACGGCGGCTGCCAATTTATCGTGTGCGAGTTCCTCAGCTTCATGGACTCTTTTATTGAGAGTCAAGTATTCATCTGGTGGAAGGATCAGTTGTGGCAGAGAGTCCTTGCCCCCGATTTGTGCAGTCTGCGCACTCTCCTGCAACACTTTAGCTGCTGTTAATGCAACGTTCTCTGATTCTTGAGCTGCTTCTTTTTCCTTCAGAGCTACAAGTAATTTGCTCCTTGTTGTGGTCGTGGAGGCTTCTGCCAGCTCCGCTTCCTCCTTGGCTTTTCGTAGCTGTTTTCTAGCCATCAGAGCAGCTGCCTTAGCTTGATCTACTTCCTCCGTCTTTTGATGTAACAACATTGGCAGCACCATCATTTTGTCTTTGGTTTCCCTTTCCATTATCTTCACCACTTCAAGTTCTTGTTTTGTCCTATCAAGATCAGATTCAAGAGAAGAAACTACTATCAATGCCGCACCTCCCTTCTGCTTTAACGTCGAAATAGCTGCTTTCTCAGCATCGAGTGCAGACTTGAGTGATACAGCTTCAACACTAAGACAGTCCACTTTAGCTTTCACTCTCACCATGCTAATCCTCACTTCTTCAAGTGACTTTCTCGTTGTATCTAGTGCCTGAATTTGGTACGCACTTTTGTCTGTTTCATCATCTGATTTCTCTTTGTCATTGTTCTCAGAATCTTGTTTCAACTTTTCGCTCATGTACTTCGATAGATCATCCTTGAGTGACTGTAGTAATTTTGTTGACGTATCTAGTTTGTGTCTAAGATCCTTTGTCAATGCAAGTTGTCGATCAAGCTCATGCATTTCCTCTTCAGTCATTTTAAGTTCCTTTTCCCATCTCAAGTAATCTTCATTTCTTGACAAGGATTCTCCAATTCTATGTTCTTTTGCTAAAGAAACAACCTCCTGAGTTTTACTCATTGCAACATCTCTTTCATTGATCAATAAAGGCTTCTCCCCTCGTAAGGCTTCTAGTTCCTCCTTTACTGATGCCAGTTCCACAACAGCCGCTTCATGTCTTTCTTTGGCTACCTCAAGCAGTGCTTTAGCGACGAGGCTGGCTTCACTAGTAATTCCTTGCTCCACTTCTTTCACCCTCAGCTGGGTCAGCTCAGAGTCTTGTTTCGCTCGGGACTCTTCTTTTTGGGCTTTCTCAAGCTTCAACTGTAGTTCTTCTATGATACTCTCAGTGACTTCTAGCTCCCTCAATGCTTGGATTTTAGCCTCTTGTGCAGCTTCAAATTGCCCTTTGCACTCAGAAATTTCTATGTGAATTCTCTCAAGTTCGGAAATAACTTGATTTTGGTTTCGTACAGAACCAGACTCCGGGATCCTACAATGGCGAAAGCTTCGTCCTTTTACAGAACCAAACTCCTGAAATGTTAAGACCTTAACATTCTAAATTTGATGTAATTGTGTTTTGTCAACAAGAACAACAATTTCTCATCATCAGAAATGCATCTAATGTGACCTAAACGGTAGCGGTAAAAATGTTATACTTGTATTCAACATGAACAAAATTCTATCCAACATCTCCTGAATTTAACAGCAACCAATGATAAAACATTACCTTCAATGTATCTGCCTTGTGAGCTTTCCAATCAAGGATTCCTCCAATCTTGGTCACAACTTCCTTAACAGATTCGAAAGGTACTGCAGTATCAATTACTCCTTTGTTTGAATCGACAACTTCTCCACGTTTAAATGATTTAGTAGACTCCAACAAGTTCTTTTTTGCTTGTCTGAAATCCTTCTGGAGATTGAGTTCGAAAGGTTGCATTGTGGATCTCTCTTCAGCATTACTTGAGTTGGTGGAGGAGGAAGAATCAATACTGATCTCAACACTGACTTCAACAGTTCTTTTTTCATATTCATGCTCTGGAATTTCTTCAGGCTCAACCACTGATTCGGGTTCATGAACATTAATTCGTTTGTGAAGGTGTGGATTCGATGATGAGTCAGAACCCTCCACAGCTTGAGTATTAGGGTTAAAAATGATCGCTTGCAGATGCATTAGTGTCCGATGACAAAGGTACAGAAATGTTTTGCTCAACCTTTTTTTCAATATCTTCCATAACCTTCCTCTGCAAGTGATCAGTGTCGAGTTCTTTAAAAATTGGGGAAGTTTGAGATGTTGAAGAAATTGGATGACATTCCGGCAACGATGATGTGGTCAAATGTAACTTCTCATTGAGACTTGTGTTGCTGATCCTTGTTTCTTCCATCCACAAAATAGATTAGGTCCAACCTCGATGCTGATTCTACATATTTAATTAGAGGACAGAGCAAATATGCAAGATTTAATTCGAGTTACAAAATGACAGCTTAATATCGACGATCTCAAATTACAAATACAACAAAATTTGTGAGTAAATTCTAATTGCGATGTGCAATATTCACATGATACAGTTGGTTACGTCCTTAATTCATCTCAAATCTGAAACCATGAACAACTAGATCATGCTAAAAGTTGAATCTTGCTAAATGAATTTCCATGAACTAGATGATTCTTGAAGTTGACTTTCGTAAAAGGTTAGATGTTTGTTAATACCTATATCACACATCAAAACCGGGCAAACTATCTCAGACAAGCGATTAATTTTGCAATTCCAAATTGCTTGTTTAAGAAGCTCAAACTAGATAAAATCAGTCACCAAATGCTTCTCGGCCAGATAAATAAAAGAAAATCAACATCATTCCTAAATAGTTTCATAGGCTTGTAGATTCAGCTGAATGAACAGAGAATAGGAAATTCAAAAAGGAAAATCCATTATCTATGCTAACATCTTCCATTATTTTCAATGAAACCTTTTACATTGAAAGAAATCGACACCAACTAAATCTGACTTCAAACTGAATCTTCTTTACACTCTAAGAAAGTGCTAGAAAACACATCTATGTGGTCGAAAGAAGAACACGTACTCAAAGTCTTCCCCTTGGAAAGCAGTCACCCGGGACGAGGAAGAACAGAAGAAATGACGACTCCGATTTGGGATACGAGAGCGAGAGATACAGAGAGAGAGAGAGGCATTCAATATAGCGGTGCCGATCACGCGATTGAGGAGCGGATGATCACTTCCCCACCTCTTCCTTTACTTCGTTTCTTTAGTCGCAAATAATTCCGGCGTTGTTCGCGTCGTCACAAAAATGCTGCCTATTTTTCCGATTCTTTACGGTCTATTCGGCGGTTGAGGCCCACTTGGGCGAGTTGAACGCCAAGGCAGCGTAAAATAAAGAGCCACACGCCGTCGTGCGCTCGTGTCTTATTGCTGGAAAAACCTCATGGCACATGCGACGAAGCTTACGCCCCCTGTTCATGAGTCCCAAATTCATTTATTTCAACACAAATTAGAGTACATTTGGTCATTCTTAAGACACATATTTGGCAACAGGCTTTGTAGAAGAAGAAAGACAGTCAAATGGCCTTTCTAGTGTCGGAAGGGTCAACGATGCTATCATCCTACAGCCTTGCAGTAGAAAAATAAGGGCTGCCTTCTTTGTCATAGGCTTCTACTCCTTGCGTTTAGTTTCGCTTCTTCTTCCCTTGTCCGTTAAGTCAATTCAAAGAAAAGTCATTAATTGGGTTTGCTAGGCAGTAGGAGAGGTAAAGGAAAAAAGGTTAAGGATGGCTAAGCGCGGTACGTGCCATAAATCGCTCTGCATTGTGATGGTAAAGGAAAAAAGTTCATTGGATTTGATTTGGATTCAATCAATTCGCTCGACCTAATTGCCTGCTCAATCGTTTCATATTGTTAGTGCAATCGATCTGATCAAATTTGGATTTCGTTATTTGATCAATATATTAGTAAAAAATTAAGTAGGTCAAGATGATTGGATATTTGACCACAAGAGAAAAATCTAAATAAGTCATAGATGACCGGACATTTGGTGATTAAAAATCTAATAAAAAGTTGGTAAGAGAAAAATCTAAGTGAGTCACGGAGGATCAGATATTTGGTGATCGAAAGTTTGTATTTCATGGTCGGTCATTCCTCATTCTTGAGTTATAAGATCATCACTTGATCACTTATTGAGACGAGGGTTTAAGGTAGCCTCTCGACCGTTGGTGAAGACCAGGGTTTAAGGTCGTCGCTCGACCACTGATGAAGACTGGACGAAGACTAGGGTTTAAGGTTGCCGCTCGACCGTTAGTGAAGACCAAGGTTTGAGGTCACTGCTCGACTATTGATAAAGACTGGGTGAAGACTGGGGTTTAAGGTCGCCACTCGACCATTAACAAAAACTAGGGTTTAAGGTCGCTGATTGACTGTTGATAAAGACTAAGGTTTAAGGTCGTCGCTCGACCATTGATGTAGACTAGGGTTTAAGGTCGTCGCTCGACCGTTGACGAAAACTAGGGTTTAAGGTCGCCACTCGACCATTGATGTAGACTAGAGTTTAAGGTCGCCACTCGACAGTTGATGTAGACTAGGATTTAAGGTCACCGTTCGACTGTTGGGGAAGACGAGAGTTTAAGGTCGTCGCTCGATCGTTGGGGAAGACGAGGGCTTAAGGTCGTCACTCAACTGTTGGGAAAGACGCATCTCAAGAGAGGCATTCTTTGCTTTTATTCATATTTGTCTTGCATTCAGGAACCATACAAAAAATACATGTATTCACTCACGCACCTCTCATCTGGCCCTGTAGGGTTGGAGATGATTCACGCTCCACGGCCTCTGGAGCTGCCTTCTCCCCTCATCCTCCAAGTAGTAGGTGCCCGAGTGGAGCTTTTGCACGACCTTGAAAGGTCCCGCCCATGGGGCTTCAAGCTTGGTGACATCATCGATCGACTTCACTTTCTTCCATATGAGATCACCGACCTGTATGGACCTCAAGATCACCCTTCGGTTGTAGTTCTACTTCATCCGTTGCCAGTATGTCGTTAGTCGAACAGCTGCTTTCGCCCACATTTCATCCACCAAGTCGAACTCCATGAGCCTTCGTTCAGCGTTTCCTTCATTATAGTACTGCACCCGATCGGATTCTACTCCGATCTCCATGGGGACAACTGCTTCACCGTCGTATACCAAGTGGAAGGAGGTTACACCGATCCCCTCCTTCGAGGTCGTGTGAAGGGCCCACAACACACTGTGGAGCTCGTCGACCTAACTGCCTCCGACGTGGTCGAGCCGAGCGCATAGCACTCTGAGGATCTCCCGATTGGCAACTTCAGGTTGTCTGTTGCCCTGGGGGTAGGCCACAGAGGTGAAAGCCTGCTAGATGTCATAGCCCTCGTACCACTCTCTGAGCCCCTGACCGGTGAATTACCTCCCATTGTTTGATACGAGCCGACATGGGATGCCGTATCAGCATATGATGTTCTTCCAAACGAACTTAATGATCATATGCTAGGTTATTCTTGCAAGCGACTCGGCTTCCACCCACTTCGAGAAGTAGTCCACATCGACGAGCAAAAATCTCCGCTGACCTGTCGCCATGAGGAATGACCCAACGATATCCATGCCCCATTGGTCGAACGAGCATGATACTGTGGACGCCTTCATTTCCTAAGTCGATCGGTGCGGAAGGTTGTGATACTTTTGGCAAGACAAGTAGGTGGCCACCGTCCGAGCGACATCTTTTTGGAGGGTCAACCAAAAATATCTGGCTAGGAGTATTTTTCGAGCTAACGCACGACCACCCGGATAGCCTCTGCAGGAACATTGGTGCACCTCCCACAGAATGTATTCGACATCTTTCGATCCGATGCATTTGAGTAGGGTCTTGGAGAAGGCTCTCTTATAAAGCTGGTTCTCAATCAAAGTGAATCATCCAACCCTTTTCTTTAGCAAGCGAGATTCTTCATTATCGGCAAGTGTAACTCCCGACCGCAAAAACTCTGTCAGAGCAGTCCTCCAGTCGTTCGGGAAGGTCATTCCTTTCATTCGGTCAATCTGTGCCATGAGCGAGACCTGATCGATAGGCTGCCCTATGATGATCGAAGATAACGAACTGGCTAATTTTGCCAACTCATCTACCGCCTGGTTCTCCTATCGAGGGATCTTTTGTATAATGACCTCCTAAAAGTTGGTCTTCAGCTTCTCAAAGGCCTCCGCATAAAGCCTGAGTCGGGCATTGCCTATCTCGAATATCCCAGATAGCTGCTGAGCGGCCAACTAAGAGTCCAAGCGGATGAGAACTTTAATAGCTCCCACATGTCGGGCTGCTTGTAGGTCGGCTATCAATTTCTCATACTCTGCTTCATTATTGGTGGCTTTGTAGTTAAGTCGGACGGAAAGCTGCATCTAGGGATGTAAATGAGCCGAATCGAGCCGAACAGTATCAGGCTCGAGCTCGGCTCGTTTAAGTTATATTCGGGCTCGAGCTCGGCTCGAGCTCGAATTGAGCTTTTATCACAAGGCTCGAGCTCGGCTCGTTTTAGAATTATCAGGCTCGCGAACAGTTCGAGCTCGGCTCGTTATTAGCTCGATTATCAAAGTTAACGAGCCTAACTCGTTAAGCGAGCTCGGACTCGTTTTCGGGCTCATTTAGAGCTCGTTTTGGTTCGTTTTAGAGCTCGTTTTTGGCTCATTTTAAGGCTCGTTTTAGAGCTCGTTTTTTTGGCTCGTTTTAGAGTTCATTTTTTTTTTTTGGCTCGTTTAAGGCTCGTTTTAAGGCTCGATTTAAGGCTCGTTTTTTTGGCTCGCGAGCCTATAAACGAACATGTTCGCGAGCTCACGAGCCGAATATCCTTAACCTCGAGCTCGGCTCGATAAAACTGTCGAGCTCGAAATCGAGCTCGAGCTCGGCTCGATAAGATAAACGAACGAACTCGAACGAGCTTTTTACCGAATCGAGCTCCGAATAGCTCGCGAACCGTTTGGTTCATTTACATCCCTAGCTGCATCCGGTCTTTCCGCGGTGAGATGAACAATATACCGATTCCGCTACATTGCCGAGTGGACAAGCCGTTAACATATATCTTCCATTTTGCCTCCAGCTCGACATTCTGGACCTCTATGATGAAATTTGCTAAGGCTTGAGCCTTGATTGCTGCTCAGGGTTGATATTGTATATCGAATTTGCTCAGCTCAGTCATCCATTTGATTAGTCTTCCTAATACCTCAGGGTTGAGAAGGGTCCGTCCCAAGGAGCTGTTAGTTAGCACGATGATTGAGTGTGTGAGGAAATATGGACGAAGCCTCCGAGTGGCAAGAATCAAAGCATAAGCTAATTTTTCCAGGCCGGTGTAGCGAGACTCTGCATCCTTCAATATATAGCTTAAAAAGTATACAAGTTGTTGCTCTTGGTCGTTCTGCCTAACTAGAGCCGACCCAACAGCATACTCGTTGGATGATAAATAGATCCAGAGCGGCTCACCAATAATTGGCTTGGCTAATACAGGCAAGGAGTTAAGATATTTCTTAAGCTCTTCCAATGCCCAATCGCACTCGGCATCCCACTAGAATTTTGTAGCTCGGCGAAGCACCTTGAAGAATGGCAGGCTCCGGTCATACTACTTGGATATAAATTAGGACAACACCGTGATCCAACCAGTCAGTCGTTGAGCTTCCTTCAAGTTCTAAGGCGGCGGTATGTCTTGCAACGCTTTGCCTTTGCTTGGATTGGCTTCAATGCCCCGCTCAGTGACGATGTAACCCAAGAAGTGGCCACTCTTTGCGCCGAATAGACACTTGCTCGGGTTTAGCTTTATTCCATAAGCCCTCAGTGTTCGGCAGGTCTCCTTGATATCTGCACATAGGTCAATAGTTCGGAGAGATTTTATTAATATGTCATCAACGTATACCTCCATATTACGACCGATCTGCCATCGGAACACCTTGTTCATCAACCTCTGGTAAGTGCTCCGACATTCTTAAGTCCGAATGACATGACGTTGTAGCAATACGTTCCGTCGGTCGTAATGAAGCTGACCTTCTCCTAGTCTTCTGCCCTTGGTATGCGTTGAGCATACAAATCAGCTCGCAACCCACTATTGAGTCCATCATCTGGTCTATCCTGGGTAATGGATAAAAATCTTTCATGCACACCTTGTTCAAATTGCAGAAGTCGATACACACCCACTATTTATTATCCGTCTTGGAGACTAATACGACATTGGCCAGCCAGCTTGGGAATTGAACTTCCTTAATATGGTTGGCCTCCAGCAACTTCTCAATCTCCGCCCGGATGATCAAATTTTGCTCCTCCCTGAAGTCCCTCTTTCTTTGCTTCACCGGTCGAGCGTCCGATCGGACATGAAGCTCATGCTGAGCCACACTCGGGGAGATACCGAGAAGCTCGTGTGTCGACCATGCGAACACTTCATGATTTTATCTAAGGCAGGCGACCAACTCTTTCTTCTTCTCCACCTCCAGGTCAGCGACGATAAAGGTGGTTGTTTCCATTCAATTAGGGTGGATCTGAACCTTCTCCTTCTCTTCGTACACCAATGTAGGAGGTCTTTCAGTGATTGCGTTCACCTCCAAGCGCAGATTCTTCCGAGCGCTCCTCACTTCGAGCTTGACCATTTTGATGTAGCATCGCAGAGCGGCCAGCTAATCACCTTTGACTTCGCCCACCCGGTCGTCCACCGGGAACTTGATCTTTTGGCAATATGTAGACACCACCGCCCGAAATTCGTTGAGAGTTGGTCGGCCTAAGATGACATTGTAGGACGACGATGTGTTTATCACGATGAAGTTTGTGGTTCTGGTTCTCCTCAGTGGCTCTTCCCCAAGCGAGATGGCTAATCAGGCCTATCCGAGCGGCAGTACCTCATTGCCCGTGAAACCGTAGAGAGGAGTCATCATGGGCAACAACTTATTTCGATCGATTTGTAATTGATCAAACATCTTCTTGAAGATGATGTTCACCGAACTCCCTGTATCAACAAAAGTTTGGTAAATAGTGTAATTAGCAATTACCGCCTAGATGATCAACACATTTTCGTGAGGGATCTTCACTCCCTCCAAATTGCTGGGGCCAAAGCTGATCTCGGGCCCTTCTGCCTTCTCCATGTTGCATCCTGCGGCGTGGATCTCCAATCGCCGAGCATACAACTTCCTGGCTCTATTGGAGTCGCCGTCATCGGCCCATTAGCGATCATGCCTATTTCTCCTCAGGCGTCGTTGCTTCTGTTTTCTTCTTCCCGAGCGGAGAATCTATTTCGCTCAGCCGGGACTCAGGAAGGATCAGCGTTATCCCTGCCCTAGTGCCGCTGGTGCCACTCTGGTGCTCTTCTGTTGTCTAGTCGCCTAGCAGATCATTGTCTATGTCGCCGATCTGGAGTTGGAGATCAACGACGGTATCCTCTTGGTGCCGGTCGACTATCGATCGATGTCAAATCATAGCAATCGTGCGTGTTGTCCATCGCCGACTGGTGAAAGGAGCAGAACATTTGCGCCCATACCTTGCCTCTTGTCATCTTCTGCTGACTGGAGGTCACATACTGCACAACATGTGTCCTGGCCTCTTGCTGCGGCTGCGCTCCCTTTGCTCTTGGCCCTTTGTGCGGCTGGTGGCTGCTTGACGATCGCCGCTCGGGCGCCGATGCGGGCTCAGTCGGTGTCTCATTCTTCCTCGCTGCATGGGCTTCTTCCACATTTATGTATTCATCGGCCTTCCTGAACATGTGGTCGAAGTCCCTGGGCAGCTTTCTGATGAGCGACCAGAAGAACTCTCCTTCAACCAGCCCTTGAGTGAAGGCATTTATCATCGTCTCAGATGAGACCGAGGGGATATCCATGGCTACTTGATTGAAACACCTGATGTACGCTCGGAGCGCTTCCTTGGGCTCCTGCTTTAGGGCAAAGAGGCTAACGCTCGTATTCTAATAGCGTCGGCTGTTGGCAAAATGGTGTTGGAACATAGCTCGGAAGTCCTTGAACCTGCGTATGGATCCGTCCGGCAGTCTTCGGAACCAGTGCCGCGCCGAGCCAGAGAGGGTAGTGAGGAAGACTTGGCACTTCACCCCATCCGTGTACTGGTGCAGCGTAGCCGCGTTATCAAATTTATCCAAATGATCATCTGGATCGGTCGTTTCATTATATTCCTCAATCATCATTGGGGTATAGGGCCTAGGTATAGGGTCGCACAAGATCGCCTGAGAGAACTGCAGATTGATCTACTCGGGTGAAGCATGACCTCTAGGCGTCTTTCCTTTTCGCGCATCCCGAACGAGATCGTCGTCCGAAGATGACCCCCTTTCCTGGTTCACCTAAGCTATTTCTGAGGGGGTTTGGAACAAGACGCGATGAAATGGGATGGGTGTGGGCAACACTTCCTGTGTGCTAGTCGGCCCTCTATTCTGCCCCCATATGGAAACTAGTTTCGGTCAGTCTTCTAATCTCACTCGCCCTCTTGCTGCCAATGTCGCCGACTGTTGTACTAGCTGATCGGCTAGTGCCTGCTATTGCTGCTGCTCGAACATCTTCACCGCTCAGGCTTGCACTAGCATGTCGAGCTCCTCTTTGGTAAACGTCACGGTGGTGAGTCGTCCAACGTCCTCCATCTTCTCAACTCGAATGTAGGTTAAGTTTCCACAGACATCCCTAAATATGATCCTGTCCGAAAGTCGATGAGATGGAAAGCTGGGGATGTGGCGCTCCCGCTGACCGCTTGTAGACTCCGCTCTGACCTGCAACACAAATTACGTCAGTACCGAGCCAAGAAAGGGATCCCCGACGTTGGCCCTCGGACGCTCAAGTCAGTCATCGACAATAACGTAGAAGACGAAGCAACAACAAGAATGAACAGTAGCACGAATAGTGTCGATTGCAAACCTCCGTCGATGCTTGGACCCATCCGTTTATATAGAACTCCTGTAGTGCACGTGCACGCTCCCCTAGGTGAGCACACTTCCTTAAGTTTTCCTGAAAAGACTTGTCAGTAAAGTGTCTCTGACACAGTACCTTAACATGCTGAGCATATCTTTGAAGTGACAGTGGAAGCTTCCGTCGTACGATCTTCTAGTTGTCCATGCCCGGTGTCAGCGACAATAACTCCCAAAAGGATGTTGATGGATAACAGGGGGAGTATGCTGCTAGGCCGAGCGGGTTAGTTGCTCGACCGGAACTTCGCTTCTCATGTGTCCTGTCTGCTTGGCCGGAACTTCGCTATTACTGTACATGTGTCCGCTCGACCATAACTCCATTGTTCTTGTGTTTCATCCGGTCGGCCGTAACTCTGCTATTTTTGTGTCTTGCCCGGTCGGCCATAACTCCACTATTCTCATGTCTTGTCCAGTCGACCGGAGCTCCACTATGCCAATATCGAGTCCTATTGCAAAGCCGAGCGGGGTAGCTGCTCGACCTGGCTTCTGCACATCGTCTCCTCTTCCATCCAACATCCACTACTCCCTTAAGCTTCGATCATTTGACATTTTCCCGTGTCAAAGGTGGGATTGGATCGAAACCTTCTCCCCCGGTCGGGACATGATCGCTCGACCGGTCGATGATATCTGAGCGTTAACCACCTTAATTGTGACCTCTACAATGGCAGCTATCCTCCGCGGGGTGGGGCCCCTCCTTATCATCACATCAGGGTCAAAGAAACAAGATCTAGGCTTAAATAGACAAGAGTCATCTAAGAGCAAAAAAGTTTAGGAAGCAAACCTAAGTCCAAGGAAAGCATAACCTCATACCATAGAGTTTTATATAACTATAGATCTGACCCTAGTCTAAAAGTCAAATCAAGGTTATAAGAGAGGTTATTCCTAGTGTTGACCTTGAGAAAACTAGCATGACTAAGGCTTCAAAGAAGTCTAGGAAAGTCATTAGAAAGTATCTAAGGAGGTTATCCCTAGTGAATACCTAGTATACCCAAGGATCTCCATTAGGTATTGGGTCCCTAAGAGTGTGATTATTTCACACTAGATGGGTATAGGGTGTGTCAACTCTAATTGAGAGGGTAGTCAACCCAACCATGATGAAGTTGACATTTTTAAAGCATTTTTAGGATATTGAGATATCTTGAAAATGAAATTTTGATTTTTATCCTTGGAGAGTTTATAGTGTGCCAATAAAAATTTAAGGTATTGAGGTTAATCAAATTGACATGAATATGATAAAATTCAAAAGTGTATTAAGTTGGGGCTTTGCCACAATCAAGAGAGAGAGTGTGTCATCTATGTTAAATCGTGAATTTGACACAGTGATAAGTTGGTGACACTTAAATGAAAATCTAGGTATTTTCTTTGAAGCTATAATTACCCTGCTTATGTACCCTATCACATGTCATGACATCATATTATATATTCATCTTGTCGTGAAAAATAATACAAGTCATGTCATACATGCATCATTAAGGTTGTTAGATTTTTTTATGATGTTATACATTTGATAATGTCATAATTATTTACATGCATAAACTTTAATTTCTTTAAATTAAGGACAATGACATTAGTTGACATCATAAGTAGGATGATCAAGTTTAAAATACTTAGTTAGAGATGCATAATCTCTTAGTTTATGAAAAATCTATTTTATTATTATATTTGAGAAGTGTCCTAAGACCATATCCTTAAATATTATATTATTTATTGAATAAATAAAATTCCTTATTTGAGTGTGTATTTTATATGTATATGATATTGATCTTAAACTCAATTAACGAAATTCACAATACAATATAATGTATAGCATGAGAGAAATTATTATTAGATCACAATTAGTGAGTAGATTTTGTAGATCGATTTCTTGTATGTCAGCAAGTGAAGAATGAACATCAGAGGTCAGCTGGTTTACTCCAGAAGATACAAATACTGGAATAGAAATGAGAGTATATCATGATGGACTTTATTGTGAGATTACCCAGAATACGAAAAGGATATGACGCAATTTGGGTAATCAGTGATCTGTTAACCAAATCTACTCACTTTCTATCGTTCCATAGAACAGACCCATTGGATCACTTAGCAGAGTTATACTGTAAAGAGGTTATCAGACTTCATGGTTAATGTCTGAGTATCATATCGATAGAGATCCATGATTTATCGCATGGTTTTGGCAGTGCTTATAGTAGGCCATGGGTACGGAGCTTTGCTTTAGTACAACTTTCCACCCTCAGACAGATGGATAGTCTGAGCTCACTATACATACATTAGGGGATCTACAGATAGTGTATGATATGGATTTCGGAGGTAGACCTTGCTTACTACAACAGATAGAAATATTAGAGTAGCAGAAGTTGGATGAGCTCGTAACCCACATAGTTATCACTATCTACATAGAAATATATTATCATGTAATTTTATAAGGGAACTTTAATCCCTCACGGTTAGAGATTTGTTCATAATATTAGGATGGAGTAGTTTATAAGTATGTTGCTTAATTGTTACCCTTAGATGATGATCCCTAAGTTTAAGTAGTAAATTTGGGAATTAAATTTTTATTAATGTGGGAGAATATAAGATACATCAATTAAATAATAAGTGTTATTGGATAAATAACTTTATAAAATTTATTGAAAATTTTTAGAGAACTTTTAGGATTTAATTGGAGATCGTATAACATGTTTAAGGGGATAAATTTATCTGACATAGAGAAAGTCTATTTAGAATACCCAATTAAGTGGGAGTTGATTGATTTCATTAAAGCTAATGTTATACTTAATTAACCTAAGTTAGTAATATAAAAAGCCTAAGTTGGGTTATTGAACCCTAAGTCCATCCCAGATCCCCTCTCTTCCTCTGCCGCCTTTGCCCCGACGCTACCTTCCCCACGCCACAATCTGATCATGCTGGCGTAGTTTGACCCACTGTTGACTGAGCCTCCCTTCTCCTCCAATCGCCCAAGTTCATTCAACTGCTAGTCTCCCCGTCTCACCTCTGTCGCGTGCCCTAGCACCCTCTTATCTACCACACCTCATAGACAACGTCTTACTCAATGCTTAGCTCGGCGACACCATTGTTGTCTAGTGCACTAGAGCACTCGATCGGATCTGAGACTTGGAGAGGAGGACGATCATCAGAGATACCATCTCCTCTTCAGATTTGAAGAGGAGAGCACCATCCACTCACAGTTACCTCTAGAATCTCCACTGGCAACTACAAATTTGAGGAGAGAACTCCACTTCTATAGCTGTTGCATCTAGATTTCTCCACCAAGTAGCTATAGATCGGATTAGGGTAAGTTGTGTGTGGGTATCATATTTACACAAAGCTAATTTCATTTACGCATTGAATTTGATTAGTTAATCGATGATGGCATTAGGTTTAGTTGAATATGAATTGCTTAATGGGAATGTTGATTGTGGAATAGGAATGATTGAATTTGGTAAATTTTGAATAGGATGATAGATCCATTTCCATGGTTGATTGAGGCATTCGGTTGATGATGTTCAAGGGAATGATTATTAACTAGTTTGAGATAGCCATGTTTAAATGGTTCATAAGGTTTTGGATGGGGAGAAAGATATGGAATGATAATGTGGATATAAGTTTGATGCTTAATTAATATATGGGATAACTATGGTCGATAATAGGGTTAGCCCTAATTTGATCCATAAACATGATTAATGGATGCTAATCATTAATTAAAGTTAATCAATGATCGTGTTCGATTAGGGTTACCCTAATTAGTTTTGGGGATTTGATTTAGCTATTTAATTCATATGAAATTAGCTAAATAATACATATTAATGCAGGACTCTGATTTTGAGACGAACATCCTGGCGTGGAATTTAATCCGACACGAGCTATTTTTGAGGCGGATACTTTTTCCTTGACCTCTATAGTTCATTTAATTTAGTGCATAGTTTTTTTTTTAAAATTGATCGATTAGGTCGTTTTATCTTAAATCTACTTGTATTTATTTATGTTTAATACTTACCTGATTGACCTTAGAGATGATCTAGTTATTGCTTATACAGTCTTAGCTTTGGTTATCTATACTCTATAGAGTATACACATGTATGGTATATACTATAGGAGTTATCATATTGATTATTCATATGTTATAGTGTGCATACGTGTATGGTGTGCACTATAGGAGTTAATCTTTTGACTGCCTATATGCTGTAAGGTACACTTGTGAAGGGTGTGTACTATAGGTTTTACTATTTACTATACATGATGTTTAGTAGTCATCTGTTGGATCTATTCACACCCACAGACTTGGGTGATAGATAGATCATGTACTGGATGTACCTATGATGATAGGGTTGTTGCATTGATAATGACTATGTCTATTGTTGGATCGAGAAGCGCTAGAGGGGGGGGTGAATAGCGCTCGTGGCTTTCACTCGGTTCGGAATCGTAAATCGTTCGATTAAACACTTGAGTAACGCAGCGGAATAAAAGAGAAAAACAACACAAACACGAGGGTATTTACTTCGTTCGGAGCCGAGCTCGACTCCTACTCGAAGGCCCGCGATCCTTGATCGCTTACCGTGGGCAACAACTAATAGCTCGAATAGAATTACAAGTGAAGTACAATAATCAATAAGAAATGATTAAATTATACCGACGACAATATGAATAACTAAAGATTCGAAGCTCCGGGTCGTCAGGGGGTCGTCGCAGCACTTCGGGATCGTGTTGTTAGCAGCTAGTCGCAGAAGGATTGCTTGGAATGAGTTGTTTTGGCTGCTGCTTCGAGACACCCTTATAAAGGGTTTCAAGGCGCCTTCATTAAGCTCCAAGGCACCTCCAACCCAAGGTTTTATCCCGATTAATCTGCTGTCGATCAAACTTTGATCGCTGCTCATTATCCACCTCAAGGCGCCTCCAACGCCACTCCAAGGCACCTCCAAGCCACGGTCCAAGGCACCTTCAGTCCCCATGAAGGCGCCTCCAGCTCCACTGGGCAGCTGGCTTCGGCTTGCACCCAAGGCGCCTCCAAGCCCCATGGAGGCACCTCAGACACTGTTCATCCGAGGTGTACTTTGTGTTTTTGGTACCTGCAAACATGTTAGTCCAAAATACCTATAACACAAAGTTAGTACACAATAATAGTATGAATATGAAGGTTTGACAGTCTTCTGACTGTCCGGGTCTGACTTTGGATTTCCAACCAGAAACCCTATGTCGACTCGACGCCTACTGTTCCCTCTACGGGGAACGCGTCCTCACCTACTCCACTCAGGAGATTTACCTGTTGCCAGTGCGATCTTCCAGATCGACTGGATTTTTGCTCGGCGCTCGATGCTTCCGGACTTTTTGCTGGACTTCAGCTTCTCGGCTGGTCCAGTCTTTCACCTTGTTCGCGACACCAGGACTTTCCACCTAGAGTTACCCCCCCCCCCAGGACTTTTGCCTGAAGCACTCGACCCACCAAAACTTTTCGCATAGGGTTACCACCCCCTATGACCTAGGGTTACCACCCCCTAGGGTTTTCACCTTGCCTAACCACAGTTAGGGCTTTTGCCTAAGTACACTTAGGACTTTCCTGCAAGCTCATTCAGACCGTTAGATCTCCACACATCTTAACTTTGAATCCTTTGCCATTATCAAAACTCAGGTTTGATCATCGGATGCTTCCCGCACCAACAATCTCCCCCTTTTTAATTATGGCAACCCAAATTCAAAGTTAAGTAAAATAAATACATAAATATATTAAAAGGTTTTAAGTGAGCAAGCTTAAGTATACAAATTCAAATAAAAAGCATAACTTAAGCTAACACTTAAACTTTTGTGAAGCTCCCCCTTAATACATTTTTACTTTTGAATTTCCTACTCTCCCCCTTTGCCATTTATATAAAAAACCAGTTTTAAACAATTTTTAATTTTTCTTTTTGAAAAACAGATTAGGCTTTGAAAAACGGGATAAGTACTAAGTTGACTCCTAAAATTTTGAAAGCAATGAATTAAAATTTTGCAAAACTATGATTTTTAATGAAATAAAGAATGAATCTGAAAGGTAACCTAGCAAGAATTTATAAAGTTAAGAATTTTGCACCAAGGTTGGCTAAGTTTGAAAAAGTTTGAAAGTTGCTCTATGAATCACTTAGCTAAGCCTTTTGCAAACATTGAATTTTGAAAATATAGCTGAAGTGAAAAGGGACTTAGCTTAATTTTGAATAAAATAATACTTATTTTTGAAAAATTAGGAGTAAGAACTTGTTAATTTTTAGGATGAAGAGAGAGTAGCTAAAAATTTAAGTTAGGTTATTTATTCAGTTGATCCTTAAGTCCAAGTATGAGTCAACTTATTTAACTTGTCTTGATCAGGTATCAGAGCCCTAAATTACAAGCATGCTTAATCTTAATATTTCTATTTCCTTCACCAACTGTCTAACCTTTAGCTACTTGCTGATTGCCTAGAGGGCAGCAGCTTTCACTTGGTTAGTAAAGTTAAGTCATTTAGTCCAGTTAGATTTGACTAAGGCTGGAAGACTTGACTTGATTGCTGTTAATAAAGTATTTAACGCCCAGACTCATATTGATGCACAGAAATAAGCATTCTTGAGTCCAGACTATACCCTATGCATCTCACACCATTTTATGTTTTTCAAGCACAAGCAAGGTATACCTAAGTGTTTGTGAGATGCTCTGGCTTAAATTTAAGGGAACATGATTTCTAGGGTAGAGCCTAAACTAAGTCTAATTTTTTGAAAATTCTAAGAAAATTGGGATTTTGAAAATATATTTTCCCTATAATTTTCAAAACAATTTAAAAGTGGTTTTGAAATTATACTCATAGTTTTGAAAGATGTGACAAATAAGTGCTGAATTAAAGTATAAGTTAGCTAAATATAAGATAACCAACTCCAAGATACAACCAAAAGGTGAGTAAGATATCCAGGTCCAAAAAGTGACATATCCAGATAATATAAAAAGATAGAGTCAAACAGGCGGATCGTCAGCTGGAAGATTGGCAGCTAAGGGATCATCGGCTGGGGGTGGTGCAAGGGGCTGCTCGGGTGTAGGCTGAGGCTGTCCCTGGCGTCGTATCTCACCTCGGAGAGACGCGAACCCTGCAGCAATCTCGGATCGGAGAGATCGGAGGAAGGGGTGACTCTCTTGAACAGCTCGTCGAGTCTCGATGGACTGAACCTCAAGACGGGCTAGTCTGTCCTCGACAGAGAGTGATGTCGAAGTTGAGGACCCGGCTGATGTGGAGGGTCCGGTAGAGGTGGAAGGATCTGTGAAAAAGTCCTCTGCCAGGAAGTCAGGCCACTCCTCACCCTCCCCTGGTACGTCCTCGGCCTCTGGAGCATCAAGAGCAGCGACTGGCTGTGGTCGGCCCTTCCAGGCCAGAATCCCCTCGGCAGTGACCTCTGCACCCGCTAATCTAAGACTACGCTGACCTAACTCATCATATATAGTCAGTGGCATGAGGGCCCCTCTAGTAATGTCTATCCTAGAGCCGGAGAATATCTGGGTCAGGATATGGCAGTAGGGCATATGAATCACTCCAGTTGTAACTGTACTAGATGCAAGAATGATGTTATGAAACATATGTAGAGCTATGTCTATATCTAGGCGCTGGCTGAGGGCGTACAAAAAGAACGAGTGAGATGATCGCATCTTCGAGACGTCTCGAGATGAGATGGGTAGAATGCATGCTGTCAGGACTCTGTACATAACATAGCCCTAAACGTGAAGAAGAGTGGACCTGAACTCTGTCAGGCCAAAGGGTCTCTCCTCCCAAAAAAAATGCATGTAGATGTCATCTAAGGTAATGTGGGAATATGGATCACCGAAAGGTAGCTCCCTACTCAGGTAACACAAAAATGTACACTGGGACTCCCTAAGCTCTAAGCTGGTGCGAAGTAGAGAGAGAGTAAACTGATGGTCAGTACCACCAACTCTGGTGGAATAGGTGCTATCATCAACCTTTTCAAGGTTGTGATAGAACTGGACACACAGGTCTTGATTGACTATAGTGGTACAGTCAACCAGTTTATCTAGATGATAGTAGTCTATCATCTGGATTGCGGGTTGACAGAATTGGGATAAAAATTCCTTACCAATATATCTAGATTTAATAGACTCAAAGGTGAACCTAGCGAAATCTATTCTATGTTGTTCCGAGGGAAATCTAGGGTCCGTGGAAGGGGCCCTAGCCGGTGTGGGATCCACAATACGACGCTTCCTATTTTTGACATTATACAAGAAAATAGCAAAACTAGCATGAAATTTATGTAATAGATGATTGAGAAGAGTTTAGATTATACCTAGGAGGCATTGCTAGGATTAAAGGTGGAAGAGATGGGTTGAAGGCGCCTTGGTTGGGAAAAATCGCACTTGGGTTGTGTTTCGGCAGAAAATGAACAGAAGGAGGAGCTTCTGTTCGTGGCAAAAATGCTGAGTGAAGGCGCCTTAAAGGCTCCTTAAGGCACCTTAAACAGGTCGGCGGGAAATTTCCCGCCGCTGTTGAGGGCGCCTCCCTTGTGTGGGAGGCGCCTTCGTTCAGGCGCCACGTGTGCCCTTTTTTATTTTTTTTATTTTTATTTTTTTTTATATTTTTTTTAGAATTGAATTAGGTAAGTTAATTTAACTTTAGGTTAATTAAATTTTGAATATTTATTTTAAGTTAATTAATTATTTGAAAAATAATTTTAATTTGAAAAATAATTTTAAGTTAATAAATTTGAAAAATAATTTTAAAAGACTTTTTCAGATTAAGTTTTAAAAGATTTTTAAAATGATTTTTAAAAGATTTTTCAAATAATTTTGAGATTAAGTTTTAAAAGATTTTTCAAATAATTTAGAAATTAAGTTTTAAAAGATTTTTAAGATGATTTTGAAATTAAGTTTTAAAATATTTTGAAATTAAGTTTTAAAAGATTTTAAAAATATTTTTCAAATAATTTTGAAATTAAGTTTTAAAAGATTTTTTAAAATAATTTTTAAAAGTTTTTTCAAATAATTTTGAAATTAAGTTTTAAAAGATTAAAATAATTTTTAAAAGATTTTTGAAATAATTTTGAAATTAAATTTTAAAATATTTTTAAAATAATTTTTAAAAGAGTTTTCAAATAATTTTGAAATTAAGTTTTAAAATATTTTAAAATAATTTTTAAAAGATTTTTCAAATAATTTTGAAATTAAGTTTTAAAAGATTTTTAAGATGATTTTGAAATTAAGTTTTAAAAGATTTTTAAAATAATTTTTTTAAAAAAAATTAAATAATTTTGAAATTAAGTTTTGAAAGATTTTTAAAGTAATTTTTAAAGTAATTTTTAAAAGATTTTTCAAATAATTTTGAAATTAAGTTTTAAAATATTTTTAAAATAATTTTTAAAGATTTTTCAAATAATTCTGAAATTAAGTTTTAAAAGATTTTTAAAAGATTTTTCAAAATAATTTTATAAAAAATATTAATTACGAATTTAATTTGAATTTGAATTAATTATAGTTACGAGTTTAATTTTGAATTTGAATTTCAAATTCCTTAGTCATCTCACCCGATCTAAATTTTTAATCAGGGAATCCTATAATTTTTGTGAGATGAATTGAGGTTCAATTTAAGAGTTTGGTTTAATTTTGTGTTAGATTCAGGTTTAGCTTTGGGTTTAACAAGTAGGCGTTCTTTGGATAAAATTATAGGCTATGGTGAGTCACAAGGACATCATTAAAGTAACCATGCCTTCGAGATTTTCCAAATAGTCCTACCCATTGAACTTAATACAAAATCTTGGTCTAACTGGTTAGAATTCATAAAGGGTAGCTTCGGTCAGTTCCACTTAGCCAAATGCACCAGGTCGAAGCCATATCTTCCTAGACATGCGATGACTAAGCTTCCTCAACGTACTATCATCCAATACTTCACCAGTACCGTGGGTCAAGTTAAACCTAGCTCCTTTTAATCTAACCTTAATTACCCTGCCGGGTAGTCTACTCTTGTTTACCCATTTCGGGTAAATTAAGTTCGGTTACCCAGTCGGGAAGTTTAGTTGGGGGTGACAGTTATTCTGGATCCTCCTTCTATTTTTTATTTGATTTAAATTGAATTTTGAATTTTAATTTAATTTCAAATTTTTAATTAAATTTTGAATTTTAATTTAATTTCAAAATTTTAATTGAATTTTGAATTTTAATTTAATTTTTTAATTTATTTTCAAATTTTTAATTTAATTTTGAATTTTAATTTAATTTTTTAATTTATTTTTGAATTTTTAATTTAATTTCAAATTTTTAATTGAATTTTGAATTTTAATTTAATTTTGAATTTTTTATTTAATTTCGAATTTTTAATTGAATTTTGTATTTTAATTTAATTTTGAATTTTTAATTGAATTTTAAATTTTAATTTAATTTTGAATTTTAATTTAATTTTTAAATTTATTTTCGAATTTTTAATTTAATTTCAAATTTGTAATTGAATTTTGAATTTTAATTTAATTTTGAATTTTTAATTGAATTTTGAATTTTAATTGAATTTTGAATTTTAATTTAATTTTTTAATTTATTTTCGAATTTTTAATTTATTTTCGAATTTTTAATTGAATTTTGAATTTTTAATTGAATTTTAAATTTTAAATTTTGAATTTTAATTTAATTTCGAATTTTTAATTGAATTTTTAAATTTATTTTCGAATTTTTAATTTAATTTCGAATTTTTAATTGAATTTTGATTTTTAATTTAATTTTGAGTTTTTTTATTGAATTTGAAATTATGTTCGTTTTATTAATATCGTTTTTCGTTTTGCTTCCCCTGGATCATAGTCTCGATATGGTTTGTCGAGGTAGTGTATTTGATCATTCGGGACCCAATATTGACCAAGTCCAACTTGATTAATCAATTTAGACTTGGGGACCCATGCTTGGACTGTTTTTCTATTTGATTTTTGTACAAGAGATAAATAAAATTTGTATTTTTTTCTTTGGTTTAAATCCTAGACCAGTTCTATTGTAAACGACTCTTTGTGTCCCAAGAATTAGGTCAAGATTCTTAAAACCTAAAGAGAACCGTTCTAGTTTTTTCTCCAGATCCTTGACTTGAGTTTTCAGACTGGAATTCTCTTCTTCAAGTTTTTGGACTTGAGTTGAGTTTCCAGTCTGAACTGGTTCAGTCAGAGATTTGGAGTTAGTCACTTCTTTAAGGACTTCTACTTCCTTTAGAAGTGACTTAACTCTGAGGTTCGACTTAGCTAATTTTCGCAATAAATAATTAACTAGAATATTAAGTCTAGAAATACTCACAGTGGGGTCTGTCCCTTTGGAAACGGATACGGATCCGTGGCTTCGCTCGGACTCGGCCTCCGACTCGCTCTCGCTCTCGGACACGTTGATCTGGTCCCGGGCCATCAGTGCGAGGAGACTCGTCTGATCGAGTTCATCGTCGGTATCTTCTTCTGAGGATTCGTCCCACGTCGCCTTTAGGGCCTTCTTCTTTCGCTTCTTTGCATCCTTCAGACTTGGGCAGTTGGCCTTGATGTGCCCCTTCTGGTTGCACCCGTAGCAGATAACCTCGAACTTACCCTTCGAACTCGGTTGAACCTCCTTGGATTGTACTACCTTCTTTAGAACTCTCTTGTTGAAGCTCTTCTTCTTCTTGTAGAGCTTCTTTACGAGGTTTACGAGCTCGGTTGTTAATTCATCATCTTCATCGTCTAAGTCGGGTTCTTCTTCCGACTCCGGTTCAGTTCTTCGTCGTGATCTCAGTTCGCTTGTTCGACTGGTACCTGCAACCAAAGTAACCCCCTTCTCGGTTGGCTGTACATTAGTCTGCTCGTGAAGTTTGAATTCTGAAAATAATTCATCTAATTTAATACAAGATAGATCCTTAGAGACTTTGTAGGCATCTACCATTGATGCCCACAATGTACTCCTTGGAAACAAGTTAAGAGCGTACCTTATTATATCCCTATTTTCTACCTTCTGCCCGATTCTGTGGAGGGAGTTGAGGATGTCTTGAATTCTTGCGTGCAGTTGGTTGGCCGTCTCGTCTTCCTGCATTTTCAAATTATACAATTTATTAAACAAGAGATCTCTCTTGCTTACCTTAGTATCGGAGGTGCCCTCGTGGAGTTCGATCAGCTTCTCCCAGAGCTCCTTTGCTGATGTGAACGGGCCAACTCGATTGAGCTCCTCCTTGGTCAGTCCGCACTGGAGGGTGCAGGTCGCTTTGGCATCAGCTTCTACTTTCTTGATTGTGGTTGGTTCCCATTTTTCGCAGGGTGTCGGCTTGCCGTCTTCGTCGGATGGGAGTTGTAGTCCGGTCTTGATTATCATCCACGTATCGAATTGCGTCTTCAGGAAGGTTTCCATTCGCCCCTTCCAATATCCGAAGTCTTCTCTGGAGAAAAGTGGGGGGCGAACGGTACTGAAACCTTCTTGTTGGGCCATTTGTAATATGCAACAACAAAAAGTAAAGAATGTTCCAAGACTAGGTCTTGGATTAGCAGTGCGGGAGAAATAAGGGAAAACGAGCTCGAGTGGTATTTGTACCAATCTCGAGCAAAACCGATTCGATAAAACAATTAGAATGTAGCTAGTAAGCTAATTCTAATTTGACTCCGAAAATACCACGAAAAAAAAATATTTTGAATAGTGGTTGCACTGATTCAAAACGACCCCGCTCTGATACCAATTGTTGGATCGATAAGCGCTAGAGGGGGGGGGGGGTGAATAGCGCTCATAACTTTCACTCGGTTCGGAATCGTAAATCGTTCGATTAAACACTTGAGTAACACAGCGGAATAAAAGAGAAAAACAACACAAACACGAGGGTATTTACTTCGTTCGGAGCCGAGCTCGACTCCTACTCGAAGGCTCGCGATCCTTGATCGCTTACTGTGGGCAACAACTAATAGCTCGAAGAGAATTACAAGTGAAGTACAATAATCAATAAGAAATGATTAAATTATACCGACGACAATATGAATAACTGAAGATTCGGAGCTCCGGGTCGTCGGGGGGTCGTCGCAGCACTTCGGGATCGTGTCGTTAGCAGCTAGTCGCAGAAGGATTGCTTGGAATGAGTTGTTTTGGCTGTTGCTTCGAGACACCCTTATAAAGGGTGTTCAAGGCGCCTTCATTAAGTTCCAAGGCGCCTCCAACCCAAGGTTTTATCCCGATTAATCTGCTGTCGATCAAGCTTTGACCGCTGCTCATTATCCACCTCAAGGCGCCTCCAACGCCACTCCAAGGCGCCTCCAAGCCACGGTCCAAGGCGCCTTCAGTCCCCATGAAGGCGCCTCCAGCTCCACTGGACAGCTGGCTTCGGCTTGCACCCGAGGCACCTCCAAGCCCCATGGAGGCGCCTCGGACACTATTCATCCAAGGTGTACTTTGTGTTTTTGGTACCTGCAAACATGTTAGTCCAAAATATCTACAACACAAAGTTAGTACACAATAATAGTATGAATATGAAGGTTTGACAGTCTCCTGACTGTCCGGGTCTGACTTCGGATTTCCAACCGTAAACCCTAGGTCGACCCGACGCCTACTGTTCCCTCTACGGGGAACGCGTCCTCACCTACTCCACTCAGGAGATTTACTTGTTGCCAATGCGATCCTCCAGATCGACTGGACTTTTACTCGGCGCTCGATGCTTCTGGACTTTCTGCTGGACTTCCGCTTCCTGGCTGGTCCAGTCTTTCACCTGGTTCGCGACACCAGAACTTTCCACCTAGGGTTACACCCCCCTAGGACTTTTGCCTGAAGCACTCGACCCACCAAGACTTTCCGCATAGGGTTACCACCCCTATGACCTAGGGTTACCACCCACTAGGGTTTTCACCTTGCCTAACCACAGTTAGGGCTTTTGCCTAAGTACACTTAGGACTTTCCTACAAGCTCATTCAGACTGTTAGATCACCACACATCTTAACTTTGAATCCTTTGCCATTGATCCTGTCCGAATGCTGAACCAACGGACGCTGGGCACGTGGCGCTCCCCGGCTGCTAGTGTGGATCTTCGACTGGTTGCACGAAGCTCCGGCGAACCTGCACAGAAGTCAGGCCGGGAAGGGGTTCCCGGCGGCGACCCTCCGACGCTCAAGTCAGGCAAGCAAGCAGTGAAAAGTGGCTCTCGAAATATTAGAACGCGTACCTCCGGCGAAGGATGAGGGCCTTTATATAGGGCAGCGGAAAAGCGAGTGCACACATATCGAGGTGTACACGTGTCCGGAGCCCATACCCCAGTAAGGGCTTGTCAGTGAGCTTACCTGACCCATACTGCTACAGTCCAAGCATGTCCTCGATGGGACAGCGGAACCCCACGTCGCGTGATTTGGAGTATGACCATATCGCGAAGCATGCCAGCTGTCAGAAGATGTCCCTTGTCTTTTTCCCCGAACTCCGGCCGGGCGTCCGACCGGCCCACGGCCGCCTTCCGTCCGACCGGTCACATATGATCGTCCACTTGGGAAATTATCGGTAATGGGTTTTGTGGCGACTGTTAGCAGTATGCTTCATGTCTTCGGCCGAGCGTGCTGTCCGCTCGGCCCTACGATCTTGCCCAATGAGCGCCGGAACCCCGACTTCCATAGGGGTGCCTTTTGCCATCGGCTAAACACCGGGCGGCCGCCCGGTCGGTCAGACCCCTTTCTCCGGTCGGCCTAGCTGGTCCGACCTTCTTCGATGGACCGCCCGGCTTTTTGACTTCCACGTGGCGTTGACCCCTTACAACGAGGGTCCCCTGTTCTTATCGCCGGATCACTTGCCTCCCCTTCAAGTCTAGTCGAAGGAGGCGATTAGTCCGACTGACTGGACTGCGAGTCTGGCCGGGCGGCTCCTTCGTGCTAGTATCCCCCGATCGGCCTAGCGCAGAGATGGCCTTGAGTGAATCAACAATGGCCTTCATCGGATCTCCTCGTAATCTGCGCCAATCTTCGACATTAAGGCTGAGCATGCGTTCATTAAATGCTTCGAATGGCCGAATGCCACGTGGCGCAATGCCATCATCGTACGGCGGCGATGGCATGGTGCTTTGATGTGATCGAAGCGATTCGAAATGGACGGCCCGATGCACGCTTTGATTCCCGTGACCTGGATCCGACGGTGGAGGCCGCCCGGCCTCCACCCTATAAATTCTTCATTTTCTTCTCTTTCTCTTATCTGCCTCCGCGACTTCGACCCCTTCCCCCAGCGCTTTGGAGCTCCGGCGATTCCGCTTCTGCTTTCCGACGACCTCCGGCGCCTTCTTTCCGCTCCTTCTCATCGTAAGGCCATCTTTCCTTGTTTCCGGTGCTTTCCTTACATTCCTTTTCCATATTTTCATCCTCGGGATATCTTTTCGTTCGCTGTCTTCCTCCTTTTGCCTTTTTGCCTTTTCGATTCCTTCCGATCGGACCATGGCTAGTTCTTCTCATCCGGAAGACCAGTGCCTTGGGCCATGGTACACCACCATGCAGTCACGCTTCGACCGGCGTGACTTTGATATCCTGACTGATAATTTTGATATTCCCGACGATTTTGAACTTCTTTTAGCCGGTCCGCGCGGAGCCTTCTGTGTCTTCCGCGACCAATTTACCGCCGGTCTGCGGTTCCCTGTACATCCTTTCATCGTAGATGTTTGTAATTTTTTTGGTGTGCCGCTCGGCAGTCTAGTACCCAACACCTTTCGTCTCCTCTGTGGTGTTGTTGTTTTGTTTAAGATTCACAACATCCCCCTCCGACCGGAGGTCTTCTTTTATTTCTACTACCCTAAGCAAGCCGAGCCGGGCACCTTCATGTTCCAAGCTCGACCCGGCTTAGTCTTCTTCAACAAGCTACCTACTTCCAATAAACATTGGAAGGATTATTTTTTCTACATCCGTATGCCCGATCGGGCCAACTTCCCGACCCAGTGGCAGGTCAGCCTACCTCCCACTCCCGAGCTGAAGAAATTCAAGACCCGACCAGACTATCTCCACGCTGCAAATATACTAGCCGGTCTGCGACTTGACATCAACAAGCTTCTTCACGAAGGAGTGATGTACATCTTCGGCCTGAGTCCTATACGGACTCCTCTTCCAACCGGATTCGGTAAGAATTTTGCTTGGGCATTTGCTTTAATTGCTAACTGATTTCTTTTCTTTCTCCTGCAGCTGACATCGTCATGGATTCGGTGATGGCCGGCGTTCTGAAGAGAAAGGCGGCGGCGCTAGAGGCCGCGGCGGCCAAGGAAATGGAAGCACTGGGTATTCAGCCGGTCGGCTCCCATGAAAGAGAGAGCGGGACTCAAGCTGAGTCGGCCGCTCAAGCTTCTCAACAGAACGTGGCCAGCAGAGCCACCCCCCCAGAGAGCCAACTGCCCCCGAGGAAGGTTCCGCTCGGGAGGAGGAGCAGCCTCTACAAAAGAGGCGCCGGGTGGAGACTCCGCTGCGCTCTGCTACCTCCACGGTCCAACCCTTCGACCGGGCCACCGCAATCGCTCGAGGCAAGGCGCCTGAGGCCGAAACCATTTCTTCTGACCGAACGCCTTCTGACTGGGATGAGCCAACTGCTCCAGTTGAGGCTACTCCGATCAGCACCCTCCCGCCCGCTCGTCACTCAGTCCAGCGCTCGACCATTCATTCCCAGTTTTCTGCGCCGGCTTCTGATCCCCTTCCGACCACCGGTCGGACGACCCCCGGTCATGGCCGCACGATTTGTGTCACTCTTCATCTCCCGACTGAAGAGCTGCTGCCAGAGGTCGACCGCCCAACCACACCCGAGCACACCATTACCTTGAAAGGGCCCCTAGCTGAGATGTGGGCCGATGCTCGGGCACGCACGGCGCTGATCCCCGTCCGAAACTTGGCCAATAGCCACATGCAGGAGGCCACGGGGGTAAGTTCGCTCTCTACGAAGTTTTGTATGCATTCTTTCCGATCGACCGCTAACAACTATAATTTTCTTTTGCCAGAGATGGGTGGAGGAAATTGCGGTTTCCAACTGCTTGGCCTTGGTGGATGAAGAGCTGCGACAATTGAAGGCCGCAGTTGGTCCGTCCGGCCTTCAGGGCCCTTCCTATTCCGAGCTGCAAAAGGAGCTGAAGAAAACTCAAAATCTGCTGGCGGCCGAGCAGAAGAAGACAGCCGATCAGGCCCACACCCTGGCCGAGTCCGAGCGACAAGTCAAGTCGCTCAACACAAAAATAACCTTGGCCACCACTCGGAAAAATACAGCTATCTCCGATCTGGAGAAAAAGAACGTGGAGGCTTGGGGCCTGGAGCTGAAGATATAGGAGTTGACAGAGCAGCTCGACAGGGATAAGGCGGGCCGCTCGGCCGACGCGGACAAGCTTCAGAGTCTGAATGAGGCCCTTACTAGCTCCCAGGCGACCTTCAAAGAATATCAAGATGCCGAGCCGAGTCGAATCACTGCCTTAAGACAGAGCTACATCCGCTCACCCGAATTCTCGGAGAAAATATGCGAGCGGATGTACACAGCCTTCGACTTGGCTATGACCGCCACCACCACTTATCTGAAGTCTAAGGGTGTTCTTCCGGAGTCTACTACTATTCCGGCCGGTGATCAAGTGGAGCTTCTGAATAATATTCCCAGGGACCTCTATGATTATATTGAGTAGTTTTCTGTAATTCGGCCACCCGCCTGGATATCATCCTTTTTTGTAATTGGGCCGCTCGGCCTAAAGCTTTACCTTTAATGCAATGTTTTCCTTGTATTTGCTGTCTCCTTTCATAACCAAAATGTGTGTTTATCCGCTCGCCCATTATTACTTCTCGTGCTCCCCCACAAGGGATTTTAACAAAGTAATCGTCGTGATCTCCCCGCTCGGCGAAATATACCGTGTTCTCTGATGGTAGAGCTCGTTTACCAAATGCCAAGTACTTTTGGATACTGGGCCAATCGGAGCGTAGGGACGATCGAACGGTATCGAAATCGCGTGCCTCGGGACATTAGATGCTTTAAACCGCTCGGATTATTTATAGACGCCGGTTCGTCTCTCGATATTTAACGTCGGAGCTCGACGATCTTCCGCTCGGAATATTAATCGAGAGAGCTCGACGGTCTTCCGCTCGGAGGGTTTATAGACGCCGGCTCGTCTCTCGATTTTTAACGTCGGAGCTCGATGGTCTTCCGCTCGGAGGGTTTATAGATGCCGGCTCGTCTCTCGATTTTTAACGTCGGAGCTCGACGGTCTTCCGCTCGGAGGGTTTATAGACACCGACTCGTCTCTCGATTTTTAACGTCGGAGCTCGACGGCCTTCCGCTCGGAGGGTTTATAGACGCCGGCTCGTCTCTCGATTTTTAACATCGGAGCTCGAATGTCTTCCGCTCGGAATATTTATAGACGCCGGCTCGTCTCTCGATTTTTAACGTCGGAGCTCGACGGTCTTCCGCTCAGAGGGTTTATAGACGCCGGCTCGTCTCTCAATTTTTAACGTCGGAGCTCGACGGTCTTCCGCTCGGAGGGTTTATAGACGCCGGCTCGTCTCTTGATTTTTAACGTCAGAGCTCGACGGCCTTAACAGCTAATTTTTAACACAGCCGATCGGCGGGCATACTAGCCATCCTTTAATTCATTTCTGCTTCCTGCATTACAAGGACATGGGCGACTAGAATATACACAAAAATGAATTACATCAGTGCACCTTTCACCCAGCTCGATAAGGCTGGAGATGATTTGCGCTCCAAGGTCGGTCCAGCTGTCGTCCGTCTTCATCCTCCAAATAGTAAGCGCCCGAGCGGAGCTTTTCGATAACCTTGAAGGGGCCCGCCCAGGGAGCTTCAAGCTTGCCGACGTCGCCGACCGGCTTGACTTTTTCCAGACAAGGTCGTCGGCCTGGAATGATCTGGGGATTACGCGCCTGTTGTAGTTTTGCTTCATCCGTTGACGGTACGCCATCAGCCGGACGGACGCCTTGGCTTGCTCTTCATCAACCAAATCCAGCTCCATGTTCCTCCGCTCGGCGTTGGCCTCATCGTAATTCTCGATCCGGACGGATTCGACACCGACTTCGATGGGAATCACCGCTTCGCCGCCGTATACCAGATGAAAAGGCGTGACGCCCGTTCCTTCCTTTGGAGTCGTTCGGATGGCCCATAGGATGCCCGACACTTCATCCACCCAACTTCCTCCCAAATGGTCAAGCCGAGCGCGCAGAATGCGAAGAATTTCCCGATTGGCTACTTCGGCTTGACCATTGCTTTGGGGATAGACTACAGATGTGAAGTGTTGCTCGATGCCATAACTTTTGCACCAATCTTCAAGCAATTTTCCTGTGAACTGCCGTCCGTTGTCGAAAATCAGTCGGCGAGGGATGCCGAACCGACAGATGATGTGCTGCCATATGAACTTTTTGACCATTTGTTCGGTGATCCTGGCTAGCGGCTCGACCTCCACCCACTTGGAAAAATAATCGACCGCCACTAGTAGAAATTTCCGCTGTCCGGTCGTCATAGGAAATGGACCAACGATATCCATTCCTCACTGGTCGAATGGACATGAGACTGTTGATGCCTTCATTTCCTCTGCCGGTCGGTGATAGAAGTTGTGGTATTTCTGGCACAAAAGGCACGTCGACACGGTCCTAGCGGCGTCTGCTTGTAAGGTTGGCCAGAAGTACCCGGCCAACATGATCTTCTTAGCTAGCGATCGTCTGCCCGGATGTCCTCCGCAGGATCCTTGATGTACTTCTTGGAGGATGTAAGCCGAGTCCTCCGAGCTCACGCATTTCAACAGCGGGCGTGAGAAAGCCTTCTTGTAAAGCTGATCGCCGATGAGTGTGAACCGACCGGCTCTCCTTCTTAGCATCTGAGCTTCATTCTGATCGGACGGTGTGGCGCCCGAGCGCAGAAACTCCGTGATGGGTGTCCTCCAGTCGCTCGGAAACGTAAGGCCTTCCATACGGTCGACGTGCGCCACCAACAATACTTGTTCAATTGGCTGCTGAAGGGCGATCGGCGTTATTGAGCTCGCAAGTTTGGCCAACTCATCGGCCGCTTGGTTCTCCAATCGGGGTATCTTCCGAACAATGACTTCTCTAAAATTGGCTTTGAGCTTCTCAAAGGCTTCAGCGTAAACCTTGAGCCGAGCGCTATTGATTTCAAAGGTGCCAGAGAGCTGCTGAGCAGCCAATTGGGAATCCGAATGAAGCATTACCCGACCGACACCCACATGTCGTGCTGCCTGCAAGCCGGCTATGAGGGCCTCATACTCTGCTTCGTTGTTCGTAGCTTTATAATCCAGCTGGACGGATAAGTGCATCTTTTCTTCTTGTGGGGAGAGCAACAGTATTCCAATTCCGCTTCCGAGCCGAGTGGATGATCCGTCCACAAATATTTTCCACATAGCTTCTGGCTCTGAATTCTGCACCTCAGTCACAAAATCTGCCAAGGACTGCACTTTGATTGCCGAGCGGGGCTGGTACTGGATGTCAAATTCGCTTAACTCCGTCGTCCATTTGATGAGCCGCCCGGACGCTTCTGGATTTAGTAATACACGTCCGAGCGGGCTATTGGTTTTGACAATGATGGTATGCGCCAGGAAGTATGGACGAAGGCGCCAACCGGCGAGGACCAGAGCGAAAGCCAGCTTCTCGAGCCCAGTGTAGCGAGATTCAACATCTTTTAAAATATGACTAAGGAAATATACAGGCTCTTCGCTCGCCCTCACTAGTGCCGAGCCAATTGCTTGCTCGGTTGAAGACAAGTACATATAAAGTGGCTCACCCGCAGTCAGCTTGGCTAATACCGGGAGAGAGCTCAGATATGCCTTCAAATCTTCGAACGCCCGATCGCATTCTTCGTCCCAATGAAACTTATTGGCCTTGCGCAAGATTTTGAAAAAAGGAAGGCTCCGGTCAGCGATTTTGGAGATGAACCTGGACAGAGCAGTTATCCGACCGGTCAAACGCTGCACTTCCCTTGTATTTCTTGGAGGCGGCATGTCTTGTAGAGCCTTCACCTTGTTGGGATTTGCTTCGATTCCCCGCTCGGTCACTATGTACCCCAAGAAACGCCCTCCTTTCACTCCGAACAGGCACTTCTGGGGATTTAGTTTGACTCCATATTTGCGTAGCGTTCGGAAGGTTTCCTCCATGTCTTTGAAGAGATCGGCCGCTCGGACGGACTTGATGAGAATGTCGTCCACATAAACTTCCAGATTCTGCCCGATCTGCTCTTTGAACACTTTGTTCATCAAGCGTTGATAAGTGGCTCCCGCGTTCTTCAATCCGAACGGCATCACATTATAGCAGTAGGTGCCGTCGGCCGTCACGAAGCTGACTTTTTCTTGATCTTCACGGGCGAGCGGCACTTGATGATAGCCTTGGTAAGCGTCAAGCATACATATTAATTCGCAGCCGGCCGTAGAATCCACTAGCTGATCTATCCGGGGCAGAGGACAAAAATCTTTCGGGCAAGCTTTGTTGAGATCCCGAAAATCTATGCATACTCTCCACTTGTTGCCCGGCTTGGAGACTAATACTACGTTCGCCAGCCAGCTCGGGAACTGCACCTCGCGGATATGGCCGGCCTCCAAGAGTTTTTCCACCTCCGCTCGGATGATGGAATTCTGCTCGGCGCTCAAGTCCCTTTTCCTTTGCTTTACTGGCCGTGCGTCCGGTCGGACGTGTAGCTCATGCTGCGCTATACTTGGTGAAATTCCGGGCAGCTCATGTGTCGACCAGACGAAGACATCATGGTTTCTCCGGAGGCATTGGATCACCTCCTCTTTCTGATTCGCCTCCAGGTCGGATGCGATGAATGTCGTGGCCTCCGATCGGGTCGGGTGTATCTGCACTTCCTCTTTTTCTTCATAAACTAGAGAGGGAGGTTTTTCAGTTATAGCATTCACCTCGATCCGTGGCGACTTCCGAGCAGAATTTGCTTCGGCTCGGACCATTTCGACGTAGCATCGCCGAGCTGCCAGTTGATCTCCCCGTACTTCTCCCACTTTGTCTTCGACGGGGAACTTGATCTTCTGGTGGAAGGTAGAGACGGCCGCTCGGAACTCACTGAGCACCGGTCGTCCCAGAATGACGTTGTATGAAGAGGGAGAGTCGACCACCACAAAGTTTGCTGTTCGCGTCCTTCTGAGCGGCTCTTCTCCCAATGAAATAGCCATCCGGATTTGTCCGACCGGAAGGACTTCATTGCCCGTAAACCCATAGAGGGGGGTTGTCATGGGCAGCAGCTCGGCACGGTCAATTTGTAGTTGATCGAACGCCTTTTTGAATATTATGTTGACCGAGCTTCCTGTGTCAACAAAAATGCAGTGAATAGTGTAGTTGGCTATTACCGCTTTGATGAGCAGCGCGTCGTCGTGGGGCACTTCAACTCCTTCCAAGTCCCCAGGCCCAAAACTGATTTCGGGTCCACTCGCCCGCTCTCGGCTACAGCCGACCGCATGGATCTGGAGCTGCCGGACGCTCGCCTTTCTTGCTCGGTTGGAGTCTCCTCCGGTCGGCCCGCCAGCGATAATGTTGATCTCGCCTCGGGAAGTATTATTTCTATTTTCTTCCTCCCGAGCGGATGGTCGAGACCGTTCTCTTGATGTTCGGCGATTCTCCTGCCTTGGAGAGCGATGCCGATCGAGAGTCTGTTGCTGTCGCCTATCAGCTCGCGTCTGATCGGCCTCATGAGTTCTTTGTCGCCTGTCGACTGAGGGAGACCGTCGGCCGCCATTCCGGGGAACGGGATGAGCCACGAAGGGAAGACTTCGACAATCCCTTGTGTTGTGCGTATCCGTCCGGTGGAAAGAGCAGAACATCGGGGTCCATTTCTTCTTTGGCTTGGGCCGGGCGGCAGCTACTTCTTGCACGTGAGACCTGGCATGGGGGGAACGGATTGCTTCGGCCCTCGGTCCTCTGGGCGGCTGATGAGCGGCGTGCTGTTTCCGCTCGGCAGGAGGAGCCCGTTCGGTTGGAGTTTCTTTTTTCCTGGCCGCTTGCGCTTCCTCCACGTTGATGTATTCGTTGGCTCGGTGTAGCATGTGATCATAATCTCGGGGCGGCTTCCGAATGAGCGATCGGAAGAAATCCCCATCCATGAGGCCTTGTGTGAAGGCATTCATCATGGTCTCCGAGGTGGCCGTTGGAATATCCATGGCCACTTTGTTGAACCGCTGGATGTAAGCTTGGAGCGATTCACGGGCTTCTTGTTTGATGGTGAATAGACTAACGCTGGTTTTTTGATAGCGCCGACTGCTTACAAAATGATGGAGGAAGGTCGTCCGGAAGTCCTTGAAGTTGGTGATGGATCCGTCCGGCAGCCTCTGAAACCATCGTTGAGCCGATCCAGATAGGGTGGTGAGGAAAACCCGACACTTCACCCCATCTGTGTATTGATGTAGGGTTGCCGTGTTATCAAACTTGCCCAAATGATCGTCCGGATCGGTGGTTCCATTGTATTCGCCGATCGTCGGAGGCACGTAGTGCTTGGGCAGAGGGTCTCGTAGAATAGCCTTTGAAAATTGGCGATTAATCCGCTCGGGCGATGAGTCCGCTCGAGGGGCTTTTCCTTTTCTGTCATCTCGTCTCGGCCTTTCATCCGAAGAAGAACCCCGATCTCTATGAGTGGGTGCGGCTTCGGGGGTGCGAAATAGGGCCCGGTGGAATGCAACGGTGGCTTGAGGTGCTTCCGCTCGGCCACCAGAGGCTGAGGTTGCTTGCTGCTCCGGCCGCTCGGCTGTTGCCTTCTGTTTTTGCTCCACAAGCTTGGCGGCCCTCGACTCGATCAGAGCGTCGAGATCCTCCGTGGAGAGCGTTACCGTGTGTTGTCGTCCAGTCTCGTCCATTGTTTCTGTTCGGATGCAGGAGCGTTCCCACAGACGGCGCCAATTTGATCCTGTCCGAATGCTGAACCAACGGACGTTGGGCACGTGGCGCTCCCCGGCTGCTAGTGTGGATCTTCGATTGGTTGCACGAAGCTCCGGCGAATCTGCACAGAAGTCGGGCCGGGAAGGGGTTCCCGGCGGCGACCCTCCGACGCTCAAGTCAGGCAAGCAAGCAGTGAAAAGTGGCTCTCGAAATATTAGAACGCGTACCTCCGGTGAAGGATGAGGGCCTTTATATAGGGCAGCGGAAAAGCGAGTGCACACATATCGAGGTGTACACTGTAGGACCGTTGGGCCGGCTAGAAGGGGGGGTTGAATAGCCTAAAAAAAATAAACAGAAAAGACCCTTCTCGAACTTTCAACAGAACACTTGCATAAAGTAAATTAGCAGTAAATAAAAAGCAGAAAGAACAGGCTCACAACTTGACTTGGTTACAACCAAGGAAGTTGTTAATCCAAGAAATGAACGTGCACTAAATATCTCCTTCAGGCGGAGAAGCCTCTTACAGCAGTGAAAACACAAAAGATAGAAGCTAAACTAGAACAGAATCGCACAAGAGTTTGGAATGTAAATCTCTGAGTTGATTTGAAGCTTCTGGACCAAGGCTATATTTATAGCCTTGGTCGGGGTGCCTGGAAGGGTTCCGGGCGCCCTGGGGGGGATAAATTTTATCCCCCAACATTCAGATCGAGTTTTGACTCGATCTGGTCAAAATACTGGGTCCGGGCGCCCGGAAGGGTTCCGGGCGCCCCGGACTGTTCCGGGCGCCCCGGAGCCCAAAGTCAACTAATGTTGACTTTTTCATCCGGGGACCACTGCTCCGGTTTGGTTCAGCTCGGTCCGGGTCTTCTACTCCGGATCCGCTTGCTTGGGTGATCTCTGCCATCCGGAAAAGGGCTCACCCGAACCCAACTTCCGGTCTTCTCGAGCGTGCTTCCCTCCGGCTTCTCGTCCCTCGGAATTGCCGCGTGTTTCCTTCTCGTCCGCCAGCGTACTCATCCGTAGTCTTCGTCTCTCGGTCGTCGACCTTCTCGCTAGCTGCGTCTCTTGCTCCCCGAGCAATCTTCAGCTCCGACTTTCGTCCCTTGGAACCACCACGCGTTTCCTTCTCGTCCGCCGGTGTACTCTTCCGCAGCGCCTCGTCCCTCGGACGCACAGCGTGCCGTCCTTCTCGCTAGCTGTGTCTTCCGCTCGAGTACCTGTGCTCCTAAGCTCCTGCACACTTAGACACAAGGTTAAATACACACAGGACCTAACTTAACTTGTTGATCACACCAAAACAACCTTGGGGTTCCAACAATCTCCCCCTTTTTGGTGTGATCAACCTAAGTTAAGGTAGGGTTAAAATAGACATAA
The DNA here is from genome assembly GCF_018446385.1 of Zingiber officinale. Classification (NCBI taxonomy): domain Eukaryota; kingdom Viridiplantae; phylum Streptophyta; class Magnoliopsida; order Zingiberales; family Zingiberaceae; genus Zingiber; species Zingiber officinale. The sequence continues at coordinate 11,674,660 of NC_056005.1, forward strand.
AATAAAATTAAGTAAATTAACTTAATTTGTAATTTAAGTGCAAAAAGATAGAAAAGATAAAAAAAATTAAATCTATCTACCTCCCCCTAGACTTATACTTTCCCTTCTCCCCCTTTGATCACAAAAAAAAGTGGGGTTCTAAGAAAAAACAATCTAAGGGTTTAAAAACTTAGGAAAAAAATTTTCTAGGTTTTTAAGAAATTTAGAAAATTTTTCTAAGTAATTTAAGCTGAGATTTCTAGTTTCAGGAAAAAGTTTTTTTTTTAACTTAGGAAGAAATGATTTTTGAGAATTTTTCTAAGTAAGAAAAAAAATCCTAAAATTTTTGAGAATTTTTAAGCTAAAAAAAATGACTTAGGGGAAAAAAATTCTAAGTAAATTTCTAAAATAAAATGTTTTGAATAACCTTTTTAAAGCACTAATTAATTCTTGTATTAATGCTTTATTAGTAAGTTAATTAAACATTTATTTCAATATTTTGGCTTCCAGGTCGTGGCGAGGCACTATACCTTCTTGGTTATTGGAGCAACAACCACTTCCTTGATAAAGCCTCCTAAGGAAATTCTTTGTTTAATTTTCTCTCTTAAAGCGCTAATTTTACAATTTAGTTTAGGCATGATTTAGGAACCCAATATAGATTCCACCCTACTGGATTAATTAAAAAGCTTTTAGGGACATATTTTCTTGAAATGTTCCTAATTTATTCCGGGTGATATTTAAAGTACCAATTTAAATTATTAAATCTTCTAAAATTGGTTTTAGATGAACATGCATAGTTTTTCAAGTTATCTACTTGAATTTTCAAATCATCATTTTCAAGTTTCAATTTTTCATTTGCTATTTTTAATTTATCTAATTCTTCTAAGGGACAAGACTTAGCTAGAATTACTTTTAAATTTTTATTTTCACTTTCTAATTTGTAGCAATCTTTTGTTAAAAGTTTAACGAACTTAAACATTTTATCGGGAGGAAGAGATCGTACCTGACTTACCTTGTCGATCTCGTTGTCTGTTTCTCCCCCTGAGCTGCTGCTTTCTTCCAACGTGTCTCCCCCTTCATCGATGCTCTCGATGCTCATTTCGGAAGAGCTTGAATCGCAGTCGTCGTCTTGATGACTCGCCATCAGTGCGAGTCTGGAGAATGCTTCGACTTCTGATTCGGACGAGGTATCGTCCCACGTCGCCTTCAGGGCCTTTCGTTTTTGGATAGGCTTCTTACCCTTTTCCTTATCTTTGTTCTTCAGCTTGGGGCAGTTGTCCTTGACATGCCCTTCTTTGTCGCAATGGTAGCAGCGGATCGTTCTTTTCTTTCTACCCTATGGATGGTTAATTTTTCTAGAATTGTATAACTTCTTAAATCGGCTTACCATCATTACCATTTCTTCGTCGTCGAGAGAAGATTCCGATTCAGGTTCGTCTCTCGAAACTTTGAGGGCGACGTTGTTCTTTGGCTCCCTCATTCCTGCACATCTTGACTCATGCACTTCAAATGTTGAAAAAAATTTTTCTAATGAAATTTTTTCTAGGTCATTCGAAATGTAAAAAGCATCTACTAGTGATGCCCATTTTGAATTTCTAGGGAAGGAATTTAAAGCGTACCTGAGCGAATCTCAGTTACTTACCTCTTCTCCGAGATTCGAAAGTCCGATGATGAGCTCCTGTATCCTTGAGTGTAGATGTGCAATTGTTTCACCTTCTTCAAGACGGAGGTTGGTGAGCTGGTTGCGAAGTAAGTCCCGTCTCGCAAGCTTGGCTTCGGATGTTCCTTCGTGTAATTCAAGGAACTTCTCCCAAAGCTCCTTTGCCGAGTTATAGGTGCCGACACGGTTGACTTCTTGTGGCGGAAGTACGGTTAGCAAATGGAATTCTGCTTTCTTGTTTGCCACGTACTCGGCCTACTCTTTCTTTGTCCATTGATTTTTCGCTTTGCCCTCGGGAGCTTCAAAACCGAGTTCTATTATTAGTAATAAATCAAAATCGGCGCCGAAAAATACCTCCATGTGCTTCTTCCAGCTTGCAAAGTCCCCTTCGAATTTTGGTGGGTGGATGTTAGATCCGGCCATCTCGTTGCTTCGTTCGGCGGTTAGTCCTCCTGAAGCGTCTCGGCTCTGATACCACTTGTAGGACCGTTGGGCCGGCTAGAAAGGGGGTTGAATAGCCTAAAAAAAATAAACAGAAAAGACCCTTCTCGAACTTTCAACAGAACACTTGCATAAAGTAAATTAGCAGTAAATAAAAAACAGAAAGAAGAGGCTCACAACTTGACTTGGTTACAACCAAGGAGGTTGTTAATCCAAGGAATGAACGTGCACTAAAATATCTCCTTCAGGCGGAGAAGCCTCTTACAGCAGTGAAAGCACAAAAGACAGAAGCTAAACTAGAACAGAATCGCACAAGTGTTTGGAATGTAAATCTTTGAGTTGATTTGAAGCTTCTGGACCAAGGCTATATTTATAGCATTGGTCGGGGCGCCTGGAAGGGTTACGGGCGCCCTGGGGGGGGGGGATAAATTTTATCCCCCAACGTTCAGATCGAGTTTTGACTCGATCTGGTCAAAATACTGGGTCCGGGTGCCCGGAAGGGTTCCGGGCACCCCGAGCTGCTCCGGGCGCCCCGGACTGTTCCGGGCACCCCAGAGCCCAAAGTCAACCAATGTTGACTTTTTCATCCGGGGACCACTGCTCCGGTTTGGTTCAGCTCGGTCCGGGTCTTCTACTCCGGATCCGCTTGCTTGGGTGATCTCTGCCATCCGGAAAAGGGCTCACCCGAACCCAACTTCCGGTCTTCTCGAGTGTGCTTCCCTCCGGCTTCTCGTCCCTCGGAATTGCCGCGTGTTTCCTTCTCATCCGCCAGCGTACTCATCCATAGTCTTCGTCCCTCGGTCGTCGATCTTCTCGCTAGCTGCGTCTCTTGCTCCCCAAGCAATCTTCCGCTCCGGCTTTCGTCCCTCGGAACCACCACGCGCTTCCTTCTCGTCCGCCGGTGTACTCTTCCGCAGCGCCTCGTCCCTCGGACGCACAACCTGTTGGTGCAATCGACCTAGGTTTTGATGTGTGTGTCAAAGAGTTTAAGTTAGGCTTTCATATGTATTTGATATGTGTTTGAGTCTTGCAGGACTTTGTGGAACACATGTGAACTTGGTGCGGCCAAGTGTGGGAAGCTCATCCAAGGGCTCGGATCGTTGAGTCGGTGAAGGATGGTGTGGAAGACATCCGAGGGACCGCGCGGACGAGGAGCAATGGAGTGGAGCCGAAGGAAGTGGACTTCAAGGCAGCGTGAAGGATGGCACGGAGAGGAGCCGCGGGCTCGGGTGCATCTGAGGGACGAAGGCCGAGGAAGAGGACTTCAAAGGCGACTCCGGAAAGGATGAGAGGAGTGAATGTACTGGGACCAGTCGACTGATCCAGCTTCACAGAATGCACAGAAGCATTCTGTGCTTTTCGACTAAGGGGACCAGTCGACTGGTCCTAAGACCAGTCGACTGGTACATGACCGTTGGCAGAAAACGGGCTCTAAAGAGAGCCGTTGGTGTTGCCTAACGGCTAGCACCAGTCGACTGGTGCATGGACCAGTCGACTGGTGTCAGGGTTTGAGTTGATTGATGATCAACTCTTTCCTCTTATTTAAGGGGAGCTTTGGGGCATTGAAGGGGTTACTGATACTCATTGTAAACCTTCTGATTCTGTGCCCAAAGCTCCCAAGACAATTCTCTTCCTCCTAATTCTAACTCCATCTTGTAAAGAGGAAGAGTGCTCTTGTGAGAGGTTTGCTCCACCGAGAAGGAGAAGCTTTAGCCGGAGATTGCCGGGGACTGATCCACCAAAGGATCAAGGGCTCGTCCACCTCAAGGACACGTCGTGGAGTAGGAGCAAGCAATCTCCGAACCACGTTACATCGAGCGTGTTAGCGTTTGTATTCTCGTTTGTGTTTCTTTGTTTTTAGTTTCTATATTTCCGCTTTCGCAAACTAACGTATTGTAGAGAAGAAATCGATTTGGGGGTGGCCTAGCTATCCAACCCCCTTCAAGCCGACCACCGATCCTCCAACAGGTAGGTATCGGGCGCTTCAGGACTAATCGCCAAGAAGAGCATTTCATCAAATGGCCGGCTCAAACATTCATCCACCCAAATTCGAAGGCGACTTCTCTTGGTGGAAGAAGAGAATGGAGGTATTTTTCAATACCGATTTTGACATATTGCTAATCATGAGAAATGGTTTTGAAGAGCCAAAGGATGAACGCAATGAGACAATCGACATAACAAGATGGACCAAGAAGCAAAGAGAAGAACATGTAGCGAATTCTAAAGCCATACATCATCTACAAAATGTCCTTCCCCAACAAGAACTAACAAGGGTTGGAACCTACTCAAGCGCTAAGGAGTTATGGGAAAAGCTAGTGGAGCTTCATGAAGGGACATCGGAAGCGAAATTGGCAAGAAGAGATCTCCTTCGAACTCAACTCAACAATATCAAGCTTGAGAAAGGAGAAAAGGTATCAATTTTACATTGTAGAATTAAGGAGATTATTAATGGACTAACAAGTGTAGGTGAGACACTTTCAAATCGAGACGTGATTACGAAAGCCCTAAATGCTTTTCCAAGATCCACAACTTGGAGTTCCATTGTAGATACATATTACATATCAAAGGACCTAGAGAAATCCTCTCTAGATGAACTCTTCTCAACAATGGAGCTTCATGAAACAAGAGTTGAGGGATTGGATGGAGAAGCTCATAGATCAAGAGGAGTAGCCCTTGTGGCAAACAAGGGAAAGGGGAAGAAGAAAGCTCTATCTCCACCATCCTCCGACTCCGAAGAATCAAGCGCCTCAATGGATAGTGATCAAGAGGTGTATATGGTAAGGAAAATGAGAAGAGCTTTTAGAAAATTTTCATCTAACAAATCTCATGATAGGAAAAGCTCAAGAAGCAAAAGTAGGACAAGGAAGATAATTTGTTACAATTGCCAAGGAGAAGGACACATAAGAGATGATTGTCCTCTCTTGAAAAAGAAGGAAGGGAAGAAGAAGAAGGAGAAGACAAAAGAAAAGGGGAAGAAGGCTCAAAACCTAAAAGCAACATGGGATGATCCTTCATCATCATCGGAGGAAGAAGAGCATCACATAGTCAATTTTGCTCTCATGGGGATTGATGATGTAGCCTCCACCTCATCCGAACAAGAAGAAGGAAGGAGCTCAAGTGAAGATGAAGAGGGGAGCTCAAGTGAAGGGGGAGGTCAATCATCGGATTCGGACTTCTCGGTAAGTGAGGTACATAATCTTCCTCCTCATATTTTAATTAAAATTATTTCAAGCACAAATGATGACTTGTTCAAGGTAAAAAGGAAAAACAAGTCTTTGAAACATGATATTAGCATGCTTGAAGAGAAATTAGAATCCATGTGCTCTAAGGACTACAATAAGCATGTTCCTTCTTCCTCAAGTTCAAATGTATCATGTTTAGAAGAAGAAAATAGGGAATTAAGGGAAAAGATAGAATATCTTACCAATGCCCTTAGGAAATTTGAAATTAGCTCTAAAACCCTAAATATGATCATTGGGAGCCAAAGGGCAAGTTTTAAGAAAAATGGGATAGGATACAATGAACAAAATAATGAAAAGACCTATCATTGTCTACTTGCTAGGGGGCAATCCAAGACAAAGACCATAGATAGGAAATGGATCCCCAAAGAGCACTTGGTCAACCCAATTAGAAAGAATTTCTATTGGGTGCCAAAATCAATCCTCAAGGGTTAGAGGATTTTATGGCAAGTCAACCATAGAAGTCAATAATTCAAATTTTTCCTATATGGTTGACTTGAGACCTTAAGGGGGAGGACTTAGCCTTGATAGAGATTTATGATCAAGAGGGCTAAGTAGAGGTTACCTTTATCTCACAATGATTTGTATTATTTTCTAACCATGAATGTGAGATATTAGGATGATACAAGTAATTCACTTATGCTTATAGCATTTTGATGAGTTATGAAGTGTATCAATGTTTAGTGATCATAGGCCAACTATGGGGAAAGCAAATGTTTAATTAATGGACATCTTGCCCATAGATCATAGTTGGACATTTCAAATGTTTTGAAAACAATTCTATGATTTATTTACTGTGGTTTAGCTATTTTGAAACATATGATTGCAAAACAAGGTTTCAAATTGATACAAACTTGATTGATTTTTTTTTGTGTTTGAGTTTTTTTATCAAAACTTCAAAAATATGATGAATTTTCATGAAAACATATTTTTCCTTGTTAAAGAACATTATAAGAAATATGTGTTCAAAATTTCATGATTTTTCAAATTTTCTGGAATTTTTTATGGATTTCTGAAGTTGGCTGCCGTAGGCTGAAATTGATGTTCAGTTTGTGCCAGTCGACTGGTGCAGCTACCAGTCGACTGGTACCAGCCTTTCAGCATTCTGTTGGTTTTTAAAATCAAATTTTTGGTTCAAATTTGGTTGGAACTGATACCATAGTATGTGTACGTGTCTGGTACAACATTTTTGATGGTGTCAAAGGGGGAGAATTGGGTAGGTTTAAGTTAGAAATCTACTTGTGTAAAAATCTTTGAAAATTAAGGTTGAGAGCATGTGTTAAGGGGGAGCTTGGGTTTTATGCTTCATGTTTACATATTGCTTCAAAATTTTCAAAGTTGTTATTTATGCCTAACTTAAACATATTGCCACACATCAAAAAGGGGGAGATTGTTGGTGCAATCGACCTAGGTTTTGATGTGTGTGTCAAAGAGTTTAAGTTAGGCTTTCATATGTATTTGATATGTGTTTGAGTCTTGCAGGACTTTGTGGAACACATGTGAACTTGGTGCGGCCAAGTGTGGGAAGCTCATCCAAGGGCTCGGATCGTTGAGTCGGTGAAGGATGGTGTGGAAGACATCCGAGGGACCGCGCGGACGAGGAGCAATGGAGTGGAGCCGAAGGAAGTGGACTGCAAGGCAACGTGAAGGAGGGCACGGAGAGGAGCCGCGGGCTCGGGTGCATCTGAGGGACGAAGGCCGAGGAAGAGGACTTCAAAGGCGACTCGGAAAGGATGAGAGGTGAATGTCTTGGGATCGATCGGTAATGGGACGATCGGTGATCAACTCCTGAATGCAACATTCTGTGCTTTTCGATTAAGGGGACCAGTCGACTGGTCCTAAGACCAGTCGACTGGTACATGACCGTTGGCAGAAAACGGGCTCTAAAGAGAGCCGTTGGTGTTGCCTAACGGCTAGCACCAGTCGACTGGTGCATGGACCAGTCGACTGGTGTCAGGGTTTGAGTTGATTGATGATCAACTCTTTCCTCTTATTTAAGGGGAGCTTTGGGGCATTGAAGGGGTTACTGATACTCATTGTAAACCTTCTGATTCTGTGCCCAAAGCTCCCAAGACAATTCTCTTCCTCCTAATTCTAACTCCATCTTGTAAAGAGGAAGAGTGCTCTTGTGAGAGGTTTGCTCCACCGAGAAGGAGAAGCTTTAGCCGGAGATTGCCGGGGACTGATCCACCAAAGGATCAAGGGCTCGTCCACCTCAAGGACACGTCGTGGAGTAGGAGCAAGCAATCTCCGAACCACGTTACATCGAGCGTGTTAGCGTTTGTATTTTCGTTTGTGTTTCTTTGTTTTTAGTTTCTATATTTCCGCTTTCGCAAACTAACGTATTGTAGAGAAGAAATCGATTTGGGGGTGGCCTAGCTATCCAACCCCCCTTCAAGCCGGCCACCGATCCTCCAACACAACCTGCCGTCCTTCTCGCTAGCTGCGTCTTCCGCTCGAGTACCTGTGCTCCTAAGCTCCTGCACACTTAGACACAAGGTTAAATACACACAGGACCTAACTTAACTTGTTGATCACACCAAAACAACCTTGGGGTTCCAACATACACGTGTCCGGAGCCCATACCCCAGTAAGGGCTTGTCAGTGAGCTTACCTGACCCATACTGCTACAGTCCAAGCATGTCCTCGATGGGACAGCGGAACCCCACGTCGCGTGATTTGGAGTATGACCATATCACGAAGCATGCCAGCTGTCAGAAGATGTCCCTTGTCTTTTTCCCCGAACTCCGGTCGGGCGTCCGACCGGCCCACGGCCGCCTTCCGTCCGACCGGTCACATATGATCGTCCACTTGGGAAATTATTGGTAATGGGTTTTGTGGCGACTGTTAGCAGTATGCTTCATGTCTTCGGCCGAGCGTGCTATCTGCTCGGCCCTACGATCTTGCCCAATGAGCGCCGAGACCCCGACTTCCATAGGGGTGCCTTTTGCCATCGGCTAAACACCGGGCGGCCGCCCGGTCGGTCAGACCCCTTTCTCCGGTCGGCCTAGCTGGTCCGACCTTCTTCGATGGACCGCCCGGCTTTTTGACTTCCACGTGGCGTTGACCCCTTACAACGAGGGTCCCCTGTTCTTATCGCCGGATCAGCCATTATCAAAACTCAGGTTTGATCATCGGATGCTTCCCGCACCAACATCTATATCATGATTATTTGCATCATGCTCATCATTACATTATATGTATGCTGACAATTAAGTCTCCTTCTGTGCTTGAGAGAGTTGTTAGTCATATTCGTTGTCCATTCGACCATTTAAGAGAAGTGATAGCTAGAGTTGAGTTTGGCTTGTCCTATTGTGCCTAGTCGGACATTCTGAGTAGTGGTAGCTGGAGTTGTATAGATAGTGATCCCTCCTTGTTATGTAGCTAGGTAGCTTATCTACATCCTGCTCGTCTCGGTCACATTAATGTAGTGGTGATGCAAGTAGTCGTCACAGTCCTACCCGCTCGACCACATTGATGTAGTGGTAGATGGAGTGGAGTGTAGGAGTGATGTATACATATTCATATGCATATGATACGTGATGCATCTTTTAAAGATATATCTGCATATACTTGTGATATGTTACATTTGATTGAGCTATGATTATTGCATATTATTGTCATGATTCATACATGTTTATTTATCATACATGTATATGTTGTCATATATATTGCCCAAGTATTACGAGCAGATCAGTTGTTAATCTTAGTGATTTACTGATCATTATACTATGTGTATTAGATCAATACTCATATGTGTATTTATTATGTCATATATGATCATGTTCTTATTTCCCTACTAAGACTGTATGCTTTGATCTTCATGTTCTATATTGATCATACACTATTATAGCTATTATCCGCTGAGTCACCTGAACTCACCACCCCTTCTACTATTTTCCTTTTGCCAAGGAGCATGTAAATAATTTATGGAGTCCTTTAGAGATTTTGTCCGCTAGTCCCACGTCAGCTTGGGAGTTTGCCACTTTATTGCTATTGGGTTTACATGCATTTTAGCATTTGGACTTGTTTGTGTAATTATTGGTCTTATGGTATATTTTAGTACATTGGTTATCTTACTTGTTGTGTTTAAGTCATGTCGACACGTAGTTTGTCGTTTTTAGTTTGGATGACCTACCTTATATCTTTCGATGTGTTTTTATTTTAGCGGTGTGGGCTGCTTATTATCCCGAGTGGATATATATATTTCCAGTCTTGTGGGTTGTAGTTATTATACTTGTACAGCCGCGTGACTATGTATCCAGGTTTTATAGGTTGTCATAAGAGAAGAGATGTTGTCTGTTTGTCGGGTAGAGACTCCTTTGGGGCATGATATCTACAACCATGGCGAGGATGAAATGGTGATTAGTGGCAATAGGGATGAGCGGAGATGCAATATCGATTCGATGACTGGAAATGGTGGAGGCGGCTTGAAACTCATATATGGAGAAGGAGGGAAGCCTTTGATCAATGCTCCAGATCTTGATCAATGATGATGATCTATTTTCCTTTAGTTTGGATGGACTAAATCTTTGACGGATAACTCAGATCACTCAAATCTTAGATGAACCGTCAAAATTACTCCAGAGCTTAAACCTTGAGCCTAAATTTGGTCCACTCATGTCTCGGATCATTTGATTCCTAAAAAGTTAATATTCAAATATCATAAATAATTTAATCAAGTTTAAAAATATATATAATTTATAAAATATGATGTAATCATAAATTTGATAATTAAAATATGCATACACTGTCAAAATATATCATGATAAAATAACGGTTATCGACCGTGAGTATTACCTTTTCGCTATCAAGTAATTATCTGTTTTCTTGCAACTTGGGCGGTAAACGGCAGACGGCAGAGTGGCAGCAGGCCGACCCAGGTCCAGTGTCATAGCTGAAGAGGCGTTCAACATTTTGACGCCTTCTGCGCGCCGGGGCAAAATCAAGTGGCGTCATGTTTGCTCATTTTATTAATTAATTTAAAAAGCACGCCATGACGCCACTAGTGCTCTAACCTCAAAGTACAATCGAGATTTTTAGACAATTGAAACAGAGGAGGACATATGTACTTCACTTGATTTGGAGTTGCAATCACTTGCATCTACAAAAGAGGTGAATCTTCCTTTTAATATTCATCAAGTTGCTTCTTTCGTCTTCCATGACGTTAGACATTTGTCTTCCATTTTCTTTTGAAAGAAAAAATTTGTCTGATTGCCTTTTTGTTGTTTCCCGAATTCTCATAATTATTTGGGGGCAAAGTTGTCTGCTAGGCCACAAGAATTATACAAATGCGGATGTTTGTTTATATTATACAAATGCATATGTTTGTATATAAATCAAAACTAATTATACACATATACTTACAAGAACTCATCCAAGCTTATTCTTCGAATATGCCCAAGATGAGGTTAGTCTGATGATTAATTATCTATTGATCTGACAAACACTTGAGTCGATTAGATATTTCTTACTAAAAAGTTGTAGATAATAATTACATGTATAATGAGAAAATATTATAAAATAATATTGTACCTTTATATTATTTAGTAACAATACTATAAAGTACATTATTGATCGATGGCAAAAAATTATCAACAATATTATATTTTAGTGACAGATCAAATTAAAGTTATGATCATAGTTTTAAAATCTTTAACCGCGTGGCCTAAGACACTAACCTTGTGATAAAATTATCAGTAAAATTCTTTGGGTTCAATTTTAATAACAAAATATTTTAATGATTTGGTGGGTTACAACAACTAAGTGGAGAGAATCTGGCAATAAAATTAATCCTTTTAGATATATGTGGACAAAATATTTAACTTGTTCAGTTGTTCTAGATCAAATACAAATTCATGATTCTCGCTCCATCATAATTATTCAATTCTTTATCGCTCGCATTTTAAGTAACAGATTGTTATATGAATTCTTAACCTTTCGTCAGTAACTATCACTAATTCACTGCTCAATCTTCTCACTAATTTACCTACAGTTTGTTCTTGCCAAAACCTAAATCCAATGACTATCTTAATTGCATGCGCTTGTACTCTTTATAGTCCTCTTCTCAGTCAAAGAAGTCTGTCCCCTAGACGAGATCTTGATCTACATCTCTGCTGCTTGACCATTTATTTAATAGAAGAAGAAATCACATCCTCAACAAGTTAACAGGTGCATGCATCTGTTTAGACTAATTTAATTTTCCATTCGTTGACAGGGACTTCAGTGCTCTCCTGAAAGTTCAACAGTGAATCATGGACCATTTTCTTACAGAAAGACAAATACACAATGATAGTGAATGAGGAGGCTTTAGAAATGTCAAGTGGTAGTTGATTCCGCAGTACATAGAAGGCAAAAAGGCTGCATTTGTCTTTAATTTTCTCACAATTAATTTTATACGATGGGGGGCGGCAGCCAAACTAGCCAACCTCACTATCTCAGGGTGCAATTGTTCATCCAGTTGCCCTATTTGTTTGCAGCGAAAACGTTGATTCTCTTCTAACGACAGTCCTTATTACGTTTCATGTGACTCCAAGAATTAATCATCAAACACAAGCATCCAAATTAGATTCGAATGATATTCTAAACCTTGGAAAATATCCAGCGCATAGTACGAGCCGCTAACTTGGATTCTAACTCGGATATGTAAACGAAGCCAAAGATTGGGACAAACTTTAGAAAGGATCGAGACTACAGCAACACTCTACGTATCGAAAACAGTAGGAATCATTCAATCGAACAAGAAATCTGAATCCTCAAAGCTATCGATTACAGGAAGAAGAACAGGCGATGGAGGCTTCCACACAGAAGCGGAGAGCAGCCTTCTCGTCTTCCACCCCAACACTAGCTTGTTCGTGGCCGTCTCCTCCACCTTGTAGCCGCCTTTGAAGAGTCCCAGGAGCAGTTTGGCCTGGCTATGGTTGAAGCAGCTGATGCTTACCTTGCCAAACCCCATGGCAGTCATCCACTCTCCCCAACTTTCTACCTGGCCGCCTTCCTCTTCCTCCGCCCTGTATGCGTGGCCAATTGCTCCGGCGATCCTCGGCCCGAGGATGACCCGCTCCACCACCGCCCTCGCCTGGCCCTGCATTGGAAACTCGGCTTCCAGAGAATCCCAGACCGCCGAGTACCGGCCCAACTCCGCCATGAAGCGCCCAACGAACCCCCTTCCTTGCTCTTGCTCTGCTTCCTCCCCCTCCCCAACCTCCTCCTCCACCAGAGTTACCACCCTCGCTCCCAGATCCACAGACCCCGAGAGGAATGACGCCACCGAACCTGTTGTCCGTCGCCTCGCGGCTGTCGTTGTCGGGTGCAGCACGCAGTTCATCACCAACGCCTCTCCCTTCACCACCTTCACGCCCGCAGCGCGGAACCGCTCGCTGTTGGCCTCGAGCCGGCACTGCGAGAACGAGAAAGGTTGCCCCAGTGACGCAGCGTACGCCGCCAGAAGGCGGCCGGTCTCTTGGGCAGAGCGGCTCCCGCCGCTCCGGATCATGGCGGTAATGCGTAGGTGCGGCGACGACGTGCCGGGTCGCGACGCGAGGGCCTGCATCAGAGATGCCCACTGCACGCCCTCCGCAATTTCGAAGTCGACGACGTGGATGCGCCGATCGCCGGCGGTGGCCTCGAGGATGGCCTGGTTGGCTGTGAAGTGGCCGAACTTTGTGTAGGGGGACATGTCCTGAAGCAGCTGGAACGCTGTCAGCACCTCCATCTTATTGTTATGGTTGTGCTGGCCACCATCGCGGAGCGACGTACGGCCGCCGTCGAGGAGGCCTTGTAAGGCGTCGGTGAAGTGACCCGCCAGGCGTTCGATGCTGGTCCCCTCGCCGCCGCGCCCCAGCAACTCCCTGAGCCGAACCAATATCACGCGGGCCAAGTCCGGACACTTGTGCACGCCGCCGAGGGCCTCCGCCGCCGCTTCCAGTAGGTGGACAAGCCGTAACCCTTTCGCATCGTCGCCGGCGGTGGCTGTGGCGTTGTGTTCTTCCTCCTCTGCCACAGGCGTGCAAGTGCTGGTGTTGGAATTGTAAGAAGGGGACTGGGGCAACGAGAAGTGGCCGGTGGAGGGGTCATAGTCCACATCATCGGCGAACACGATGGACTCCACGAGATCGTGGAAGTCGTCGGCGTCGGCTGAGGCAGAGAAGGGGCCCACGTCGGCGACCGATTGTTCCCAGTTGTTCCAGGCGCAGGCAAAATAGTCGTCCATAGCGGCGGCGGTGGAGAAGTTGCAGCGGGAAAAGTCATTAGCTTCATCCATGGCCACCTCCATGGCTTTTGCTTTCTTTTTGTTCCTCTGTACGAGCTCACTCTCACAATCTGTTATTTATATAGAAACAAAAGTTAGAGAAAAGAGCAAATTATACAATGAACAAATGATGGGAAGAGTATAATTTTAAACTTTTAATTGATAATTTAATTTGCCGGTTAGAGGAGATTACATCACACTAATTAAGATTAAGTTACACTTGATTCCAATGACAGCTTTCTTTTTTGTCTTACTAATTGGAATTTGCAAAACATGTACAGAGTCACTCCCAACATGCTTGGATCTACCCTTTTTGGGGCAATTGGTTGGCTTTTATTTTATTCCACTAGCTCAATTACCATTTAGCAAGAAACTAATTCACCAATTTGTTCAAAAGAAGAAGGGGGAAAAAAAAGCCCAAGGTCTTTAATCTTTTAAAACTCCTTTGTAAACTTCGAAAAAAATCTCTTCTTCAACGGCAATAGAGCCGCAAACCAATAACAACTTTGCTGACCCAAACAAACTAACAACTTGTTCGTATACATTATACATTGTATCTAGTATGCCATCTCATTGTCATCGTTAGGAATGCATCACATCAGAAATTAAATCATTCAACCATTCTATAATACACACCACAAACAACTTTTTTGATGACGAAACCATTGATTGATCTCGAGAGCCACTAAAAAGCTACATACATATGGTGAAATTAAACAAAGGAAGTCAAGAAATAGACACAAAGTCCACTCTTTCTTTCCTTCCCTTCTCCTTTACTTCTTTTCAAGTGGACAAGGAATTAAAGTTGCTAATATATACATATGCACAATGATTAACAAAAATCTATAAAAACTACTGTGCACAAAGTCTTCAACAGATGAAGAGAAAAAGGTCTTAACCTTAATTCTGTCCCGTTTGGTCTGTAGTTGCAGCATACACAAAGATAATCTTTGCCGGTAGAGGGGAAGTCTCTGATTTCTCCGTCTCCATTCTCCATTCTCCATTCTCCAAGACTCTTGTGAGGAAACACACAGATGGACTGGACCCAGACACCAGAACATACTCTAAAACCCTAAACATTTAAGTAATCAGATAGTGATGTATGGAACCAACCACCACCAAGATTATTTTTGTTCTTCTTCTTCTTTGATCTGCTGGAGAATTGAATAAATGGAATGGCATTTCGACCAAAAAGTAATAATAATAATAAAAAAGGGCATGCTTCGTTGGACAAGCATGTTTGCTTGCAGAACCTTAAAGCAAGGAGATTCTGCAGTAACCAAATGAAGTTCTTGATTGATTCTCTTCAATATTTAACAAATGTTATATAGTTTTGAATTATTTAATATTTATTTATCGTTGATGATATTATCTCAATAACGCTCCTCTCTAAATTGGAGTGTACGTATTTGGTCGGTTTTGGCACAAAAATATTAGTGAGTTGATTAGGAAGTAAACTAATGATAATTAATTGAAATCCAATTAATAATATATTTTAGCGTTTGCACGGCATATGCTAGTTAGCATATGCTTAATTGGCTGTTTGTGTGTATGTCATCAATTTAGTTTTGTTATGTATACTGAAGTATAAAATTTGTTATTATTTTTTTTAAAAAAAATGCCGTTAGGCCCACCTAATAATATTAATTATAATTTTGCTTCAGTACATGGTCTTGGACACTATTGTGGGATATGTACATGGAGGGTTACTATACCAATGCTAAAATTAGGATAGTAAATAAGTCATGTCAAATCGAGATTTGAGGTGTTCAAGTTTGTTTAATAAGATAACTGAGCCGAGCCGAGCCGAGTAGAGCTTAAAATGAACTAAGTTTTGAAATGAGTGTTTAAACTTGACTTTGTTTATTTTTTATGAGCTTGAGTTTGTTTGAAACTTGGTTTGAGTTTGGTTTGTTTAGATGTTATCAAGCTCTCAATTCAAGCTTGACTTGAGCTTGGTTCGAGCTTGGCTTAAGCTTGGTTCGTTTAGATGTTATCGAACTCTCAATTTAAGCTTGTTTGATTATTTAAAATTTTTAGTTGTTTGATTGGTTATTAAGGTTGACAATTTAAATTTATTTATTTATTTTATTATTTATTTAGCATATTTAAAAGAGTTTTATTAATAAATATGGTTTGTAAACATTGTTCATAAACATTGTTCACGAACATTGTTTATTAACATTAACGAGCTAAACACATGTATTCAAACTTGTTTGTTTAGCTTAACTAGCTGTTCAAATTTATTTGTTTAATTAATCTTATGTATATTTAACTAACATAAACAAGCTTTTATCAAAATGAAAATCAAATTTGTTCATGAACGTTTGGTTCATTTACCGCCTAACTAAAATTTATATGATTATTTTATGACTGAATTTTATTAAAGGCTATTTTATAATGTTTAGGGGTTAAATTTATAAAGAGTGATGGGTTGACCTAGATCATGGAACGTGGATTTGTCTGCACGATCGGTAGCCAGTCCTCGAGCTAAAGTTTGAACTACATCTTGTTTGGCCAAGTTAAACCAAAAAGTTTTAATATAAAATATAAACTTATTAATTATTAATATTAGAGCATTCAGTTAGTAGCGAATATTTCTTTTAATTATTTATAATTTTTATATTTATATCCTCAGTTAAATATCTCATTACTTAAATATTCTAAATTTTATCATTAAATATTCA
This sequence comes from Zingiber officinale, assembly GCF_018446385.1. Taxonomy (NCBI): domain Eukaryota; kingdom Viridiplantae; phylum Streptophyta; class Magnoliopsida; order Zingiberales; family Zingiberaceae; genus Zingiber; species Zingiber officinale. The sequence continues at coordinate 11,690,917 of NC_056005.1, forward strand.
ACAAATCAAATATTTATGTGTTCATCTATTAAAGAGAAAAATTAAAGAGAAAAATATCTGATATAACTCTATGCCTAATAAATCTCTTTCATAATATCTCCTTATATTTAAAATTAGGATATTTAAAAAATATCTTTTCTAAATATCACGTAGATTTCTAGTAATTTATAACGTCATTTATTCTCTCTATTGTATGACTATTTTAAGTTTTAAAAAATATTTAAAATTTATTTCTTAAAAAAAAATAGAGTAAGTATAGATGCAATAAACCTAGGCTATTTCTTTAAAATTTCTGTTTGGATGGATGAAATAAATTTAAGGGAAATTTCTGTTTGGATGGATGAAATAAATTTAAGGGTATGGGTAGGGGAGAGGAAATCTCTCAGTCCGTTTTTATGGATCAAGAGATGGATCATTCATAATTATAATTGGATCATGATCGTGATCTAATCATAATTAGTTGCGATTCCTTTCTAGGTTCACCGTCCCTTTTAGATTATAGTTTGGTTCGGAGTGAGCGACTAGAGGCTGCCCGGAGGCCACCGATGGACAAGTGGTAAGGTTGCCGGGCGGCCTCCGGCCACCCTTTCTGAACCAAACTATAACTTGGAGGGGGCGATGAACTCAAGAAGAGATCGCAACCACTTACGATCGAATCGTGACCACAATCCGGCTATAATTATAAGTGGTTCATCCCCTACTTCAAAAAAAATGATCAGGAGATTTGCTCTCGTGGGCAGGGACTGAGCGGGGGCGATGGCAGTAGTCGCCCCCCTCAAATTTTAAATATAAAAGATATATGAGGTATAGGAATAGGGGATGAGAGAAAGATGAATGGGAGGAAAGAAATGATCGCCCTCGACATAGACATATATATATTTCACCCTCTCAATATGAAATTTTTACCTCCATCTCTGCATATGGGAAGAAATCTCTTCCTTTCCATATATATTTACTTTAATTGAGAAAGGTGAATATATACGGTATAATTTTTATAAATAAGAAAAATATATGTATTATTATTTTTTATATGATGTAATTTTATGGGTTAGAAAAGGTAGTGTGTTATATATATATATATATATATATATATATATATATATATATATATATATATATATATATATATATATATATATATATAATATAATTTTATAAATGAAAACATGTATGCGTCAATTTTTTTTATCTATTGCTTTTTTCCAATTTTAAAATAATTAAATTTTTTCTAAAATTATTCGTTCATATATTATATTTTTATTCTCTTTTAAAATCTTAATAAAATAAACGATTAAACTTTAATTTTATTTTCCGTTCTCCTAGATAAATATAGCATAAATCGTAGACTTGGGTTGGGGCGATATGCGTCTGTAGCTCGGATAACATTGATAACATCGATTTTTCAATTAAAGAAAAGAAAGAAAAACACAGTTTTTTCATTTTTCTAAAAAAAAATGAGAATGTGTGGTAAGCTTTTTCAAATAATTAATTTTCCTAATGAGAAAAAGAAATAAACAGAAACTTTCACGAACTGCGACCATCTCAAAGTACATAGAGATAATATGACTATTTTCTCGGGACGATTTAGTTGTTATCATATAAAATGTTATCATAGAATCTTGAGTTCGAATTCTAGTATAATCAAAGTAAAATTTTATTTTATGTACTAATAATAACCATTATAATTTAACTTTTCTATATTAACTTTAGGAATCTTAGGATAAATGGATCAGAACACTAAAGTGTAGTAGTCTTTTAGCATGATAGAGACAAGATGGCTGCATTGTTATTTGTTTTAATCATTCCTTTAATTTTTGCCGTATCACACTAACAGGGCAAAGTTTGCCTCACACATTAGTTTAACAAAATACCGCAGTTATGACTCGACGTGTCGCAGAAGGAAAACCAAACCACCGTGATTCTGGGATACGTTCGGTTCAAAATTATCATTTACAATTTTAATTATATTATTATTAAATAATTACATAATTAAAATTATGGAAAATAAGATGTTGTCCATATTAATTAATACTATAATCTAATTTAGCATCTACCATCCTAATACTTTTGTCAACTAAATAAATTTAATATTTATTTTTTTTAAAAAATAAATTATATTATATTAATAATATTAATATTAATATTAATATTAATAATATTAATGATAATCCGCCATCGATATCACCACGATTAGCCCCGCCGTCGCCCCCAGGGGCTGGATCAGTTGGTAAGTGGCTGAGATGTTGTATCATGACGCAGCGGTTCGAGTGTCGACGGTTGCAATGTGGGATAATATCCCCGTCTGCCGGCTTAAAGCCTCGAACCCCAGTCACTTGTCAACCCAGCATTCACCCTGATTAACCCTCCTCCTATATCACCGTGGGACAGGCGTAGGGGGCCGTCGGGGCGGCGGATTCCGCTTTTTTTTGTATCACGATTAGCCCCGCCGTCATCCCCTCTCCCTCTCCCTCTCCCTCTCCGCCTCTTATTGATGGCTCAGTGTGATAAACCATAATAGAAGAAAAGACGGACAGATGGACAAACAAAAACATAGCAACGGAAGTAAAATAGGTGATCCTGTGTGAAGTAGCAGATATGACTTATTAGGGGTGGTTCTGATATGGATCGGGAGTTGATTTTACTAGGGAAAAGGGAGGATATATTGGCACTCCTTTTGTTTTTCTCTGTGTAGATTTGAAAGAGTCAATTGAATGTTAGGATAAAAATTAGAAAAGAGGTCTTTAAGGTATGTCCTTTGATATTCAAGTCAGCAAATGACTAAATAAAAAATGGAGAAAATGAATAATAAAAATACCAGTGTGTCATAAAATTGGCTTAGAATGTATTGTATATCTCGCCAGTGAAGAGAACCTCCCCTTTTATATCACTTCTTATAACCTCCGTAATAATGAAGTGACAAAGAATATTCGACGTTAGAAAATATCGGATAATGAAAGGTGTACAGTTTGAAATTTGTACAGTTATTCTCCAAGATATCTTCTGTTATATGTATATAAACAGCCTCGTATAACCTCTGCAATAATGATAGAAACTATATGACCACCTTCATAAGAAGGTTCCATTGAATGCATATGGTTTAATTTTTTCCTCCAAATGGGATACGCAACTAAGGATGTTGGGCTCCTGGGCTGTCTACTACGAGCACTTCTCGATTTACCTTGGTGGCCGGTGGGAAACTTCCGTGGGGTCGGGCCAGTCACCCCAGGCTCGACGTTACCCAACCTGGTTAATCATTTTTTTCCATTGAATACATACATTGTAACCGAAGAATATTTTCTGACAAATGATTATTACTCTCTAACAAGTAGTTGTGATTTTCTGCAATATTGTCCCCTGAATATATCTCGGCTGGAGTACCGGACCTTTAGCCGACCGACTGTATCTTATATTAGTAGATCAATACGTAAGTAGGGTACTGAGTCTCATAAGACCATTCGGCCTCTGGGGCGCTCGGCTATATATATTGTGTGATGTCAAGTCCCCTAAGGCTGGTCGGTCTTATGACTGACTAGCCATACCAGGATATTTGCCTCTGAAAGATGGAGAACTGAATCTCAAAAGATTTGATCGGTACATTTATCCTGTTGGATTTGCAATGAGAATTGTTTGACGTTTATCTTACGTACATATAGGAGATAAGAATACTGAGCTATATAAACTTGACGGCATTGTGATCAACTGGCTATATGAAGGAGGGTTGACCCATAAGAAGTGAGGCTTTAGGGCATACTGACATATGATGAGAGTTCGTGCTCTGAGAGTGAGTGAATTCGACCGAATATAAGTCTGACTAGATTAGTGACAGACCGACCATCTCTTAAATCCGATTGACTCATAGCAGATCACATATATAGAAGGTGTCTTCACATGAGTGAATCATTAGGTCCTTCGAGTCTGACCGACTCTTAGGCTGGGCATCCTCATATTAAAGGCCTTAGTACTAGATGAGGAATAAAGTTCTATTGAGAAGTGATGCTGATCACTTCTTCCCTTAACTTTAACTATCACCTTGTCTTAATTTTAATTTCTATGTCAGTTATGGATTTGCTCGTAATATCTGTATCAGGATGAATTGTGATGAAAAGACCCAAGAAAAACTGCGAGGATTAGGAGGAACAGTGGGTGTCCTCGATGCACATCCTCTCGATTGGAAATTGCCAACCTGACACCGAGATTTGAAAAAAAAATAAAAAAATGAAATTCAAATGGCTAGCAAAAGCAGAGAACAAATGGGTGTCGGAAAAGGTTGCTGTCTCTTGCCTCTTTATTTATGCTTCTGAAAACAAGGGAGAAAATAATTCCCTGGACTACGTCAATATTGGTAGTGATAGGGGGTTAAAAGTAGATCCCAAGCTAATATAAAAGGTGAAGTCAAGTTGAAGTGAAGATGATATCAATCATATTATATGTCATGTGATACTTTAAATTATTAATTATTAAAAATCCATATTAATTCAAAAGAAAAGATGTAGTATAGGTCTCGAGTCGTATTTTTTCAAAAATAGCTAATAAATGTGTGCTTTATTTAGATCTATTTTTTTTTGAATTTTCTATTTAGAAATGAGGGTTTGGTTTCAAGTTTTCTTTCTAAATGAATGTCGAAATGCAATCGAGAAAAGTAATGCCCTTAACCAAATCTAACCTAAAATAGAAATCATGTCCTCGCTGTAAACTAAACTATGTGCCCATAAGGAAATTTATTCGTTAGCAAATTAAAGAAGAACTAGACTTGAAAAGAAACTCATCAAAACATCAATTCCTCAATGAGAAGATGAAATTCAACTCCTACAATCAAACTGAAAACAAACTAAACAGAATTTGCTTTGACAAGTTGATAGACTAAATTGCAAAAACTAAACTAGCTAAACAAGATCAAGATGTCTGATACAAAATTGAAACGTATGGCAATCGAATTGCAGCAAACCAAAGTCAAAGATCAAGGGTTTCTGATTTAGTAAAGTAATGGATAAAATGCTTCAATCAAATTGCAGGAATTCAAAACTGAAGGTGAGTTGCAAATGTAAGTAATTAGATCATCAAATCTAAGTTCTTGAATGGAAATTAAAGTTTTACCCTGGTGGCCGATGGGAAACTTTCGTGGAACCGGGCCGGTTACCCTCAGAGATAGTCAATGAGGCTAACTAGGATTATCATTTTTATTTTTGAATGAAAATTAAAGATAAAGAAAATGTTCCTCAACTTAAATCATGGATCGAGTTACTTCTTCGTACTGCCAAACAGAAATGCCTTTGGGAAACACCCTTCAAGCAATCAACGAAGAAAAATTGAACACCTAGCTAGTACTGATCATGATGCTCACAACTCCTGGGAACCACCCTTCAAGCTCCTGATCAACTAAAACTCTTGACGCACGAAGAACAACGGAATGAAATCTGGAATCGCTTGTTCTATCGATTGATCTAATTGATTCAGAAGTCGCAGATGGAATTGAGGATGAAATGGAATCAGAATATCAAGGAAACGCCGCCGGCAACTCCTTTGGACGATGCAAGCTCATATCAGGGAAATGCCTTCTGATCTGTCACCGCTGAGGAATGCAGATGCCAAATCGTGATCAGGGGAAATGCCCTTTGTTGTGCCCTGATCCTTGAGCGCCAATCGCCAGTTGCTCAGGTATCGCCGTCAATAAAGGAAACTGGACCGCAAATATGAGAAGTGGAAGGAACGGAGCTTGTGACCCGCATCTGGAAACGAAGATGACACAGTGAACAGTACTGCAAGCCACTGTTCATCGTTCCAATTTTTGGGTTTTATACCTGGGTTCAATCAAACCAGGATTAGGGTCTGTTGGTTGCTACTCGGAAAACCTAATGGTTCCACTGTACAAAAATTTTGTACAAAGGTCTGAACCTTTTCCTAGCTACCATGTGTTCTTTTAAATTAAACTTGGATCGCCTGCGAAACTTAACACGTTTGATCCAAAGTTTAATCTATTTGTTCTTTTAGGTTTAGACTCGGATCTCCTGCGGAACTTAACACATTCGATCCAAATCACCTAGGTTATTAATTTCATTAAATATTAGTTTCCAAATTGGCTCCTAGTACTGACGTGGCGAGACACATGACCTTCTTGGATATGTGAACAACCACCACCGACTAGACAAAGCCTTTTAAGGAAAGTTAATATTTAATTTCCTTAAATAACTTTAGGTCAACCGAAAAGAACAATCAAATCACAAGGAAAAGAAAAAAACACAACATCGAAAATAAATTCGAAATACAAGAATCGCATGCCTCTTGTATTTGGTATTATTTTCTAAAATAACTAGTATGATGCGGAAAGGAAAAATACTAGTTATACCTTTTAGAAAGACCTCTTGATCTTCTACTGTATTCCTCTTCTAACCTCGGACGTTGTGTGGGCAACGATCTTCCGAGATGAGAAACCACCAAAGCACCTTCTTCTCCTCCTTGCTAGGTTCGGCCAAATCAAAAGCTTCGCCTAGGATGAAGAAAAAACACCAACCAAACTTCAAGGGATGAAAGCTTTCTCTCCTTCTTCTTCTTCTTCTCCAAGTAGTATCCGGCCACCACAAAAGCTCCAAGCAATGAAGAGTTTCGGCCACCACAAAGAGGAAGAGAGGGAGAGAAGATGGCCGGCCACAACACCAAGGAAAAGAGGGAGAGAATAATAGAGGTTGTGTGCCATGAAGGCACCCCAACCCCTTCTTTTATATTCCTTGGCTTTGGCAAATAAGGAAATTTAATTACAATAAAATTTCCTTAACTTTCCTTGACAACAATTAATTAAGAAAAATTAAATAAAATTTCCTAATCAATTGTATATGGTCGGCCACCTCATGGAGAGCAAATAAGATAATTTTCAATCAACAATTAAAAATTCCTTATTTGTCTTTGGAAATTTTAAAAAATAAAATTTCCCTTTAAAATCCCTTCATGGTTGATAAAAAGAAATTTCTATAATTTTAATTTTTCAACATGTGAATAATTTACAAAGAGAAAAAATAAAATATCTTTCCTATCTACAAATAAGGAAAGAGATCTAATCTCTTTCTTTAATCTTTTGTAGATCCTTTTAAAAGAGATATTTTAATTTTTAATATCTCCAATAAATTATATCTTTCACATAAGAAAAAATTAAAATTAAAATTCTTTTTAATTTAATGGGTGCCGGCCACCTAAGCTTGGGTTCAAGCTAGGGCCGGCCACCCATGAACCAAGGCTTGGCCGACCCCTATATCATGGGTACGAAGGTGAGTTTAGTACTCTATAAATAAGAGGCTACGATAGGGACCGAGAGAAGAAATTGGTTTTGGTCTCCCGATAAAATTAAACATCCCGTGTTCGCCCCGAATACACAACTTAATTTTATCAATAATAATTCATTCCACTAGAGAACTATTATTGAACTACCGCACCAATCCCAAATTACATTTTTGGGCTCCTTATTATGAGTGTGTTAGTCTCCCTATGTTTAAGATGTCAAATGTCCACTAATTAAGTGAGTTACTGACAACTCATTTAATTAATATCTTCATCCAAGAATAGTACCACTCAACCTTATCGTCATGTTGGACTAAGTCCACCTGCAGGGTTTAACATGACAATCTTTATGAGCTCATCTTGAGGACATTATCAATCTAGATTACTAGGACACAGTTTCCTTCTATAATCAACAACACACACTATAAGTGATATCATTTCCCAACTTATCGGGCTTATTGATTCATTGAACTAAATCTCACCCATTGATAAATTAAAGAAATAAATATCAAATATATGTGCTTGTTATTATATTAGGATTAAGAGCACACACTTCCATAATAACTGAGGTATTTGTTCCTTTATAAAGTCAGTATAAAATAAACGACCTCAAATGGTCCTATTCAATACACTTAAGTGTACTAGTGTAATTATATAGTCAAGATAAACTAATTCCTAATTACACTATGACCTTCCAATGGTTTGTTCCTTTTCATTTTGGTCGTGAGCTACTACTGTTTATAATTTATAAGGTATTGATAACATCATCTTCTGTATGTGGCACCACATACTATGTTATCTACAATATAAATTAATTGAACAACTACAACTAAATGTAGACAATTTGACCAAATGTGATTCTTTATTCAAAATAAATGTTTACAAAAGTTTAGGCTTTCAGTATACACTCTAACAATCTCCTACTTATACTAATGACTAAGCTGCCATATCTTCTGCCATACATCTGATTCTCATTCCTTCCACATGCCGATCGAAAGCTTTTGCCGGAAGGGCCTTAGTGAAAGGATCTGCCAGGTTATCTGCTGATGTAATCTTGGCGATGACAACTTCTCCTCGCTTCACGATATCTCGTATCAGGTGGTACTTGCGCTCTATATGTTTACTTGCCTTATAGGCTCGTGGTTCCTTCGAGTTTGCAACTGCACCGCTATTATCACAATAAATTGTGATGATTTTGGGCAAACTAGGAATCACATCTAAGTCCATTAGAAAGTTCCTGAGCCATACTGCTTCTTTAGCCGCCTTAGAGGCTGCTACATACTTAGCTTCCATGGTTGAGTCCGAAATGCATTTCTGCTTAACACTCCTCCATGCAATGGCTCCACCTCCCAAAGTAAACACATAGCCTGATGTAGACTTACTGTTGTCCCTATCTGATTGGAAATCTGAATCCGTGTAACCCACAGGGAGCAAATCGTCTGCTTGGTAAACTAGCATATAATCTCTAGTCATTCTCAGGTACTTTAATATATGTTTTACCGCAGTCCAATGTCCTTGTCCAGGGTTACTCTGATATCTGCTAACCATGCCCACGGCAAAACAGATATCAGGTCTCGTACATAGCATTGCATACATTAGGCTTCCTACAGCCGAAGCATAAGGAACTGATTTCATGTCCTCTATTTCCTTTGATGTCTTCGGAGACATCTCTTTAGATAGAGCTACTCCATGCCTAAAAGGTAAGAAACCTTTCTTGGAATCCTGCATGCTAAAATGAGCAAGGATTGTATCTATATATGAAGCTTGGGACAGACACAACATTCTTTTCTTGCGATCCCTTATAACTTTGATCCCAAGAATGTGTGCACAATCTCCTAAGTCCTTCATATCAAATTGTTTGGGCAACCATACACTTACATCCGATAATACCTTGATATTGTTGCCAATTAACAAAATATCATCTACGTATAGTACAAGAAATACCACCACGTTTCCGTTACACTTCTTGTATGCACAAGACTCATCCGAACACTGAATACATCCATATGACTGGATTACTTCATTAAACCGGATGTTCCAAGACCTTGAAGCTTGCTTTAGTTCATAAATGGACCGATTGAGCTTGCACACTAGATGCTCTTTACCTTTTTCAATAAACCATTCTGGTTGCTTCATATGGATGTTCTCTTCAAGACTTCCATTAAGGAAAGCTGTCTTGACATCCATTTGCCAAATCTCATAATCCATATGAGCAACAATGGATAAGAGTATCCGGATAGACTTAAGCATGGCTACCGGTGAAAAGGTCTCCTCATAATCGATTCCCTCTTTCTGAGTGTACCCTTTCGCAACAAGCCTAGCTTTGAAGGTTTCTACCTTCCCGTCTGTCCCTCTTTTCCTTTTATAGATCCACTTGCATCCAACGGCTTTTACACCATCAAGTGGTTCTACGAGCTCCCAGACCTTATTAGAGTACATAGACTCTATTTCAGAATTCATTGCCTTTTGCCAAGATGCTGCATCTATATCTTGGAGTGCTTCGTCATATGTTCGGGGATCAGGTTCATGTTTACCCGGGATCAAGTCCGAAGACTCTCCCAAAAACATGAATCTTTCAGGCTGCCTTACAACCCTCCCACTACAACGAGGCATTGTCTGTGGTTGTGTATCATGTGTGACACGTGTTGCAGTCTCTTGTGGTACTTCATCTTGTACTGTTGGTACTGAAGTAGACGTGTCCTCTCTAAGTTCTTCTAAAACAACTTTGCTACTGGGCTTGTGATCCATTATATAGTCTTCTTCTAAAAACTGGGCATTGGTGCTAACAATGACCTTCTGGTCTTTAGGACTATAAAATAAACCACCTTTCGTTCCTCTGGGATACCCCATAAACACACGAACTTCTGTACGAGATTCTAACTTATCAATATCTGGTTTCAGCACATGTGCTGGACTACCCCAAATCCGAATATGTCTTAGACTGGGCTTTCGCCCATTCCATAATTCTGTGGGAGTAGAAGAAACTGATTTAGAAGGTACTAAGTTCAGAATGTACACTGCTGTTTCCAGAGCGTATCCCCAAAACGAATTTGGTAATTCTGAATAACTCATCATCGATCTAACCATCTCCATAAGAGTCCTATTCCTTCGTTCTGCCACACCATTCTGTTGGGGTATACCAGGTGCGGACAGTTGGGATTGAATCCCGGCCTTTGATAAGTAATTCCTAAACTCTCCTAAGAGGTATTCACCACCACGATCAGACCGTAGTGTCTTGATACTTTTACCTAGTCGTTTCTCCATATCAGCCTTGTATTATTTGAACTTATCAAAGCACTCGGACTTGCGGCGCATTAGGTAAATGTATCCATATCTTGAATAATCATCTATAAAAGAGACAAAATATTCAAAACCTCCTCTTGCCTGGACAGACATAGGACCACACAAATCAGAATAAACCAATTCTAACACTTCTTTGGCTCTATACCCCTTGGCCTTCAAAGGCCTCTTGGTCATTTTACCTTCCAAGCAAGATTCACAAGTTGGAAAATTTTTCAACTCTAATGAACCCAAAAGTCCATCGGCTATAAACCTCTGAATCCTACTTAAGTTAATATGACCAAGCCTTAGATGCCAAAGATATGCTTGGTTCATTTCCGAAGGTTCTTTTCTCTTATTAGAGTTAGAAGAAGAGTTATAAATTTCCTTGTTTTGCTTTGTGGGAGAAATTGGATTTAAAGTATACAAATTGCCAACTAATGCACCAGAACAGATAATCACTTTATTTCTCTTAATAACTACATCATTACTAAAAGAAACTGAATATCCATCCAAAAACAGTTTAGAAACTGAAATTAAATTCTTTCTAAAACTGGGTACATAAAGACAATTTCTTAAAACCAAATTTCTATTCCTATTAAAAGATAAGTAGACATCTCCCACTGCAACAACCGTCACCTTAGTAGCATTGCCCATGTAGACGGTAATCTCTCCTTCAGTTAGTCGTCGGGTTTCCTGGAACCCCTGCAAGGAATTGCAGACATGATTAGTGGCTCCCGTATCTACACACCAGGTGCTGGTAGATAACACCGCTAAACATGTTTCAACAACTAGAGCATGAGATATACCTTTGTTGTTCTGATTCCTACGAGAACAGTCCGCCTTCCAATGCCCTGACTGCTTGCAGATGAAGCACTTGCCCTTCGGCTTCTTCATTCCAGCTTTAGGTCCTGTACTCTGAGATTTATTCACTTTCTTTGCTGAACCAACTTGTTTCTTCTTCTTCTTTCCTTTCGGTTTAGAAGTAGAACCATTTTCAGCATAGTGAATATGAGAATTGTGACGAAACAAACCTTCTGCTGCCTGAAGTTCTGTCAGTAGTTCCACCAATGAATATACCCTTTTGTTCATATTGTAATTCAGGCGGAATTGCTCAAAACTTCTATGTAGTGTTTGGAGGATCATATTAATCTGGGTTTCCCCATCAATTTCTCCTCCAAGGATCTGTATTTCGTTTAGATAAGCCATCATCTTTAGGATATGATCTCTCACAGGAGTACCCTCTTGCATGGTGGCTGTCATTATCTTTCTCATGGCTTCTTGTCTAGAAGTCGATCCTGATGACCAAAGAGTTCCTTGAGATTGTTCATAATATCATAAGCTGTTGGTAAATCTTGATGCTGATGTTGCAATACATTTGACATTGAAGCCAAAATGTAACACCGCGCCTTCTCATCTGCCTTTACCCATTTCTTATGATATTCAATCTCCTCTTGGGTAGATTCACCAGTGGGTGCGTCAGGACAAGGTTCAGTCAGTACAAACTTATAGCTTTCAGCAGTAAGAACAATTTCCAGGTTCCTTTTCCAATCTATGTAGTTATGACTAGTAAGTCTATTATGTTGTAGTATGATGGACAGTGGGTTGAAAGTCATCCTAAGAATCACAAATAA